>NC_067475.1:142738801-143081926 GCF_947179515.1 Apodemus sylvaticus
CAGGGACTAGACAAGGCTGTCCACTCTCTTCCTACTTGTTCAATATAGTATGCGAAGTCCTAGCCAGAGCAATTAGACAACAAAAGGAGATCAAAGGGATTCAAATTGGAAAGGAAAAAAGTCAAAGTATCACTATTTGCAGATGATATGATAGTATACATAAGTGACCCCCCAAAATTCCACCAGAGAACTCTTAAACCTGATAAACAACTTCAGGAAAGTGGCTGGATATAAAGTTAACTCAAACAAATCAGTGGCCTCTGTATCCTCAAAGGATAAAGAGGCTGAGAAATAAATTAGGGAAATGACACCCTTCACAATAGTCACAAATAATATAAAATACCTTGGTGTGACTCTAACCAAGCAAGTGAAAGATCTGTATGATAAGAACTTCAAGTCTCTGAAGAAAGAAATTGAAGATCTCAGAAGATAGAAAGATCTCCCATGCTCATGGATTAGCAGGGCTAATATAGTAAAAATGGCCATCTTGCCTAAAGCAATCTACAGATTCAATGCAATCTCCATCAAAATTCCAACTCAATTCCTCATAGAGGTAGAAAGAGCAATTTCCGAATTTATCTAGAATAACAAAAAACACAGGATAGCCAAAACTATTCTCAACAATACAAAACTTCTGGCAGAATCACCATCCTTGACCTAAAGCTATGATACTCAGCAATAGTGATAAAAATTTTATGGTATTGGTATAGTGACAGGCAAGTAGAGCAATGAAATAGAATTGAAGACCCAGAAATGAAACCTCACACCTATGGTCACTTGATCTTTGACAAAGGAGCTAAAACCATCCAGTGAAAAAAAGACAGCATTTTCAACAAATGGTGCTGGATCAACTGGCAGTCAACATGTAGGATGCAAATTGATCTATTCTTATCTCCCTGTACAAAGCTCAAGTCCAAGTTAATCAAGGACCTCCACATAAAACCAGATACACTGAATCTAATAGAAGAGAAATTGGGGGAGAACCTGGAGCACATGAGCACAGGGGAAGATTAGAACACTGAATAGAACACCAATAGTTTATGCTCTAAGGTCAAAAACTGACAAATGGGATCTCATAAAATTGCAAAGCTTCTTTCTGTAAGGAAAAGGACACTATTAATAAGACAAAACAGCAACCAACAAATTGGGAAAAGATATTTACCAATCCTACATCCGATAGATGGCTAATATCCAATATATGCAAAGAACTCAAGAAGTTAGACTCCAGAGAACCAAATAACCCTATTAAAATGGGGTACAGAGCTAAACAAAGAATTCTTAACTGAGGAATACTGGATGGCTGAGAAACACCTAAAGAAATGTTCAACATCCTTAATCATCAGGGAAATGCAAATCAAAACAACCCTGAGATGCCACCTCACACCAGTCAGAATGGCCAAAATCAAAAACTCAGGTGACAGCAAATGCAGGAGAGGATGTGGAGAAAGAGAAACACTCCTCCATTGCTGGTGTGATTGCAAGTTGTTAAAACCACTCTGGAAATCAGTTTGGCCATTCCTCAGAAAATTGGACATAGTACTACCCGAGGACCCAGCTATACCATTCCTGGGCATATACCCAGAAGATGCTCCAACATGTAATAAGGACACATGCTCCACCATGTTTATAGCAGCCTTATTTGTAATAGCCAGAAGCTGGAAAGAACCCAGATGCCCCTCAACAGAGGAATGGGTACAGAAAATGTGGTACATTCACACAATGGAGTACTACTCAGCTACTAAAAACAATGACTTCATGAAATTTTTAGGCAAATGGATGGAGCTAAAAAAATTCCTGAGTGAGGTAACCCAACCACAAAAGAATACACACGGTATGCACTCACTGATAAGTAGATATTAGCCCAAAAGCTTGGAATACCCAAGATACAATTCACAGAACACATGAAGCTCAAGAAGAAGGAAGACCAAAGTGTGGATACTTTGATCCTTATTGGAAGGTGGCTCAAAATATCCATGGCTCACAGTCAACCAACCAATAGACTGAGCATAGGGTCCCCAATGGAGCACCTAGAGATAGGACCAAAGGAGCTGAAAAGGTTTGCAGCCCTGCAGGAAGAACAATAATATGTACCAACCAGTACCCCCAGAGCTCCCAGGGACTAAGCCACCAACCAAAGAGTACACATGGAGGGACCCATGTCTCCAGCTACATATGTAGCAGAAGATGGCCATTTCAGACAACAGTGAGAGGAGTGGCCATTGGTCCCATGAAGGCTCAATTCCCCAGAATAGAGAAATGCAAGTCAGGAAACGGGGGTGGGGGAAGGGTGAGCAAAAGGAGGGGGAGGGGATAGGGGATTTTTGGAGGGGTGACTAGGAAAGGGGATACAATTTGAAATGTAAACAAAGCAAATATAATAATAATAAACAAACAAACAAAAAGGATGACAGTTACTTTTAAACCACAGCAGTCATTAATAGGGGTTACAATATAAGTATCAACAGTTAAAAATAGAGTTTATTCAAGATACCACCAGCTCCTTGGTATTTCTCTCCTTCTCTCTCTTTTTCCTACTGAGACCAAACAGGGAGGAGCCTCATTCGTGCTGGTCCTGGATGCTGGCCTGTGATTGTCCTGTGTTCTACCATTCAGCTACTTCCCCCAGCTCCTGGGAAAATGTTTCTATAGAGTTGGGAAGCCTTCTGAATACCAAGAAAGGAAAGGCAGCAAATTCAGCCACAGAGAAATTTCAAACATGTGCATGGTTTAAAGCACCAGCGAATGAATGAACAGAACATTTCTCAGGCAAGCCATGCTCCTTTCTAACCCCGCCCCTCCCTTTGTTGGCACTGAACTGCCCATATGGGAAGTTACAGAGTAGATGTGGGAATCAGGTGACAGTGAAAAAGGGTTCTTGTCACATAAGATTGTGTGTGGGGGAAGGGCACGAACAAACTCATTTTTTCTTCTTCTTCTTCTTCTTTTTTTTTTTTTGGTGTAGGTCTGCTATAACAAATAGCTTTGTTATATTTGCATGATGTTTGATTAGTGACTGTGATGAGAAAATTATCTACCCAACATGTAAAAAGACAAAGAATAGGCAGGATAAGTGACTGTATGTAATTTTAATTGTGACTTTATCTTGTTGAGCTAGAACTTGAAGCCAGGACTGTGTGCAAGGTCCACTACTAATAAGCTATGTTTTCTGCTCCTCCTCTTCTCCTCCCTGTCCTCCCTCTCCTCTTCTTCCCTCCTCTCCCTCTCTTCCCCTCCTCTTCCTTTCTCCCCCTCTTCCTTTTCTCTTCCTCCTTCCTCTTTCTTCCTCCCTCTCCCCTCCTCTTTCTCTTCCTTTCCCTTCTCCTCCGTTTCAGTTATACCAATACGTAGGGCTGAAACTGGATGGAGTGATAGTGCTGTTGGAAGGAGATATTTGAAGTGCAGCAAAATACAATGTCAAATTCCATAATGCTGTTATAAAGGAAGAGAAGTAGAAAGTAATATAGGGGCCTGGAGAAATGGCTCTGCAGTCAAAAGTACTTACTGCTCTTCCAGAAAACCCGGGCTTTCTTCCCAGATACTGATTTCTATGCCCAGACATCTTCTGTCTACAGTGCAGAGGATGCCGTAGTCAACATCTCTGGTCACAATGTTATGTAAAAATTATTATCCATCATCTCTGACTGTTCAATGAAGAGCTGATTTAGCCTGAGAGAGAGAGAGAGAGAGAGAGAGAGAGAGAGAGAGAGAGAGAGAGAAGAGAGAGAGAGGGAGGGAGGGAGGAAAGGACCACGAGGAGAGGAAGAGAGAGAAGAGAGACTGAGAGGCAGAAGGCCCAGGAGGAGTTGTGATCAGGTTGCCAAGGGATTCACCATAGGACACACACAGAGCAAAGCAAGTCAAGGAAAAACTCAGACTCAAGGTAAAGAACCACTTAGCTGGGAAATAGCTTAGAAGGTTACAGTAGATGGATATCTGCCTAGTAATATTGTTTAAAGCTTGTTAATAAACTTAATAGGTCTTTGTGTCAATTATTTGGGAGTTGGAATGGGAACAGATAAGGCTATCAATCTTAAATTAAGGCCTACACTCTAGTTCTTCTAGTAGTTCCAATGACTTCTGGTTTCTGAGTGTGTGGGCATGCATGTGGTACACAGACATACATGTAAACAAAATAATCTATACGCTTAAAGCAAAATGAAAATTATTACAGTAAAAACTATTTAGTATATATTTGGAAAACCATATTAATTACTTTGTTGAGATGACTTAAGTACTAGAAAATAAAAATATCACTTCCATTGTTTTATATTCTTTTTTAAAATAATTATTTATTTATTTTATGCATATGATTACACTGTAGCTCTCTTCAGAAACACTAGGAGAGGGCATCAGATCCCATTACAGATAGTTGTGAGCCACCATGTGGTTGCTGGGAATTGAACTCCGGACCTCTGGAAGAACAGTCACATTGTTTCATATTCTTATCTTCACAATTTTATCCTGTTAGCCTGGGCTACTTTCACATTTTCATACCAAATAAGCTTACAAAGTGAGAAATGATAGGGTTAAAATGTAGTTTCAACCAACCATAAATTGGTGGAGATTTTTAAAGAAAGTCTTACGTAACCTAGAAAAATAAGTAGCTAATATGAAATGATCTCCACATGGAAACTGTGATGTAATAGGAGTGGATTTTCATTTTTCCTTGCTGCTGGCCATTGTCATGGTTCAGAGGTGTTGTAGCTAGGTAAGACTGTTAATGACATCTCTCCCTTGTCAGCTGTGCAGTCTTTTATGGAACAATTGGGAGCTAGAATATAGGAAAGAGGCTTTCAGGTCAGACCCAGCTCAAACTGTATGAGTCTTGTGTCCTATGTGCACGTTGTCATCATCAATAGGGTCCAACCCAACCTCAATGTCTGAGAGGCCACTATGACCTGCATTGATAGTCTATATTGTCTTGGGAGTTACTGGGCTACCCTGACCAACCATTCCCAAGGAGGTTCCTTGTGCTTGGTTCCAGGGTTTGTTGGTCTGTAGTTCTTGTGGAGAACATTGTCAGCTCAAGTGACTTTAATAATTTCCTTCCTGTGAGCAGAGCAAACATACACTTAAATGTATTATGTATAGTTTTAGGGAAAGATAAAATGATATGATTTCTTGTAGCTTTATCAAGTAACCTTGGTGTCATTTGTCCCTTGTCTCTCCTTCATCTGTGTTGACCTCTGTCTCAGTTAGGGATTCCATTGCTGACAGGAGACACCATGACCAAGGCAACTCTGTTTTGTTTTGCTTTTTTTTTTTTTTTTTTTTTTTTTTTGGTTTTTTGAGACAGGGTTTCTCTGTGTAGCCCTGGCTGTTCTGGACTCACTCTGTAGACCAGGCTGGTCTCGAACTCAGAAATCCGCCTGCCTCTGCCTCCCAAGTGCTGGGATTACAGGTGTGCGCCACCAAGGCAACTCTGATAAAGGACAACATTTAATTGGGGCTGGTTGACAGTTTTAGAGGTTTAATCTGTTATCATGGCAGGAAGCATTGCAGCATCCATGCAGATGTGGGGCTGGAGGAGCCCAAAGTTCTACATCTCCATCCAAAGGTAGCCAGGGGGCAGAGCTTCAAACCCCTCCCACCCCACAGTGATGCACTTCCTCCAAAAGGCCACACTTCCTCCAAAAGGCCGCACTTCCTCCAAAAGGCCACACTTCCTCCAAAAGGCCACACTTCCTCCAAAAGGCCACACTTCCTCCAAAAGGCCGCACTTCCTCCAAAAGGCCATACTTCCTCCAAAAGGCCACACTTCCTCCAAAAGGCCACACTTCCTCCAAAAGGCCACACTTCCTCCAAAAGGCCACTCCTCCGAGCACCACTTTCCATGGCTAAGCATATTCAAGCCACCACAACCTCCTTCCCTCTTCCCCAGTTGGGGCCCCTTCTCTATTTTTCTGTTTCTCACTTCTATCATCTGAATTCTGTTAGTCCCTCTCAAGCCCACCCATGGGCCCTTTATACTTTTATGGTTTCTATGGTTATGAACTCAGCAAGCATGACTCTGGTAGGCCTTACCCTTCTTCCGCATTCCCTTTGACTTGCTAAAAATCATTAAATTATATTCCTGAAGCTAGCCACTAAGGTCTATTCCCTTCTTAGGCCACTTCCTCATCCTGAGGCTGACTATAAAGGCCCAGCTATTAAAATATTGAAGTCCAGCAATCAAAAGCCCCCGCTGGTTCATCTAATTAACATGCCAATCAAAAATATACTAATGCATCCTAAATCATTTTAACACAGGCCTTCCCTTTCCTCTTCTTAAAAATTGCACCTTCAAGGTCATTGGCTGCCATTTTTCTGCTGGAGTCATGAAGCAGCCACTTGAACTTTTCTTCCCGATTAATAATTTCTCTGTAAGAACAGGTGTTTGGCCAGGCAGTAGTGGCACACGCCTTTAATCCCAGCACTTAGGAGGCAGACACAGGTGGATTTCTGAGTTCGAGACCAGCCTGGCCTACAGAATGAGTTCCAGGACAGCCAGGGGTACACAGAGAAACCCTGTCTCGAAAAAACCAGGAAAAAAAAAAAAGAACAGGTGTTTGGGTGTGGTTTGTGCCTAATCCAAGGGTCCTAAGGAGAACCCCTGCTGTGTGGGGGTCTCATTACCTCCCTGTTATATACTCACATGGAGGATTTGGAGCCAGGAAGCACAGATGAGAGACTACATGTGGCATTTGTTTTCTGGGTCTGATTACCTTACACAATAGAATCTTTTCCAGGTCTGTCCATGGACCTTTCGTACCCTGAACGTTTCATGATTTTATTGTTCTTTACAGCCAAATAGTAAGTATTCCATTGCATGTAATGCATTTTCCTCACTCACTTGTTGGTTGAAGGACATTTATGTTGTTTCTGTTTCCTGGCCAGTGTGAGTAGGGTCTCAAGGAAACACAAGTTGCTTTCATATGCTGGCGAGAATCAGCTGCTTTCTAATTGGACTTAAGGCCCATACAAGAAGAAAATTCTGCTTGCTATTGAAAACCCAGCCAGGGCGGGCAGTGGGGGCACATGCCTTTAATCCCAGCACTTGGGAGGCAGAGGCAGGTGGATTTTTGAGTTCGAGGCCAGCCTGGGCTACAGAGTGAGTTCCAGGACAGCCAGGGCTATACAGAGAAACCCTGTCTTGAAAAAACCACACACACACACACACACACACACACACACACACACACACACACACACACAAAAGAAAAGAAAAGAAAAGAAAAGAAAAGAAAGAAAGAAAGAAAGAAAGAAAGAAAGAAAGAAAGAAAGAAAGAAAGAAAGAAAACCCAGTCTCCCAGGACTAGACCAGCAATTTCTTACCACATTCTAAATATTAATATTTTCCTTATTCTCACAGATAAGTGTAGTTACTACCCATCATAAAAGAAGCAAAAGGGACCATTATTGACAATCACAAGTGGGCACAATGCAGAGAGCAATGGCTCATAGGTTTCCCCTTCCCCAATGATGCATCTATATTACAGCATTAGGGAACATGGATGCAGAGGGGGAAAAAGATCATAAAACCCAGAGTACCAAGAAATCGACTGTGAACATCTATTCTAGAAATTACTATATAAATAAAGTTAGAATAGTGGCAATATCAGTGGGCATATTAACATAGCAGGGAGAAGGTTTTGTGGGGTTCCACCCATAAGAATTATAGACAACTAATGTCTGTGGGAAGAAGGAGAGCTAGCTTCTACCGGATGAGTCTCTTTATGGGTTGTCTAATACAGAGTGGTCAGTCCTGAAACCACACACACACACACACACACACACACACACACACACACCAAAAATGCACACTCAGCAGCATGCATTTGTATATTTTGCATACACATGCACACATATGTATGTAACAACACCATAAGAAGAAAAAGAGACTATCAACTTGAATGTTGGCAACATGGGAAGGGTTGGAGGGAGAGTACTAGGAGAGAGGCTGGAGGGGAAAAAGTGATGTAATTCCATTTCAATTAAAAATATTTTAGAGAGCTACTGGTTACCACTAAGGCGTGTGTGCCATTACTGCAGCCTTAGGGTCATCATGGCATGCTGGTCATTGATGTCCCCATAGGTGTCATGCATGGGTAAGACAGTTAGTTCCTTTGGAAGCTTGCATGGTGTCTTCTGGTACCGTGGAAATTAGTTCTCAGTGAGGAGACATTCAGGTCGGTTCCAGCTCAGGTCTAAAGTCTTCAGCAAAAGAGATTTATCTTCTACCTCCCAGGGTCAAGTAAGAGCAATAGCAATAGCTAATGTTTGGGAGTCTCTTGGACAACCATGACCAACAACTCAAGAGAGGTCTTCTTGCGCTTGGTGTTAGATGATCTTTGGCTTCTGGAGGGACCATTGTCAGCCCAGCCAAGAAAGTTTTATTTAAATTATATTTATACACAGACATATGTTTTGTAGGGTGTTTTTGGGTAGTTAGTTAATTGTATGATCCCTTATGGCTTCTTTAAAATATGAGAGGGTTTGGAAGGAAACTAAAGAAGGGGGGAATGATATAACTGTATTACAATCTCAAAAAAAAATAAAAGAAGTAACAAAAACATATTTTAAAAAGCAATGTGTATATTTTAGAATATGTACTTCTTTGTTGATATATGACCGATAAATTCCTTTAACACAAGAGAGATACAGAGTGATGGATAATTCTAAGGCAGCATATCATGGAGAGCCCTGCAAATATATGAGAAGCTATGTTGGTCACAATGACCAAGACATGGAATTAGCTTAGATGTCCATCAACAAATGAATGGATAAAGGAAACATCACACACACACAGGTGACTTTTATTCAACTATAAAGAATGAAATTATGACATTTGCAGGAAACATGGGGTTGGAGATCATGTTTAACAGAAATAAGTCACACTCAGAATAGAAATATTACGTTTTCTCAAATATAGACTATAGATTATATATACATGTGTATGTATGTGCATGTATATATATATATATATATAGTGGGCCTGCAAGATAGCTTGGAGGAGAAGTGTGACAGAATTTGTTCCTGGGGTCACATATGGTGGAGGAACAGATCAGATACCTGACTGTTTGCTGAAAGTGAGAACCATGTACTGGGAGACACACACACACACACACACACACACACACACACACACACATACACATAAATGAATTTATATATACATGATATACAAAATCTATATATGCATATATATGTGATATGATAACACAGAAATGGGATCAGGAGAGGAAGAAGCAAAAGAAGGGGGTAGGGAGGGGCGAGAGAAGAGAAAATCGGGGACACGAAGGCAGAAGGAAGGGACTGGTTAGGGGGAGAATGAAACTGTAAGGGAGGAGTGGAGAGGACTCAGAAACGCCCAGAAGCTGGAGTAAAGAGAACAATAGGTCTGAATGGAAACGACACAGGAAAACACATTGCCTAGCACACTAATGAAAAATATTAACCAAACTCCCGGTGATATAAATAAGCTTTCCACAAGACGTGTATAAGACTGATAGAAACGCATTTCAGTATGTATGTGTGTGCCGACTGTACTGTGGACACTGTGAAGAGCGCCATTGACTCCTGTCCACCATTGCCGGGAAGACATCCCAAGCCTGCAGAGGACGTTCGCTGGATGTCTAGACTAGCGGGCTTGCGGATGGGCCCAGCTGCTCCACCGAAGCTGGCATCTTCAGCACGGCGCGGTGCTCCGGAGGCTTCACCAACTTCTCCGTGGTGTAAGTCTACCAACTTGACTGTGATCCTGCTTTGGAGGCTTTCCCTGGCGTGTTACAGCTGGTGGGTGACCTGCGGGTTTAGCGGCACCTTGCAATTTCATTAGAAAAAGTAAGGAACCCCATCTTACCCTTCCGGCTTCCTTTAAAGGGTCCAAAGGACAGAGCAGAGGGATATTGACAAGTTCTTCAGGCTGTAGATTTGGTTTGTTACTTTGTTCAGAGTGCTTAAGGACTTGGAGTTTTAATAAAGCAGGAGACACGGCACCAGCCCAGCAGTGCACTAGTAGAAGTCAGTTCCAGATGCAGCAGCTGCTGGACTTTTCCTAATTTCCCCAGAAATTAAGAGAAGCTCATCTGTTTTTAACTGCAGGGCTTCTTCTTAGTCTGTAACCCCAGCTTTTAGCAATAAATTGAGGTGCACCAACAGCAGAGGTGCAGCCGCGAATACTTAAACCCCCAAGGGCCGAGGATAGACCATGCAGGCTCACCTTACCAGGATGCTGACTCTTCCTGCCAGACCTCTATCCTCTTCTCAGTGTAATTCACTACTGACAGAGAGAGAGAGCAAGCGAGCAGGGAAAGCATTTAAATCCTCCTTAAATTGATGCAGCTTAGCAGGCTCAGCATTGAAGCCCTCTGAGTCCCCAGGGCCTGGTTTTCCCATTCAAGATAGAAGACTGATCTGCTCGGTCCCCCAAAGCAGGTAATTAATTCTTGGTAGTGTGCTGAAAGGCAGGTTGCTCTCCTTGTGAGTCTTTAAAAGACTGCGGTCTCTACCCATGGGTCTTGGAATAGACTAGTGCCTAAGATGTTGGAAGAGAAATAGCAATAATAATTACAATAACAGCAAACCTATTATAATCTTGAGTTTAGAAGTCATCAATCTCTAAAATCCTGAGGATGTTTTCAAATCATGGCCAGCCTGTCTGTCATCTTCTCCACTGGTGAAAGAGGTAACAGATTCACTCTAACACAGGAAGCTAATCGAACAAACAACTGGATGTCTAGTGCATGCTTGATTTTTCTGTCAGGCATTTTGGATGGAAAAATGTAATGATTCTAAATTGTAGTTGAAGGGACCCACATACTGTGGGGTCCTCCCCTCTGGACCCTAGGCTAAGCACATACCACACCCAAACACCAGTTTCCAAGTGCAAGCCACCTACCAAGGATTCTTCATTAAGCAAGGCAAAGAGACAAGATGGCTGAGTCAGAATCAGGCAGAAACATCGCCAAGTGTTAATTTTTAAGAGGGAAAAGGGGGGAGGTCTGTGTTAGAATAGCTAGGATGAGTTGGTGAGCTCTGGTTGGGTGTTTTAATTAGGTTAGTCAAAATATTGAAATTTGATTCCCAGGATTTCAGGAATAAGCCAGTGGCCAAATAAGGGACTAGACCTTGGGGGCTAGCTTTGGCATGTAATGGTTTAGCAAGGAGGAGAAGGGGAAAGGCAAGACTGTCCTCACCCTGTTTGCTGTGCTGTGGCCTGTGCTTGCCGTGTCAGGGCCCTTTAGGGGTTTCTGAGCTCAAAACCTAAGTATGGATGCAGCCATGTGTCTAGGAAAGGCGCTTGCATCCTTCTGAGCATGAGCCCTGATGACGGTCTTAGCTTTCAGGGTGGTGGAAGTCAGGAGTCGCAGTTCATCCTTTCCAATGGACTTATGCCGTACCCACAGGATTTAGGCCACACACAGATGAGACAACGGTCAGCTTCCCAGGATTCATAACGTTCCTGTCCCTCCCTCCATCCTTCTCTCCCTTCCTCCCTTCCTCCCTCCATCCTTCTGTGCCTTCCTCCCTCCATTCCTCCCTCCCTTCCTTCCATTTTTTTTTAGACAGGGACTCATGTAGTCCATGCTGGCTTTAAATAATTAAATTCTCAATTATTACGGAGGATCTCACCTATCTCCTGAAACTAATTCACATCTTAAAATGTCTTTTCCATATCAATTTCAATTCACCCAGTCTCCTCTGAGCTACTTCTGACCTGTCTTTGCCCACTGTATATAGTTTGCTTTTATATCTTGTTAGCTTTCCGTTGAATAAGATCTGCCTAGGTTTTCTAGTAGCCTGCTCAATGGTTTCCTTGACCTTGATATCTGCTCTCGAGGCTCTGCTCCTACCACTCCACAATGCTAAACTGACTTTCCAAACATGCGACATTCAAAAGAGTGGAAACAGAGCTGGTATTTATCCAGCCCTTGTGAAATACTAGGCACTGTATTTAAACTGTATTGTCTTTTATAAGCAAACGTATATAAGCTGCCTCCAGTCCTTCACAGGTCGCGCTCTTTAAATCAAGACTCTGGGAGAGTAAAGGCAACACAAAGACAGAGATAACACATGGATTTGTAATCAGTGCAGTAGGTTTTCCATCCCATTGCTCTGATAGAACACAGACTAAAAGCATCTTGGCAAGGAAAGGGTTTATTTCATCCTATACTTTACACCAAGGGAGGCCAAGATGCGGACCTGAGGCAGGGGCTGAAGCAGGGACTATGGCTTGCTCTCCCCACCCCATTCACTTACTTTCTTAAACAACCCAGGCCCACATAACTGTGGACAGAACTGCTGCTCACTGTTGGCTGCGACCTCCTATATTCTATATCAGTAATGTAACAAATGTTCTATGCTCTACAGATATGCCTGTAGGACAATCGGATGGAGCAATTCTTCAACTGAGGTTCCCTCTTCCCAAGTATATCTAGATTTGAGTCAAGATGACAGCCAAGGCTAACTATGACAGTCTTCTCTAAGTGTTTCACGAGGATTTCTTAGCTACTTCAGAGTCTTTATGTTTAACATTTTAATTGCATTTACTTTTTTATTTGCATGTGTGTGTAGGTGGGCGGAATGGGTACCTGCCACATGAGTGTGTGGAGGTCAGAGGACACCTTGCTAGAGTTGCTTTGCTTCTTCAAACGAGGGTACCAGTGATGGAACTCAAATCATCAGGCTTGGCAAAGCATGTCCAATGACAACTTGTCCAAGATGATTTTCCCTTTCTATTGCGTGGGTCCTGGGACTTGTTAAGCTAGGCAGAAAGTGCCTTTACCCAGTATGTCAACTTGCTATTCCTTTGTATATAATTTAAAATTACTTAGTGGCATGTGAGGTAGCCGTCATCATTTTCCTTGCAAAGATATTAATCTGAATTAAGTAGACTTGAGACCTTTGCCCTCTTTCTACCCCTCCCAGTGTGTAAGCACCTCTCCTCCCATGCAGTATCAGTTGAGTGATGATTATTTGCTTCATTCTAAGAACTCTGAAGTCTGTTCCGTGGATGGACATCTTGTTGAATCATTAAATCTGGTTTTATCTAGATCATCTGTGTGGTAAAGGTATACATGCCTGTGTACACGTGAAGAGATATGGGTGTGAAAAAAACTTAAAAAAAGCAATTTTCTTAAAAATTCTATGGAGTCGGACGGTAGTGGTGCACGTCTGTAATTCCAGCACTCTGGGAGGCAGATGCAGGCAGATTTCTGAGTTGGAGGCCAGCCTGGTCTACAGAGTGAGTTCCAGGACAGCCAGGGCTATACAGAGAAACCCTGTCTCGAAAAAACCAACCCCCCCCCCCAAAATCTATGGATACATCAATCTAGAAAAAGAACAAAATATTCAGTCATGAGTGTCAAGGGGAGACCAACTTCGCTGGCTGATCTTTTAAGATGAGAAGGAGAAACCATAAGTGGGGGATGCTTTGTGTAGATGGATGTGCTTGGCACTGACACAGATTAGGGACAGATATCAATGTCTACAGAGGTTTATATTTTATTACTTTAGAATGTTATCTATCTATCTACCTATTTATGTCTATCTATCTATCTATCTATCTACCTACCTATCTCTCTCTCTCTACCTATTTGTCTGTCTGTCTGTCTATATTGTCCATGTGCTCACCTGCTCACCTGTGTTGCAGCCGGTTTGTGGAGGTCAGAGGACACACCTGTGGGAGTCACTTCTCTTCCTCCACCATGTGACTCCCAGGGACTGAACTCAGATTGTCAAGCTTGGAGCATCCTTACTGTTTTGAACCATCTCACCTGACCATACCGTAGATCTTGGCGTACTTTCTGGTCTTAGAAAACAGAGCAGGAAGAGGAAGTGCTTGCCCTCAATAGCCACCTCCATGAAGAGAAGCCCAAAGGGCAATGTGCTAGGATTGGAAATCCAGAGCAGGACCTAACTACTACATGAATATTATATTTCGACAATCTATTTCATGTATGAAATTTGTTAAATGCCTAAGAATAAAGGAGCAGACACACTCGATGTATTGTTTGTACTGTCTATAAATAGAAAAGCATTCCCTGTCTTTCCCATACCTTCTGTTTGTCTGGAAATTTCCATAAGGAATGGCCATAGCTAAGGTCAGGGAGCTGTGGTGTCACTCCCCTGGAGTAGTGCAGTAGTAGTAGTAGTAGTAGTAGTAGTAGTAGTAGTATGTGTGTGTGTGTGTGTGTGTGTGTGTGTGTATGTCTGTACACAGCTACTTGTCCAGGGTCCTGTAGGGTTGCCCCAGGGGTGTAAAATATATGGTGGTATGGAAAAGTGGAGAGTGAACAGGTGGATTATAAATGTAGTCACATTAATAAACGATTCTTATCCAGGATCTATAATAAGACATAACATTTATGTAATTCCCGTCATACTCTGTGAGTGGCGTGAAATGTTAAAATCTAATTAACCTTTAATGTACCCGTCTGAAGATTATCATGTCAGTTTTCATAGATCAAAGTGAAGGGAGGGGGGCACCCGCCTGGCTTGGGACTGCTGAGTGGTGTGGGTGAGACTTACAGTTAGCTGTCTCTGCTTTTGCTTTGTCTGTCTTTTACAGCCTTTCCCTAGTTACACAGGCGAGACTTCAGCAAAGCTGAGGATGAGTGCAGGGAATGCTGAAGGCTGAGCGTACTGATTGATCTGAGGATTAAGAAAAGTTCCTGGACTGACTCATGATGGTAAGCGAGGGAGGACAGAGGAGGCTGGAGAAGTAGGATCACCTGCCTCCTGTAGTAGGAGCACCAAGGACAGCTCTGGGGGAGGCTGTGGTATTTAGGAAACTAGATCTGGTGTGTGTGTGTGTGTGTGTGTGTGTGTGTGTGTGTGTATGTGTGTATGTCTGTATGTGTTTGTATGTGTGTGTGTGTGTATGTCTGTATGTGTTTGTATGTGTGTGTGTGTGTGTGCACTATCATCCTGGGCCTACTTATAATTGTTTTCTTCTTTAAAAAAAATTTAAAAAACCATATCATTTACATAATTTCTCCATTCCTCTCTGTGGTGGTTTGAAATGCTTGCCCCATATGCAGTGGTACTGCTAGGAGGTGTGGCCTTGCTGGAGGAAGTGTTTCACTAGGGGGCAGGCTATGAATAGGCTGTGATCCTTAGCCCAGTGCAGAACAGTCAGTCTTCTCCTGCTTCCCTCAGAACAAGTTGTAGAACTCTCAGCTCCTCCTGTACCATGCTTGCCTGGATGCTGCCTGATGATAATGAACTGAACCTCTGAACCTGTAAGCCAGCCCCAATTAAATGTCCTTTATAAGAGTTGCCTTGGGGGCTGCAGAGATGGCTCAGTGCTTAAGAGCACTGATTGCTCTTCTGAAGGTCCTGAGTTCAAATCCCAGCAAAATTCACATGGTGGCTCATGACCATCCACAACAAGATCTGACGCCCTCTTTTGGAGTGTCTGAAGACAGCTATAGTATACTTACATATAATACATAAATCTTTAAAAAAAAGAGAGAGAGAGAGAGAAAAAAAAAGAGTTGCCTTGGTTATGGTGTCTCTTCACAGCAATAAAATCCTAAAATACTCCCTCTATCAGCTTCCAGCTACTTCCCCTATACCCACTCCTCCCTCAAGTTTGTGATATATATATATCACACATATATACACATGTATGTATAATATATGCATATAGGTATAATATATGTATATAATTTAATACATAATATATATATATATATATATATATATATATATATAGTCTTCTCAGTACCCATAACACTATCTATCTATCTATCTATCTATCTATCTATCTATCTATCTATCTATCTATAGTTTGATTTCAGGGCCAACCTCTTGGTATTAATAGCCATTTGGAGGACTGTTCCCTGGGGAAGATGATTTCCTCCTGTTCTCAGCATTCCTTAATTGCTTGTGGTTCTTTGGGGCCCAGTGAAATTCTCCTGTCCTCATCAGCAAGTCTGTTGGTGTCACCTTGTTCTGGCTTTATTAGACTTCATGTGCTCAGTTTCCTGGATATTCTATGCTGTACAGTGTCACAGCAGACATCCCATTCCTCTGGCTCTTACAGTTTTTCTGTCCCCATCTCCTTGATGTCCCTTGAGTTTTCTGCACAGGAATTCTATTGTAGAGAGATCGGATGGGGCTGGGAACCCCAAGGTCACTTGTTCTCTGCATTTTGATTGGTTGTGGTTTTCTGTGACGTCTCTATCTTTTTCAAAATAAAGCTACTTTGTTGAGGGGTGAGACCTACACATATCTCTGGGTATAAAATAATACAATTATATTATATAATATAATAAATTATATAATAATACAATTAGGAATTATGTTAGATTAGTAAAGTGGCCATAGTAGGTTCTCCTCCAAGACCTACAACCTCACTAGTCTCAGATTGTACCAAGCACGATCCTGTTGGTTATCACCAAGATATGAGTGCCACTCTTACATCCTGTTGGTTATCACCAAGATATGAGTGCCACTCTTACATCCTTAGGGTTATCATGCCCTGCTGGCCATTGTTGTGTTCAGAGGCACTATAGCTGGGTAGGACTCTTACTTGTTCCCTTCTTTAGAAGGTTGCATGAAAGGTAGCCCTCAGTGAGAATTTCAGGTTAAATGCAGCTCAGATCACTTGGGTTCTGTGTCTGAAGTGCATGATGGACTTAGCATAGGGACTCGACCTTCAACCTCTGGGAGGCAACCAAGGCCAATGACTATGGCCTGTAATGTTTGGGGAATCTCTTCAACTCCCCTGACCAGTAACTCATACAGGAAACTCATGTCTGGTGTTAGGAGTTTTGTTAGATAGTCCATGGCTCTTTTCAGCTCAGGAAAGAAATCCATTTAAAGTATATACACATTTGCACACACATAGATGTATATGCAGCATATGTAATTTTGGTTAAATTATGAGTTTATATGACTTTTTCAGACATTTTAATTTTTTTCCCCAGAAACAATGGTAACTCAACTAGAATCCTAATCTTGTAAGCCATATTAAATCCTCTGATGGCAAATCCTGGTAGAGTCATCATACAACCCAGGAGACACTAGTAGCTACATCTTTCCCTTTTGCTCTCCCCATCTAAAAGCCCCTATCTCTCTCCTGCTTTCTCTTTTCTCTGTCCAACCTGGAAGTCCTGCCTATTTGTCCAGTGACAAATGGTTCCTTTATTCATTCACAGAGGGTTCACAAAAGTCACCTGAGTATATGACTCATTCCTTGTTCCAGACAGCTCCTCCTGGGAAGGTAGAATTAACATCAAAATATGACAGCATCAGGGCCATCCACAACACTTCTCCCTTTCTGTCCACTTAAGACTCTTTTTATCTTAGATATAAAATGAGTACAACTATTACCATTTTGTAATTTATAAAGAATAAGATAGACCTAGCACCCAGTCCATCATTTTTGTCAATAAAATAGAACACTCTGTCATCTATCCTAACTTAAAAGACTTATAATTCTACACTTGACTTATGTCCCGGCTTTAGATTGTGTGCCATCTGACAACCATCCTCTAAAATCTGCCCTCTCAATGTGAATAGCCTGGGTTGGCTATGAGACTACAAGTAGTCTTTCAACTCCGTCAGAAATCTGAGAATGACCAACATTAGCTAAAAATACAGGAAGTCTAACCCAGCTTCCAGAACTGAGACAAACTGTAGACACAGCTGCTTACCTACACAGGCCCAGCAAGCCAGGAAGCTGGAGCATCAGTCTTCAGCCTTCTGGCCCAGGATCATCTGACAGACCTTGAAGCACAGGAATTATTAAGGACTAGCCTATTCTGTCTTGACAGAACTAAGGTGTCCTAACCTGTAACTTGTGTCCTCTCAAGGACGGTACAGGTCTGCAGGAGAGACAGGCACTTTCTGCCCAGTGGCCACCTAGCCACAGTGTGCAACCTCACCTGGGGTAGAGATGCTCAGCTGCTGCTTTGAGTCCACAAATGGGAAGCTGTAGGAGCAGATAGATCTCAACAAGTGAATAAATAACATTAAATGTCACATTCTGTCGGTTTTTGATATTTAAAAAAAAAACAGCTATCTAGGGAAAGTAATCTGGACTGTTGCCTGTTAACTACCCTCAGCTATTTCTAATTAAAATATCTGAAACCACCCTAACAATAAACTTAGAGCCATGAATTTGCTATTTGGCCCTTAACTCATAGGCTTAAACATCTCACATCAGTTTATAATAACAGAAGGACTGAGTCTAAGCCTTGCACTTTTTTTTATTCAATATATTTTTATTTACATTTCAAATGATTTCCCCTTTCCTGCTTCCCCCCTTTCCGAAAGTCCCATAAACCCTCTTCCCTCCCCCTGCTCCCTAATCAGCCCCCTCCTGCTTCCCTGTCCTGGTATTCTCCTACATTGCTGCACTGAGCCTTTCCAGGACCAGGGGCCTCTCCTTCCTTCTTCTTGGGCATCATTTGATGTGTGAATTGTGTCTTGAGTATTCAGAGCTTCTGGGCTAATATCCACTTATCAGTGAGTGCATACCATGAGTGTTCTTTTGTGATTGGGTCACCTCAGTTAGGATGGTATTTTCCAGTTCCTCCCATCTGCCTAAGAATTTCATGAATTCATTGTTTTTAATAGCTGAGTAGTATTCCATAGTATAAATATACCACATTTTCTGTATTCATTTCTCTGTTGTGGGACATCTGGGTTCTTTCCAGCTTCTGGCTATTATAAATAAGGCTTCTATGAACATAGTGGACCATGTGTCCTTATTACATGCTGGGGAATCCTCTGGGTATATGCCCAGGTGTGGTATAATGGGGTCCTCCAGTAGTATCATGCCCAGTTTTCTGAGGAACCACCAGACTGATTTCCAGAGTGGTTTTACCAACTTGCAATCCCATCAGCAGTGGAGGAGTGTTCCTCTTTCTCTACATCCTTGCCAGCACCTGCTGTCTCCTGCGTTTTTGATCTTAGCCATTCTGACTGGTGTGAGATGAAATCTCAGGGTTGTTTTGATTTGCATTTTCCTGATGACCAAGAATGTTGAACATTTCTTTAGGTGCTTCTCAGCCATTCGATATTCCTCAGGTGAAAATTCTTTGTTTAGCTCTGTACCCCATTTTTGATAGGGTTATTTAAGCCTTGCACTTTTACATTTTTTGTATTAATAGAAGGACTTTTATATCAATGAAAACCTTTTATTTTGCATCAAATAAATTCTGTACCAAAATAAGAAATTATGACTTCATCTTAGTAACTATTGTAAAGATTTCTAACAAATGAGATTATGGCTGCACAATCAATTCTAGCTATTTCCTCCATGTTCCAATTATGACCATTCTAAATTCCCCAGAAAGGCAACCTTAGAATAACCACATCCAGCCCCAAAGCCTAGGGAAATAGAATGACGACTTTTAACTTCTTCAAGCTGAATATGGGCGATGAGATATCTTTGAATGGGGGTGGGGAAGGCTGGGGAAAATGGGGAAGTTGGCTGGCCTTAAGAAGGCCACACCACTCTTTTCTACCTGTGCTCTCAGTCCTCTCTGCACTCCACTCAAGATACAATCCTGTAAGACCTAGTAGAGCAGCATATCTTTATACCATCTTTAAAGCAACTAATTAAAAATTCCACTAATATCTGCCTATAGGAAGTGGGTAGGTTTTACTTTTAAGCTCTCTGCCTAGAGCAGCCATCCTGTTATCCCATCTCTCTGTTGGGCTCTCTACCTGGAGCCACAGACATTATTAATTAATACCTGCTCCTAGCAGTTAATTATCACTGCCCTCTCTACTTGGAGTCAGTGACTAATTTTCCCTATCCTAATTCCGAATCACTGGCGAAATTCCCCACATGATTTGGACAAAATCAGTATATAAATCTATCCTAAAAGCAAATAATCTCGATATTATAAATTCATAGTTCAATTAATATCTGCCCCAAGAAATAGGCAGCTTCCATTCTCCGGCTCTCTGACTCAGAGCAGCCATCTTGTCTCTTTCCCCAGCAGGGGACCACAGAGTCCTCTTTCTTTGTTTCAAGGTTTCCATGTAGAGTCCTTGTGACTCATCTGTCTCAGTGTCACCTTTTTCTCCCTTAGAAAATAAAACTCAAACTCTCAGGCTAATGATCTTACATTTCTAGTGGATTCCTGCCCAACACATTGGTTCGCCACTTGTTTTGGGAAATATTAATAAAAAAGAATCCACGCTATTGCTGGCAGGCACTGGTGGGCTGGCCGGCCGGTTCTCATCTCACCACTGGTGGTGGCAACCTTTTGGGGTGCACATCGGGCAAACCCATGCTTTGCTGCCGTTCCTTTCACTCTGGAACTCAGGCAAGATGCTGAGTGAAGGAAAACATCACACAAACTTGGTTCAGAATCAACGGCAATTCAATCGCTGGGCACATCAACTAGAACCCTGATCTTGTAAGCCTTATTAAATCTAAAATCCTCCAGTGGGGAATCCTGGCAGATTCGCCATCCAACCAGGGAGACACTAGTAGCTGAACCTCCCCTTCTTGATCTCCCTGTCCAAAAGCAACACGGTAATTTTTGCTCCCCTTCCCCTCCCCCCCTTTTCCCCTCCTCCTCCTCCTTCTTCTGTGTTGATCCCCTTTCCCATCCTAATCAACTACCCCACTGTTTTATCCCTCCTCAGAAGACATTTAACCTGATAGTCCCCTCTTTCTCGCGCCCCACCTCGAGGTCCCCTTTTACATTCTTAGCTTCTTTGGTTACTCCAGGTTATATAACAGACACCTGAAGATTCAGAATCAGGACTCACAGATGACAGAGAACATGGGATAGTTGTCCTTTGGGAAGTGTGTCATCTCACTCAATATAATCTTTTCTAGTTATTTAAAATGCATTAAATTAATCCTTGATATTTTGTACATATCTAAAATGTGTTTTGATCTAATTTGCTCCCCTACTCCTCCCCTAACTCTTCCCATACTCACTCTTTCCATCTTTATGTCCTCCTCCCCTTCTTCTCCCTCTCCTCCTCCTCCTCCTTCTTCTCTTCCTCCTCCTCTTCCTCCTTCCTTCCTTTCCTTCTTTCTTCTTTAAATAACCTCCATTCACATAGTCCTGCCTATATACTTATAGATGCAGGTTCATCCACCAGAGTGCGGTCAACCTTTCAGAGACCACACCCTTAAGTAAAACTGACTCTCCGCCCAGATATTATTAACCAGCAATTGCTCCTCAGCTCGGGGCGGGGAGTCATGAGCTCCTCCTCTCTCCATGATGGAACACTGCCTGGCTGATCTTGGGTAGGTCTTACATAAGCAATCAGATGCTGTGAGTTCATGAGTTCCATCTTATCCAGAGGACACTGTCTCATTCGGGTACTCCCCAGTGTCTGGTACTTACAGTCTCCCTGACCTACCTTTCACCGAGGTCTCTGAGCCTTGGGGGAAGGGGTTGTGATATAGATTCCCCACTTGTGGCTGAGCACCCCGCAAACGTGTCTTCTCTGCACATTGACCAGTTGAATCTCCACCATCCATCTCACAAACTATGTCATGGAATATTGTTAATGGTTCCTCCCTATTCCCTGACTCTCTCTTTTCTTTTTTCTTTTTCTTTTTGTAATCATTTTTAAAAATCTCTTGAAGATCCAGGCTTTTTATGAAAATGGGCAAGCAATATTAGGGCTTGGTTTTCAGTTGCTTCAGAGTAATAAACGGTTCACAACAAAGCATCTTCTGCATCTCTGTCATGTGCTTAGGTCGTACAGCACAGATCTTTACCTGAGCAGTAAGGTGGACAGGACATTCTTCCTTACTTATCTCCAGTAAGGAAGAATGGAGAGGAGGAGGAAGAGAAGAAGAAGAAGAAGAAGAAGAAGAAGAAGAAGAAGAAGAAGAAGAAGAAGAAGAAGAAGAAGAAGAAGAAGAAGAAGAAGAAATAGAAGAAGAAGAAGAAGAAGAAGAAGAAGAAGAAGAAGAAGAAGAAGAAGAAGAAGAAGAAGAAGACTGAAACTACATCTCAGTTTCAATGCCGGCTTCCCCGTCCCTCTCTTCTGTCACTGACTGACTCATTGGCTCACTAGAAACAAATAGCTTTTGTGTATGAAATACTTGATTAGAACTCTAAAAATGAATAAATAATGGCTCACATTCTTAAAGAGCTACGTAACATCAATGACAAGTTAATAAAACTAATAATCATGACAACTGCCATAGAGGGGCGGCTTGCTCCTTGACAGACACTGAGCTGATTAGACCACAGATTGCTATTAATCCCACTTTCAACAATTTTATGAAATACTTATCATTTCCAGTCTGCAGAGACAGAAACTGAAGTCGGGGAGGTCCCTTTCTCATTACATGAGAAGAAGCAAGAGATATGAAAACAGTAAAACAGAAAAGAAAGTGAACAAGGGAACAAGCAGGGAGAACGATGCTCTGAGCCAGAGGCTCATGGAGGACCATGATCAGAGCCAGAGGCTGAGGGAGGACCATGATCAGAGCCAGAGGCTGAGGGAGGACCGTGCTCTGAGCCAGAGGCTCTTGGAGGACCATGATCAGAGCCAGAGGCTGAGGGAGGACCATGATCAGAGCCAGAGGCTCATGGAGGACCATGATCAGAGCCAGAGGCTGAGGGAGGACCATGATCAGAGCCAGAGGCTGAGGGAGGACCATGATCAGAGCCAGAGGCTGAGGGAGGACCATGATCAGAGTCAGAGGATCATGGAGGACCATGATCAGAGCCAGAGGCTCATGGAGGACCATGATCAGAGCCAGAGACTGAGGGAGGACCGTGATCTGAGCCAGAGGCTGATGGAGGACCATGATCAGACCCAGAGACTGAGGGAGGACCGTGATCTGAGCCAGAGGCTCCTGGAATGGGAGCTGGTTCAGGACTCACTGATGTTTGCTCTGGGTTCTGAAGGATAGGTGTGATCTTACATTCTGCCTTGCCTGCTGGGGTGCTGGAACTCTGTTCAGGCAGGTGAAACGCTGAGGCGCTAAGCTTCCTTACATCCCCCTCCGTCAGGCAGAACACAGATACCAGCTCAGAGGGGGCAGAGGGCAGCCTAAGATGGGGGACCCCAGCCCTGGTGAGAGAGGAGCAGGCTGAGGCCAAAGCTGGTACCCAGGAGCTGCTGCGAGGAGGTGGGAATGGGGTCCGGGCTGGTGACAGGCCCGGGTTGGGAGGAGGGGGAACTTCAGCTTATCTCAGGGGTGACTGTCCTTGTCTGGAGGGCAGAGGGGCCTTGTCTGGGGGACCTAGGCAGTGCAGCTCTGTATGATGAAAGCATCCCCACACTGTGGCTCTTGATGAGAGAGACAGTTCTTGCTTGTCCAAACTGTTTCTTTATTGTTCATCACGGAAAATGGGTGAATACGGCTTACTTAGGGCAGACCAGAGATTAAATATCTTTTGCAGGAAGGGATGTCTGAGAAAGGAAGCTTATTGGTTAAACCCTCTGGCAGACCCATCTAGATACTTCACAGGCTTGGAGAACTCTGTGCTACTTGACGCTTAAGGTCACGATTCTTAAGTGGGGTGTCATGGTCACACCCCTTTCCCTGTTTCCCCTCAGGGACCCCCCTATCCCACCCCTCTCCCCCTGCTTCCCATTGGTTCCAGGGCAGGAGCCGGTCAGGAGCAGATGAAACACCTACTGTTCTCAGACATGAACATACTGGGGTTTCTGGATCCATTCCACCTTCCCAGCTTTTGTCTGGTGACATGTCAGATTAGAATACGTAGAAAATAAGCATTCCTGCTGCAGATAATGTGTCTCACACCTGTACTACTTTTGGCTTCTCAGTATCTACTCTTTGCTCTATACATAATGCTGGTTAGCACTGGGGACCGTTCGTTCCTCCCACTGGATAAAGTTGGCTACAAGTGTTGCCTGATTTTTTGAAGCCAAAGCCGGTTCACCCAGATAGAGAAGGGCTTCTAGAATCTGGGCTGAATGAGATAGAACAGCAGATAAAAGGCCAAAACTGGGCTTGACTCATCCACTCTACCTTTTCCCAGGGAAGCTGTCCAGCGGTCCTGATACTCTGAGACCTTCCTACATTCATCTCTGTTTTGCATATGGGCTGGGCCTGGATTGTCAGCTTTTGCAAATATTCACAACCTTTCGAATATATACATTTTTTTTTTTTTTGCAATAGCCAGAGTTGGTTTTTGCTGTTTGTGATGATGAACTTTAGGAATTGGGAGAAAGACCATGGATGGTCCACACTCTACTGTGCTAGATCAACTCTCTTAGCAGCAGTATACACATGAAGAAAAGACACGAGAGACATATCCAGAAAGATAATTCAGGGAAAGGGCTCAGAGGGTCAAATGTTAGCCTAAACTGACTGAATTTCACCTGGAAAGCATTGGAGAATGAGCAAAATGTTTTAGTTGAGTTACGTGATTGAGTCTCTCCTTCAAGACTAGCTTGGCAGCAACCAATGGCCTGAGCACGGGGTTCCCAATGGCGGAGTTAAAGAAAGGACTGAAGGATCTGAAGGGTTTTGCAAACCCAAAGGAAGAACGGCAATATAAACCAACCAGAACCCCCTAGAGCTCCCAGGGACTAAACCACCAACCAAAGAGTACACATGGAGGGACCCATGGCTCCAACCGCATAGTAGCAGAGGATGGCCTTGTCGGGTATCAATGGGAGGAGAGGCCCTTGGTCCAGTGAAGGCTCAATGCCCCAGTGTAGGGGAATGCCAGGGTGGGGAGGGGGGAGTGGGTGAGTGGGGGTGCACCCCCATAGAAGCAGGCGGAGAGGGGTGGGATAGGGGTTTCCCCGAGGGGAAACAGGGAAAAGGGAAAATATTTGAAATGTAAATAAAGAAAATATCCAATAAAAGAAGAAAAAAGATTGGCTTGGCAGCAATATGGTTCTAACAAATGGAGAATATTAGTTAATGTTCTCACTGGTGAATCAAGAAACAGCTGGGTTCAGCTTGGCTCACGGTTGAGGGGATATAGCCCATCACAGTGGGGAAGTCATGGAGCAGGCAGCTCATAGTGGCAGACATGTACAACTGGGATTCCTGACCTCCCAACATCTTGGCAAAACAGAAAGCAGAAAGAAAACAGGTAGTGAAAATGGCCGGGAGAACCCCAAGATTCCTCCCCAGGGGACCTACTAGTTCCAGTGAGATGTTCCCTCCTAAAGGTTCTATAACCTTTCAGAATGGCTTCACCAGCTGAACAGCAAGTGTTCAAACGCTCAAGCGTGTGCGGGGAGGGAGCAGTCACGTCCAAGCAACAAGAGGACAGGGACATCGTAGGAAGGCATCACGGCAGCCCAGGTAGGAGAAGCTCAGATTTGCCCTGTGGACGTAACAATGACGTGGTACACAAAATGACAGAACTTGTTCTTATGGATAGGAGCCGAAGGTAGTGGATGCTGAGTCAGGGCAGAGCCGGGGGGAGCATGTCCCATAGGCAAAGAGAACTGATGAATTCTGCTGCATCGCATCTTAAGTGCTCCAGCGGAGGCAGATCGGGCTCCTAAAGAGAGACTCAGCAACTCAGTCTGGAGAGCAAATCGGCTGGACTTGGACCAAATTAATATCTGGAGCTGTCGATGCTGAAACGTCGACTGCTCCCTTGACAAATAATTTTTGGTTGAGGCAGCGGGTAAGGGAACTCCCCATTTGGGAGATTTGGTATAATCCGAGGTTCCTTCTCTCAAAAAAAAAATTAGAATTACAAGCCCCATTTTTTAGTAGTTCATAAAAAGTTGCAAAAGGGAAAACATTATTGAGCAATAAAAGGTGTGTTTATGTGTATTGGTAAGAAGTGGCTAGAGGCCAACTCTCATAAATGTGATAGGCTTATAGCTTAGCACCAGACAATTACAAGAACCCCAGAGGCTTCTATTTCACTGGAAAATGTAACAGAGGCATCTTTCACAGCCTTCCAGGCTAATCAACCGGAGACAGACTGTGCAGGGGAGCCTGCTCCTTTAAGAGTTGACAGTAAGTGAATTGTAATACATATTGCAAAATTGGTCTTTGGAGGGCCATTATTGCTCATCTCCAAAATTTGGCCAGATACCCATGTCTCCATGTCATCTTGTAGTTCAGGCCAGGCTTACTGGCTCCATAGTTATCTCAGTGTCACCATCTGTCATTTACCAGGAATGACGGCAACATATTCACATTGACATTTTGCTATCCAAAGACTGTATAGCAAGTGGGGTTTCCATTGTGAAGATCAGATCCTTGATATCACACATAGAAGTCTTCCTTACAGAAAGTAAGACAGTACCCCCCTTTCAACTGGCTGTCATACTTTCTCAGTTCTTGGAATCCCATAGGGGAATGTAGGCATCTGGAGGTATGTCTTAGCTAGGGTTTCCATTGTTCTGAAGAGACACCATGACCAAGGCAACTCTCATAAAGGAAAACATTTAATTGGGGATGGCTTACAGTTTCAGAGGTTCAGTCCATTATCATCATGGTGGGAAGCATGGCAGCAGGCAGGCAGACATGGTGCTGGAGGAGCTGAGAGTTCTACATCTTGATCAAAAGGCAGCCAGAAGGAGGCTGGCTTCTGAGGGCAGCAAGATGGAGGTCTTTTCTGCAATGGGTGGAGTTTGAGCCTAGGAGACCTCATGCCCACCTACACAGTGACACATGTCCTCCAACAAGGCCACACCTCCTAATAGTGTCACTTCCTGTGGGCCAAGCATATTCAAACCACCACATTGGTAGATGCATGCAAGCCTATCTTTCCTTTCAAAGCCACAACACAGAGGCAATTGCTTATTTCACTGAGAAGTAAGGCCAGCTCCATCTTTCACAGTAAGGAACACAGTGGATTCTTTTCTCTGGGCTTGGCATGACAACATGACCATTTCCATCAATTGTGTCAATAAAGTAAGATGACAAATATATGCAGATGCTAGCTACATCTACTGAAAGGCTGGCATGTCTGTTGTTGAAATCCCCTAGTAAAAAGAGTGGAGTATGAGACCACACACAGGATGCAGTCCACCATGACCTCCTGTTCCCCAGCTGCATATGGTCTTGGTGTTACTGAAGTATATAAGGTAGAAGGTTGTCTGGAGATTAGAACTCATCTGTGGTATAACTCCAACTTGAGTCATCCCAATGGGATTATTGGCTCAATACGTTAGAGTTGGATGCAATCTTGTCCTGTGCCTTCTATATTGTGAGAGTAGATGTAGCTCTGTGGTTTTCAGGAATAGTCATTTTGAGACATATAAGGCTTTGGACTCCAAATACTTATCTTTGCAATAATTTGACTAACTCTTAATATCTATCATTTAGAAAGTTTCTGATAAAATAGGTCTTAAGGCCTGATTTAAGGCAGAATCTATTAGGAAGGAAATACCTCAAATACTAAACTGTCCAGTAGTTGAGCACATTGTAATTCTGAAAGAAATATATACCAATGCTATAGCTTACAAGATAAACTTATTTGCTAGGGTTGTGGTTTTGAATGGGCCTAACAATGACTGGCTGGACTCTGTCCCTTCCTGGAGGCCACTTACCTTACTTTCTTGGAGATCCTGTGCCTCTTCTGAAGTTGAAATGGGTGCTGTAGAATCAGTCTCATATAAGACACTAATTTCTGCCTCAATTTTTTCAGGACATGGAGACTACACCAAACTGTCCTTGATAATCTCTTTACCCAACTCTGATTTCCTTGCTTACTTAACTTAATTTCCTTGCTACTTTAATTCTGTGTCCATGGAATAGAACCTACTCACAGGTTCTGTGGGTCAAGACCTTGGGCATCTTTGAGGCCCTGTCTGCCTCCATTTCTTTGGTTCCCTAATTACTCTTAACATAAGCCATAGTCTTCAAAGTAGAACACAATGTTTTCTTTTCCAAATGGCTTCAGGTTGCACAGCTGCATATGAGGAGGAAGTCGAGGGGCAGAGGAGAACATAGCGGGCTTTACAGCCTTTAAAGAAATTTTCATATGAATTGAAAGAGATGAGACACAGATGTACCAAGAACAGAAAGGAGCAGGGATTGGCAGACATCAGGGATCCATCAGCCAATAGAAGCCCAGAAGAGCCTCTCTGAACCTCACTGACCAGATTGTATCCTATCCCATGGCTACTCCAATAAGGCTCTGTGATGGGTAGATTGGTGTAAACTTGACACAGGCAAGAGTCATTGGAGAAGGGAGAGCCTCAGCTGAGAAAATGTCTTCTTAAGATCGGCCTTAGGCAGGCCTGTAGGGCATCTTCACAAGTGATTGGCAAGTAGTACTGTTGCCAGTAGTGCTGCCCGTGGGCTGGTGGCCCTGGGTTCTATAAGAAAGCAGTCTGAGTGAGCTATAAGTTGCAAGCCAGTAAGCAGCACTCCACCCTAACCTCTGTATCAGCCATTGCCTACTCGTTTAAGCCACTTTGAGTTCCTTCCTTGGCTTCCCTCAGTGGAGTGTGAGTCAGGGCATGTAAGCCAAATAAACCCTTCCACCCCAAGTAGCTTTTGGTCATGGCGTTTCATCACAGCAATAGTAACCTTCACTAAGACAGGCTTCTTAGGAGCAAGTATTCCCCATTACCTTTTATTATTGTAGGTATCCTCCAGTCTCAGTAAGTGCCATGTATTCTCCCTGGTGGGCCCAGAACAGCTGTAATTTACACAGTCCTTCTTCCTTTTATATCACAGGCTTGAAAGGCTTCACTCTTTTTCTCCTAAAAACAACCGATTCCTTCAGACAAGGAAAATTACTCCTCAGAAAGTTGGGAGCAAGAGTTCAGCTCCCTGATACAGCAGCTGGGGTAAGAAAGCAGAGAGAAAAATCACTTCATAAATGGGAAGGATCCAGGGAGGATTTCCTCAAACCCATCAGCTCTTCGAAGGATGCCGCCTCTAGGAAGAAACAAACAGTGGCTATAAGTGATTTCTGCCCCTAATGTTTTGGGGTCTTTTCAGCTGCCTTCAATGATGAGCATCTTTGGAGATGGTTGTAGGGGGGATACTGTGATCCTAAGTGCCTGTGTGGGCAGCTTGTGGAGACACTTCTGTGCCTTCTTTATTTGTGGAACATTTTACCTGATCAGACCAGAAGTGTGTTGCCATAATGGTGGAAGGTATGTTCTCACCAGTGGCTCCCACCCCATTAAGGTCCCCCAGCATCCTAAAGAACAGTAGCTGAGGGGTGACTTGAGCTTGAGCTAGCAGATGGAGAGGCTGGAGAGAGGCCTGCTGGGAAATGCAGACAGCAGCTGCTCAGCTCACTGGCATCTTCTTCCTTGAGTGCATTACAACAGCTTCCTTGGAGAGTGCCCTGGCAATGCTGGAAGCCTCGAGTTCATTTCCTTCATCATTCAGAGTGCCAGAGAATTATATTTAGGACCAAGTCCCTAAATCAGGGACATTTAAAACAAATTTCACCAGCAGTGGTGGCTTAGACCTTTTTAGAACAGAGAAGGAGAAGGCAGAGAACTCTCTTAGTTCAAGGCCAACCTACTCTACAGAGTGACTTCCAGGATAGCCAGGACTGCTTAGAGAAAACCTGTCTCAAAAAACCAAAAACCAAGCTAGAACAAAATAAAAAAAACTAAACAACAACAACGCCCAGTTTCTACAGTGCTGAGGAGCAAACACAGCACTTTCTACGTGCTCGGCAGCTGAGCCTTATCTCTTGCCCTCTTGGGAAAGCAGGTGTGTGATTAGAGATAGATCTGCTTGGAGGATAGAGGCTTCAGTGATTACCAGTTTTTCCCTCTAAAGAACACATTTCTTCAAAAGCCTGGACAGATTCAACCTCAGCTTGAATATTTCCTGTATGGGGAAACTCACGGCCTCAGCTACCGTTTTCAGTGAAAGACAAAGACAGTAAGGATCTCAGGCCTTGCGGCCCAGGGCTTTGGCTGCAGCTCCTCAGCTCTGCTCTTGTGATGTGAAAGTGAACATCTGTGGAATGCAAATATAATCTGTAACTAGATCGGGGTGCCCTGGCTTCGGTTGTCAATTTGTGGGGTTTAGATTTATATCACCTTGGATAGAAATCTATGGGTTTGTCTGTACTATGGTGTGTGTGTGTGTGTGTGTGCGTGCGTACGTGTGTGTATGTGTGTATACTATGGCACACACACACACACACACACACACACATATATATATATATATTTCATATATATATGATAATTGAAGTAAGAAGATCCACTTGTGTGTGTTACCATTCCATGGGATGGTTTCTACCTCTCTTTATGCCAGTAAAATCCTTCCCATCCTCTGTCATGAATGGCTTAGCTTTAAAAATACCTGGCCTATTGTCTGCAACTCATCCTTTGTGTCTTAATTATTCACAACACTAAAATTCTCCATTGTGTATTGTTTTGTTCTAAAGATTATATGATTGATTAGCTGTCTTATTCACTTACTCACTTATTAATCACTGATTGAGTCTTTGAGTAGGCGCTGGCAAGAAGAGTCAATAACAATAGTCATTGTTGACTAAGAGTTAATGTAGAGGATAAGAAGCAAATGGGAAAGAGACATGGTGGAGCTGTCTAGGGAGATCTGTCGGAGCACCAGGGGATGCTCCGGGGGTGGTCGGTGGTGACAAAGCTCTTGTAAGGGAGTTTCACTTGACCTAGTTTTAAGATTTGTTCTCTGTATTAGTTAATTTTTTAAAGCAAAATGCTTTTGTAATGTAATTCTTCAAGAAGTTCATGCAATGTATTTTGGTCATATTCTTGAACTGCAACTAAACTCCTGACAAGTGATTTTAGGGAGGAAGGCTTTATTTGTGGTTCACATTTGGAAGGAATGTGTATAGTCTATCATGTAGGGAATATATATAGACATCAAGGGAAGTGAGGGGTGGTGGCCACACGTGTCCACAGTCAGGAGAGGGAGAAGCAGTAGGGGAAAGACAGACAAAGAGAGGGACAGGACACAGAGAGACAGAGACACAGATGAAAGACAGACACACAGAAACAGAGACAGTGAGAGAAACATATGAGAGAAAGACAGAGAGGCACAGATAGGAAGACAGAGACAGAGACAGACACCGAGAAAGAGATAGGAGACAGAAACAGAGACATAGAAAGAGACACAGATGAAAGACAGACACACAGAAACAGAGACAGCTAGAGAAACATATGACAGAAAGACAGAGAGGCACAGATAGGAAGACAGAGACAGAGACAGACACCGAGAAAGAGATAGGAGACAGAAACAGAGACATAGAAAGAGACACAGATGAAAGACAGAAAGACACAAATACACAGAGATAGGAAGACAGAGACAGAGACACACATACACACAGAGAGGGAGGGAGGGAGGGAGGGAGAGAGAGAGAGAGGGGGAGAGAGAGAGAGAGAGAGCACAAATGGTGATTAGCACACTTACTAATTTTTATGTAGTGCAGGACCACTGTGCATAAGAGAGTGCCCCACATTCAGGGTGGCTCTCTTCTCCACAGTTGCATCTCTTTGAAAACATTCTTAGTGACGTGCCCAGAAATTTGTTTCTGACATAATTTCAAATCCAGTCAAATAGACAGTGAAGAGTACCCATCACATCCACGTAGAAATGAGCTGTGTATTCTGGAAGCTTTATGTGAAAAGGCGAGTGACGGTTCTGTGTGATAGATCCCACAGCTACAAGTAATTTAGGACAAGTTGGGTGAGCGAGTTTAAGCGAGAATGTCATGGAGGGGATGCTGTGTATGGTGGTTAGCGCTAATTGTCAGAGTAACAGGATTTAGACTGGAAATCACCTGGATTTGAGCATGGCTGTGTGGGATAGTCTTGGTTATGTTTACTGATCTGCCCACTGTGGGTGGCGTCATTCCCTTGGTTGGGAGCCTGGAGAGAAGGAGCAGAGCAGCATCCTGCACTTTGTTTTCCTTCTGATGTGTGTGCATGTGTGTGTGTGTGTGTGCACACGTGCATAGTGTGCACATGTCTTGTGACTGCTCCAACCTTCTGTTACCATGATTTGTTTGTCATGATGGGCTGTTGAACTCTGAGCCACAATAACCTATTTCTCTAGTAGATTGCCTTTGTTACATTTTATCCCAGCACCAGGGAAATAAACTAACACACTGGGCAAGCACTTTCCCAACCTAGCTACATTCCTACGCTCCACTTTTTAACTTTTTAATGGGGCTATAAGAAATTTTAGAGATTACACACCCGGCCTACCTATGAGCCTTGTGTTTTCCTGGCATAGCAGTGACAAGAAGGGCAGAGCTTCCTTCAGGAGTGATGACTTTATTTTTCCATTTTGGAACATTTCTGGATGCTCTTACATTACAATACCAGAAAATATATTTTCATTTTTGAGACTGGCAAATATGGCTTCCATGTGTCTTCATAGCTAGAGTAGCAGGGGTTTGCATGAGAGGTTACTCTGTTTCACAGTCACATGATCTGAATGCATTGTAGGTAGCTATGTTTGTGACTCACAGAGGCAGGGCTATGTGCTCAACTAATTTTAGCAATGCAATTACACAGTCCACGTGGTTTAACTCCCTGCTGAACTTTCCCTTGAAAACTTGGCACAGACATTTATTGATAATCAGTGTAGGCCCCAGCCAGCCTGGAATGCTCAGCTTGTGGAATTAAAGGAGATAATGTTTCAAAAAGAATTCTGGCAACCATGTTAGTTGTTGCTCTTGTGGTTAGTATACTGTCAATGCATGCTTGTGGAATAAATGCTGAATTAATCTATTGTCTGAGGACAGTAGGGTTTATAGACTGGGTGACTGTCTTAGTTAGGGTTTTACTACTGTGAACAGACATCATGACCAAGGCAACTCTTATAAAAATGACATTTAATTGGGGCTGGATTACAGGTTCAGACATTCAGTCCATTATCATCCAGGTGGGAGCATGGCAGCATCCAGGCAGGCATGGTGCAGGAGAAGCTGAGGGTTCTACATCTTCATCCAAAGGTAGACAGGAGAGGACTGGCTTCCAGGCAGCTAGGATGAAGGTGTTAAAGCCCACACCCATAGTGACACACCTACTTCAAAAAGGTCACACCTCCTAATAGTACCACTCCCTTGGCCAACCATATTTGAACTGTTCGACTCCCTGGGCTCCATAGGCTTGTTCAAACACACGAGTCTATTGGGGGGGCATACCTAACCATAGCATAATAGAAAAGTATATTTAGTCCAACTTCCAAAGTCCCCATAGTGTATACAAGTCTCAACAATGTTAAAAGTCCAAAGTTCAAAATTTCTTCTAAGATCCAGCCAATCACTCTAACTGTAATCCCCAAAGCAAGACAGGAAACCAGCTGGGTAATCTCCAAACTCTGCATCTCCATGGCTGATGTCAAAGAGGTCTTCAAATCTCTGACTCTTTTTTCATCTTTGTCGACTGCAACAAGCTTCTTTCTCCTGGGTTGGTTCCACTCCCTGTTAGTGGCTTTCCTCAGCAGATATTTCATGCCCCTGGCATCTCAAAAATCTTGGGTCTCCAACGTAACTTCAACATTGTAGATTTTTATTCCAAGGTCTGGGATCCACACATGATCTTCTGGGCTCCTCCAAAGGACTTGAGTCACATCTCCAGCTCTGCCCTCTGTAGCACTATAGTCTCTGGTTGACTCCACTCCTGCTGCTGTTCTTGGTGATCAGCCTATGCTACTGGCATCTCCAATACACTGTGGTCTTATGCTGCAACTAGGCTTCACCAATACTCTCTCATAGGATCTCTATACGGTGCCAAGACTCAACTTTTTAGCATGACTCCTTCTGTCCTGGGCTGTCAACTGCCACTGAGGCTGCATCTTTACCAGTGGCCTTCCACAGCCTCTCACAGTGCTGAGCCTCAGCTGCTCTTCCTGACCCCTTCATGCCTTCAAAACTAGTACTACCTGGGTGATTCTTACACATTACCAAATATAGCTGCCACATGAGGTACAAACTTGACTATTTCTGGAACACAGCTTTTTTGTATTCTTAGAAAACACTTCCCAGAAGATTCCACCTCAGTGATGCTGGTCTCTTCTTAATCACCACTAATTTCTTGTCCCCAGCTAATCAGCATCAGTGGTCCCAGTAGTGACTGTAAGGCCAGAGACACATGGCCGAAGCTGCAGAACTTCTGCTGCTTGCTGGGGTTTCTTCTATTCGTGTCATTACCAGCTTCCTGTTTTCCAACTCCTTCACACTGCCTAGCTTGGCTGTCCTGGAACTCACTCGGCAGATTGAGCTTGAACTTGGAGATCTGTGTAGCTCTGTCTCCTGAATCCTGGGATGCATGTAACACCATGCCTGGATTTAAGTTTTTCTCTACTTGGAACTTGCTCTGTACCAGGCTGGCCTTGAACTCAGAGCTCTGCTTGCCTCTGTCTCTAGGGATTAAAGGCGTGTGCGTCACGCCTGGACCTAAACTTAGCTGGTGGGGATCTTGCCCCAAGGTCACTACTACCTGAATTCAATTTAATATCCTTGAGCACAGGGTTCAGCTCCATTTCACTTCCTGGTGCCCTTAAGTTCTTGAACCATTTTTTTTTTTTAAATATTTTTCCTTTCTATGCTTGCTATGCTTGTTCAAAAGGCCTTTTATGAGACTTAACCAGAGAACAAAGTCTCTGCTGGGCTTTTTTGAGACTTCCTTTGTTAATGCAATTAATATAAATCTCTTTACCTTAGCCTCAGCTAGACTCTTCAGATAAGGTCAAAAAGCAGCTCCGTTCTTCACTAAAATACCACTAAAATAGTCTCTAGGCCACACACACTGAAATTCTTCTTCACCGAAACCTCTTTTGTCAGGCCTGCACAGTTCAAATCACTCTCAACAACAAAGTCTTCCATATTCCTACTAGGATGACCCATTAAGCCCCAGTTAAAACATTTTATTGCAGTCTTCCAAACAGAAGAGTGGTCAGGCCTATCACAGCAACACCCCAGTTGCTGGTATCAACTTCTGCTTTAGTTAGGGTTTTACTGCTGTGAAGAGACACCATGACCAAGACAAGTCTTATACGGACAACATTTAATTGGGGCTGGCTTACAGGTTCAGACGTTCAGTCCATTATCTTCAAGGCGGGAGCATGGCAGCATCTAAGTAGGCATGGTGCAGGAGGAGCTGAGAGTTCTAAATCTTTATCTGAAGGTCAGTAGGAGAAGACTGGCTTCTAGGCAGCTAGGATGAGGGTCTTAATGCTCACACCCACATTCACACACCTACTCAAACAAGGCCACACCTCCTAATAGTGTCACTTCCTGGGCCATGCATATACAAATCATCATAGTGATAAGATTTTTAAAAATTTTGCTCAGTGCTTGAGAGAGGGCTCACCTCTTTCAAGTGCATATCACTCTTGTAGAGTATCAGAATTTGGTTCCAGAATCCACATCCAAAGGCTCACAACACCTGTAATTGCAAACACAGGAGATATGGTGCCTTCTTCTGGCACTTGAGAACATCTGCACTCATATGTACATACCAACATAAAGATACACACATTCACATAATTAAAAAAAATAAGCAAATCATCCTGAATGGTGGCACATGCCTCTAATTCCTCTACTCAGGAGTCTGAGGCAGGTGGATCTCTGTGAGTTTGAGGATAGCCTGATCTATACAGTGAGCTCTAGAATAGACCAGACTACAGAGAGAGACCCAGTCTCAAAAATCAATCATCAATCAATCAAGAAGAGAAAAAGAAATAAATCATTAAAAAGATAAAACATTGCTTATCAAATCTGTGAAATAATCTATAAATATGTTTCATTTACATTTGCATAATGATCACAGTGACAACAAGCACAAGGCTGTTGGTGTATCTGAAAGGACTTGTGGAGGCTGCTGCATTGATCAAAAGCATGGTGTAGAAATAATGTAATGCCACTCATGGTACAATGTATCCCAATTTTTGTGGACAGTAAGCAAGAAATTACCCACAGGCCTCAACTGTTGCCTGCATATGAAGCTGCCCCTTGTCTTGTGGAATATCACAGGAGAAATGAGAAAAACACTATCTTACCATTGTGTTGGCTGTGATGTGGCAGTGTCTATAATGCTTAATATATTTCTTATGCTATAAAAGTATAGGTACTACTTTACCAGGGATATCTGGTAAGGATATCCGGGGGGGGGGGGGGAGGGACCCACCTGTTCACAGGAGAAGGGGAAAGGGAATGAGGGAAGGATTGTGGGAGGGAGTGACCAGGAGAGGGGCAGTGAGCAGGATGTAAAGTGAATGAGTAAAAAAACAAAGTAAAATTTAAAAAATGTAGGCACTATAGCTGGACCAAAAGAGGGAAAAGAAATATTGCCTTATGTATGTATGTATGTATGTATGTATATATATATATATATATATATATATATATATATACACACACACACACATGATTCTTTGTGTGTGTATATGCCCATGTGTGGGTGTTGGTGCCCTTTGAGTCCAGAAGAGGGAGTCAGATCCCTCAGAGCTGATGATAGGGCAGTTGTACATGACTGGGCGTGGACTCCGAACTGAACTTGGGTCTTAACTGCCAAGTTATCACTCTAGCCCCATGAAAATGCTGCTTTTTAAGTTTAAAGACAACTGGATTTTTATGCCCTCGTTTCAGTTTCCTAACTGCAGGATATGGATAACATCTGAAAAATGCAGCAAAATCCACCTCTTCATTGCTAAAATTTCCTCGCGTTGGCTTCTGGTACAGCTTTCCAGATGGTTATATCCATAGCACAAAGCCTCAGATAAGCACACCATGCAGCGGTCCGGCTTCAGGCCACAGAATTAACAGCCTACAGGCTCTGGCTCCTTGATGTTTGCTTGTGCCCCTTTGCATATGATCCTTGAGATACTCACATCGTGTTTTGCAAGCAGTAGGATTGAGGGCAAAAATGAGAATTTGGTTGTTAAAGAGGCCCTTATCATTTTATAGACATTCTCTTAAAACAAAGAAAAACAGATTGAACTAGATAAAACAAAACAACAAATACCAGTCCGTACTAAGAAGTAAGGAATATTCTATGGCACTTTTGTGTTTCAGGGAAGGGAAACTAGAAAAAGGTCTTCAAAGTTTATTGACACACAAACTACCTATGGCTAGAAAGCACTGGAAAGTTGACGATTTGAAACAATCCAGGGAAAAACCTACTTTGTCTTACTTCTTTGGCTCCCAGGCTGGGAACCTGGAGTAAGATATCTAGCTTAATGTCTGAGTGTATTCATAAAAACCACAAAGCATCGGGCTTTTGACTTTAACTTTTTACAAAAAAATATTCTGTGAGGTAATTGTGCAGACTACTTCACCCTTCCAGGTTAATAAAGTCACTAACAGGCCACAGTAAGAAAATGACTGAATTATGACAAACAAGCAAAAACCAACCCCCTCAACAAAGCAACTGAGAAAGGTCAGAAGTTCCACGGGTGTTTATTGTCTCCTGGAGAGTGTACGGCAGCACTACCCCTCTGGTGCTTCCTGGTGATGGATTGCAGAAAGGATCAGAGAAGACACAACATGAATCTGCTCCCGGGACAATGATTATAATCAAAATAGGAAGTGGTAGAGTATGAGCCATCCTCCCTGCCACTTAAAGATTATAAATCCGTTATTCATCTGTTATGATCCAGGGGCCTACTTGTGATTTTTATGGTTCTTTGCCTGCTCAGAATTGTAAAAAACTGTAATGTTGAAGGGGCTACAGCTGTTCTCCTTTTGATTTTCATGTTAAAAATCTAAGCTTGGAGCATTGCACCCCGGTGCGTGCTTCTACCCATCTGTAGTCCGAGCCTGCTGCCAAAGCTTCTTATGTGATGAACTCAAAACCATCTTGGTCTGTTCTCCTCCAGTTATTAACACATAGTACATGGGGCCAGGGAGGTATAGCTCAGTTGGTTTGCATGGGATTTGGTTTGCTTCAGATGTGTGAAGCCCTAGACCATTAATACTGCATCAGCCCAGTCTGGTGGTTCGCACCTACCAGTACTAGCACTTGAGATCTGAAGGCAGGAGGATCAGAAGTTCAAAATCATCCTTGACTACCCATGGAGTTCACGGCCAAACCTGGCCTATGTAAGACTGTCTCAAAAAGCAAACACACCACCCCCTTTCCCTAAGGGAAGGGTAGAAGGAAAAGGGTGCTGAAGCAATTGCCAATGGTTTTGACCTTATTAAAAATTTCCCTTGATTACTCTGCAGCTTGAAGTAGAAGTAGGCACAGTGTGTTTGGGCCTAGAATTTTTGATTTTCACCTTCAGTGTGCCTCTTACTAGAGGTATGACCTTCCTTCCTTGAGCTTTTGTTTTAGTAGTTAGATAGTGGCCATATCTTTTACATAGGGCTGTATCAAATATCAAAGGAACAGATGTCTGTGAAGGGGCTTTGGGCACTGGAAATAGGTTATCAAATGACAGATGTCAGCACTGCTCTCTGGCCGCCAGAATCAAAAGTTGATGTGACGTGGTGGTAATGGTGATTGGTGGCCATGTTGGGTTCTCTTTCTTTTTTTCTTCATGTATTTGTGGTATGCATACATGCACATGTGTGTGAGTGCCCGTGTGCTATGTAACACTATTTTTGAGATGTGCACAGACACCTACTCACCCTAGAGAGGAAAATAGATGACAGATCAAAGCACAGATACCACTGAAGAACATCTTGGTGACCCAATAGAGGTTTATTAAGGTTACTTTCCTCAGGATATGGGTGTAGTAAGAATTCCATTTTCTTAAAAAATAAAAATCAAAACAGTTATGTTATGTAATTATGTTTTTGTCTTAATCCCAGGTATGGGATAAGAGATAGCTTCTCAGCAGGTGATTATGATTTGCCTTGTGCACTAGCAGGGGTGTGACTTTTGCCAGTTGCAGGGACTCTGGAGAAGGTATACATGGGAGAGACCGGAGAGGGCCTGTGGTGGTTGCTATCCCTGCTGCTCCTGGTCCCTGTTGCTGCTGTTTCTTAAGTGTTCCTGAGCAAAGAGACAAGAAGAAATTGAAGATATTCTGTGAAGATTAGACTTGCCACAAGGACCCAATGTCCATCATCATCAGGAAGTGGTCTAAATAGATCTACAACTCCTTTCCCCTCTAGCCTACTTTCTTTCCAACCTATATTGGGAGGTTGGAAGGGACTGGGGTGAAATAAAGATTGGAAGGGAGGTAGAGGTATAAGAACCCAATATAATTGCTAAAAAATATGGCAATATATGGGTGAGGATTTACTGATAGGAGCATAAATAACTCAAAGACAGATGCTTCACCAAAGCCCACCCCAGGATTGTGGGAGACCAAACTGTGGGAAACCAGACTTTCAACAGCTCCCACCTTGAGAATCCACTGGCCCTTTGTCAGGAGCTGAACCACCTCCTCCTTCACACAAGGTTGATTGTGAGAATCAACTAGTCCCTATCTTGGCTGAACACCTGGGGTTGTCTAGGCAGACCAGCATTCCAGAAAAACTGCTAGATGTTTCAAGCCTGCAGTCAGCATCCACCCCAGATGACCTTCCCTCTTTTTGTGCCTTTAGCATTCCCCCTCAGCCCTTCCCTATTCCCTTTTCACTGTGTGTTTATAACCAGGCTTTCAGCCTTTCATTAAACAGACCTTGACAACGATAACCCTCTCGCTCCCCTTTTCTTGCCCGTTTCTCTTTTAGGTTTGGTCCTCCTCGATCCCCCCCCCCCCCAATAACTAGGTCCCTCAGGATGGGATACAGGATTGAGTGACAACTCACAAATCTGAACACCCGGAGCAACTGCACAGCCTGCAGGCAACTCATCAGGTTGGAGAGTGTCTTCTCCAGCTAGCTCACCTGATTTCAGCCTTTTCTTGTCTGCTTCTTATAGCCTGCTGGTCTGAGGGTGACTGTTAGCAGTCTTTACTGTTCATGCACTCTTGGAGAAGGAGGGACCTAGTGAATGTGGCCAGTTTCAGGGACTTCCTGAAACTGTCTTGAGTTGTTTATTTTCCTTTCTAATGAGCTTCTCGGAAGACAGAACATATTGCCTCCCCTTAGAAGGCCCTGTTGTCTCACCTGTCTTAAATATCCTTTTGTACCACTTCCCCATTCACATCTGTCTTATTTTTCCTTTCAAGATGAAAAGTTTTAATCTCAGGGGAAAATATCATACAATAGCATGTGTGTGGAGATGTGAGTGTACTGTATATGTTCAGAAGCATATGGGAGACAAATGTTGGTGTCAGGGGTCTTTCTTGGTGCTCTTTGCCTCATTCACCAAGGCAGAGTCTCTCAGTTGAACCCAGAGCTTTCTGAAATGGATAGCCTCACTGGCCAGTTTGCTTCAGGTGACTTGTTTCCTTGTTTTATAAGCACTGGAATTGTAGGTGGGTTTACCCAGTATTTATGTGGGTTTTGAGGTCCAGAATCCCCTTCTTTTTCTTTCTTTTTTTAAAAATATTTATTTATTATTATATGTAAGTACACTGTAGTTGTCTTCAGACACTCCAGAAGAGGGTATCAGATCTCATTACGAATGGTTGTGATCCACCATGTGGTTGCTGGGATTTGAACTCAGGTCCTTCGGAAGAGCAGTCAGTGCTCTTAACCACTGAGCCATCTCTCCAGCCCCAAAATCCCCTTTTCATGGTTGGATGCCAAGAGCTTTGTTCCCTTAGCTACCTCCAACACCTTAGCATTTGTGGATTCCTTCTTTCTTCTTAAAGTTTTCTATAGTTATATTTATTTTTGTGTGTATGTGTGTGTGTGTGTGTGAGCATGCGTGTATAAGTGGTATACACAAGCATACCCATGTCACAACACTCAGGTGGAGATTTGAGAGCAATTCTTGGGAGCTGGCCTCCTCTTGCTGGGGACAGAACTCAGGTTATCAGAGCTGTATGTCAGCATATCTACCTGCTGGGCCATCTCACAGTGATAACTTTTGGTTGTGAAACACTCTTTCTGAAAAAAATTATTTATTTATTCACCTTACATGCCAGTGTTAGCCCCCTCTCCTTCCAGTACCCCGTCACACAGACCCTTCCCCCATTGGCCTTCTCCTTTCTTCTGAGAGGGGAGACTCCCCATGGTAAGTCACTGCAGGACTAGGCGCATCCTCTCCTACTGAGGCCAGACAAGGCATCTGGCACAGTTAGGGGAATGAGATCCAAAGGCAGGCAGCAGATTCAGGGACAGTCCTTGCTCTAGTTGTTGGGGTACCCGCATGAAGACCAAGCTGTGTATCTGCTACACGGTGTGGGGTCTAGGTCTAACCTATGCTTGTTCTTTGGCTGGTGGTTTAGTCTCTGGGAGCCCCTAAAGGTCCAAGTTAGTTGACTCTGATGTGTTTCTGTGGAGTCCCTGTCCTTTTCAGGACCCTCAAGACCACATTTTGGGTTGAAGGTTTTGTGTATGGGTTGGTGTGCTTATCCTTCCCTTAGGAGTCCTGTCTGGCTACAGAAAGTGTCCCTTTCAGGATCTATATCCCCTACTGCTAGGACTCTTAGCTAGAGCTGCCCCTGGAGGCACCTTGGGGCCTCCCTCCCCTACCAAGTCCCCCCTCCCCCCACATGTCTTGAAGATGTTCCCCTCTCCCCCTCCCCCCTGACTTCCATTCTCTTTCCTCTGTTTTCGCTATATCTGATTCTCTACACCCTCATCCCTTCCCACTCAGAGAAGAAAGTCTCCCAGCCACATAGCAATCAGTGGGTGAAAATTCTCTTAACAGTGACTCTTGACCTCACAGTCCCTTGGGAGACCCAGTTCCTCTAGCACACTTGAATTTTATCAGGGTTACTCACTAAGAGGAAAAGTATCTACTTAGGCCAAATTCTCAGCACAAAGGAGATTATTTACCCCAGAGGGACAGAGGGCAGGGAGTAAGAGACAAAGGCAGAGATAGAGCATGAGGAAGAAGGGGAAGGGAGCAGGAAGAGGGAGGAGGGGAACTTGTCTGGGGGGGGGTATGTGGGGGGGGTGGGGACAAAGGCCTGCCTCTGGCACATAGGAAAATGGTGGTTTATAAAAGTAAAGAGGAAACCCTGTGTTAGGACTAGGTGTTTAATTTTAATTGGACATATTAATTAGGGCAGCCAAAGGGGCCTTTTTATTGTTGGACTTCAATACTTGGGTAGCTGGACCTTGGTAGTTGGCCTCAGGTGGAGGAAGTGGCCAAATAAATGAATAGACATTGGTGACCAGCTTTAGGAATGTAATCTAATGGTTTTTAGCAAGTCAGAGGGGTATGGGGGCAAAGGGCAAGGCCTGCCCACCATGCTCAGCGTGGCCAGAGTTTCTTCATTACAGAAATGTGGGTGACGCTGTGCGGCCACTCTGTGTAAGGGAAGTTCGTTCCAGCTCGCATCCTGTGCTCCAAGTTGCTCACTCTTACTCTGTCTGTCTCCTCTGTCCTGTGTTGTCTGTTCACATACTTCTCTGCTCTTTCCTCTCCCACCTTCCACTTTCCCCTTCTCTTCTCCCTTTTCACTTTGAAATTCATAGCGATGATCGCAATAAATATTCGTGTCCACTGATATTTTTAATGGAGTGTATTATCCCAGATTTCTCTAGTTAAAATAGTTTGTTTCCGCAACTGTGGTCATTATTGTCTGAAATAATGTCTGAACCTGACTGTTCACATACATATTTTTCTAAGTCCATCTTTTGCCTTTTCTTTGAGAAATCCACTTTCTTTACAAGAGACTTGCTTTCCGGTGTCTTTATAGGTTTTACTTAATGTGAACAAGGATCTAACAGTCTTAACCATTGTGTCTCTGAGTAACATACACTCAAATTTACACTTGTGAAAAAGATTTTATTTTGATCTTAGTTTTTCATTGTGTCATTTCAGGTCTACAAAAACAAAACCAGTATCGAGTCTGCATTTTACTAGTTTGTCTCACGATTTTAGAGAATCTCTACACATTAAAAATTCCATTTTCATGTAATACTATTTTAATAGAAATGTTCATTTTGTGGAGGGAAAATGACAGATGCACATTTGAATGATTCCCAGGAATCTCTTATATCCCCTTCATTGCATTCTGATGTGGCTGAACTCATCAGTAAAGGGGGAGAGCTGGAATTGTGGCATGCTTTACCATCCACCCCACCATTATTCAATAAAAATGCTTTCTGAATAAAAATTTTAGAGAAATTTTCCAGTTTTCTTTTCTAAATATATGTATGTGTATATACACACACACATATACATATGTATATGTACATAAACAAATAGAATGATCTTGGGTTTGCTTCAGAATTGGGATTTTGTGACCATGCTTTTACCTTACCCACACTTGTGAGGACAGTCCACATGAGGATGAGCTGGCATTATTCTTCTAGTCTGCAAATGGAGTGATGGCATGCAGAGGGGCCACGCATCTGTAGATTTATTTCTAGAAAGTGTGAAAAGCTTACTATTTCCTTCTTTCCGCGTTCTTCCCACTTTTATTCTCAACTATAAATTATTCTAGAAAGTTTATTTTATAGTAGAAAATGTGGAGGGGCCTTGAGGAGTTAAAAGAAAAAATTCTCTCTCTCTGAAATTCTATAGTATAGTTGAAAAAAAAAAAAACCAGACAAAAAACAAACCACGTAGTGTAACTGTGTGTGAAGTACTTGCTTAGCATGCACATGACCCTGGGTTCAGTCTCCAGCTCCAAAACACCTCCTTGAATGCTGTGCATGCGAATCTTTCTTGTACATTTATGTATAAGAGCCATGCTATTGGCACGGAGGGAGAGAAGCATGGCTTTATCTGCCTGAGCTCAGGGGAGAGGAGAATTGAGTAGATAAAGGTTTTAAAGAATAAGACACAGTCTAAGCTGGGGTGTTAGACAGTAGAGGAGGCATGGGAGTTTTGGACAGATGGTCAAATGTGGTATCCGGCACCACTGAGATATACACTGTCTGGAGCAGATCTTCTTAGGTGATGGGGTGGGAAGTTTTGTAGGGTTGGGTCTAAAGTCTTCCTGGAGGACTAGTCCATACTGCAGAAAGGGAGCACTGCCCCTGGAAAGCAGCATAGCATATACTGCAGAATGGGAGCACTGCCCCTGAGAAAGAGTAGCATATACTGCAGAAGGGGAGCACTGCCCCTGAGAAAGAGTAGCATATACTGTAGAAGGGGAGCACTGCCTTTGGAAAACCATAGTCTATACTGCAGAGGACAGCACTGCTCCTGAGGAAGCAGTACAGTGACAGGTTATGAAAGATTGCTCTTATCCCAGAGTGGAGCAGGGATCAAAGTAAAAAACAAAAAACAAACAAACAACAGCAAAACAAACCTGGAGAATGAGCTTGTTTGAACACAGTTGTGAGTCTGGCTGCATGTGTTGAAACACGGACCTCTAGTGGATGCTGTTAGGAGGCAATTAGGTCATGAGGTTAGAGCCCTAACCACGGGACTAGCGCCTTTCAGAGAAGACCCACAAAGAGCTTGTGCCCTGCTCTGCTGTGTAGGTGAGCACAGAGCAAGGAAGCATCCGTCTGAAGCCAGGACCTGGGCTCGGACCAGGACTGGATCTGCTGGTGTCTTCTTGTGGCCTCTTTACCCTTATTGCTCATCAATAAAAACTCATTTATTGCTTATGATGCTCTGTCTATCACAATTTGTTGTAGTAGCTCTGATGGAGACAAGACCAGCGTATGGTAGAAATGCTAGGCAATGCAGAAAGTCTGAACTACTATAAAGGCAGTGAGTATCCCAGAGCTAGAGTGGGCATATCTGAGATGAAAAAGATTATTTCTTTGAAATGTATAAGGGAAAACTCTTCTTTTTTAGTGTTTTTAAAAAAGTTCTACTTAGAATATTTGCAAAACATGAACATATTTAGTTTTTTTTATTTTTCTATTTTATTTTAATTTATTTTTACTTTTCTATTTTTGAGACAAGGCTGGCCTGTGCGCACTTGTTTATCATGTAGTGTCCATGTCCTGCCTATTCAGTGCTGGGGTTAGAGCCCTGGTTGTAGTATGTTTGCTCAGCAAGCACTCTACCACCTCAAGTACACCCACAATACCGAGATGGGGTGACTTGGAACAGAGGTCTTCACACATGCCAGACGGTGGTCTTCCAATGCTAATGCTTGTGAGAAAGGGAAATGGAAAGAAAATGGACAGAAAATCCTTTTAACATTTAGTGTGTGTGTGTGTGTGTGTGTGTGTGTGTGTGTGTGTGAGACACAGGAGGCTGGAAGAAGGGCATTAGATCCTTTGGAGACGGAGCTACAGGCATTCATGAGCTGCCTAACATGATGGTGGGGAACTGAACCTGACTTCTCTGCAAGAATATCAAGGGCTCTTCACTGTTGAGCCGCCTCTCCAGCTCCAGTTTTGTTTTAAAAGATGTAACTTTCTAGGAAGCCACTTCCTAGCAGCTCAGTATTTTTTCATGGTCTGCCATTATTACAAATTATGCAGTCAAGTTCTCCCCCCCCACACACACACATTTGGGGAATTGACAGGGGTTAGCATAGCCCAGGTGCAGTGGATGAGCCTTGCCTCTTTTTGCCCCTGTGTCTTTTTTCTGATCACCCCTCTCAGGTGCTCCTGAGTTCGTATCTCCACCCGTGTGCCAAAGATCCTTCTTCCTTGCCACTGGTGAGGTGCACCACAAGAAAGCACTACTGGCAGCAGTGCCAACTCTTCAGGGCAGGGACTGTTCTTCACACTTCTGTGCCAGAGGGGGCATGCTCAGTGTTGCGGTTACTTTTCTTGTTTCTGTGACGTAGCACTGCATAAAACCAACTTAAGGAAGGGTTTATTTAGGATCATGGTTGGAAGTTACCATCCACACGGAGGTACGGTCATGATAGCAGAAGCAGAACTTAGCTGGTCACATGAATCCACTGCCAGGGAGCAGACAGTGATTAATGTTTGTGCGGAGCTGGCTATTTTATTTGTATTCAGCAGCTAGGATGCTGCTGTCTACAGTCAGGGTGCCATGTATTACCTCATTTACACATTTCTTTAAACCCTCTCACAGGTAAACCCTGAGCGATGTGTCCCCTAGGTGACTTTAAATGAGGCAGGTTGCCAGACAGGTTACCAATAAAGAGTCACCGTCACATTTATAGTAAAAAGAGTCTTCACTTTGTGTCACACGGTGTAGGAAATTCTGATATGTGATTGGTTTCAGCCCCTAAGCTTGGATATGAGTTCCCTTATCGTGACTGAGGTCCAGGTTACATCACGAGAAAGCCAATTCACTTTATTATGTTTCACGCAATTGTCCCAGTGTTCTGTGGTTTTGTCACACAGTTAAATGTTCTTATTTAATTAGGATTGTATGGAGGTAATTTTTTCCCATCAATATGTCAACTGGCAAGGGAGTTTTCTGTCCCTGGGGTACATACATAACAAGCATTTTGTTTCAGCCATATTCCGGATTTAATGGAGTCTTTATTGTGCATTAGTACAGACACGCGTTTGCTACCACTTATGTTTTTATAGGGTAATGTGACTCGAGAGACCAACATTAGTTACAGATACACCCACTGTACCCTGCCTTCTCCCATGAGGGGGACACATGCATCATCCTCACAGCAAAACCACAGTTCTAGCTGTGGTTTTTTAAACACCCTGGCCGAGAACAGCTTGGGTAGGAAAGAATTTATTTCAGTGTATACTTTATATTTTATATTAAAAACTATATTTCTACCACTGAGAGGGAATTAAAGTCCAGATCATGAAGGGATGATGCCCGTTGGCTTGCTGTCTGATGCTTGCCCAGTTACCTTTCTTTTGCAGTCTTGGATCATCTGCCTAAGGACGGCAGTGCCCACAGTGGGTTGAGCCCCCTTACACCAGTTCACAATGGAGACAATTTATCACACACATGCTATAGGCCAGTCTGAAGTTGGCCATCTCCCAGGTGAGTTTCCCTCAGATTTCTCTGGGCTGTGTCAAGTTGACAGCTGAAGCTACTTACTGTAGTCACAGCCCTCAGTGCTCTTTGACTGTCTCCCATCATACTAGCAGGAACTTTAATCTTCCCTAAGATCCCTTTTCCCATGTAGTCCCATGAGGTCCTACTACACACACTGGGGCTTTGTGTTGGTACTGTCTTGAACCAAGCCAAATTCTGTAGTTCTGAGGCTAGCAAGGCTTACGCTAGTCAGACCGGGAAAACATAAAGGATGTCTTTGCCTTTTTTATGTCTACAGTGAGATGTGCTGAATGTATGAAAGATGTGCTGAATGTATGGATCTAGGCCAGTGGACTCAAGACCTGACCCACCCTCCCTCCATCAACCCCCCCCTTTTTTTGAGACAGAGTCTCTCTGTGTAGTCCTGACTGTTTGGGAACTTCCTTGTAGACCAGGGTGGCCTTGACCTCACAGAGATCCACCTGCATCTGAGAGCTGGAATATTTTAATCCCATATGTATTGGAGAGTATACACCACCATGACTGGCCCCCTACCTTTTTATAGATCTCTTATAAAATAGGACACATATGAAAGGGAATAAAAAGCCATCCATTGCACAGTTTTCATGTCCAGTTGTCTGGGAAGGTAGATTACTCTTGCTCCTTGAGGGTGGAAACTTCCAGTCAACCTAACATAAATACATTTTTTCAACCCCTCCTTTTTATTCCTTTGTGTGTGTATGTCTTTTACATGTATGACACCCATGCCTTCATGTGTGTGGGTGCATGCACTTGTGCATACTCCAGAGGCCAGAGGTCAACTCTGGAAACTTTGTTCTCCTGCTCTTCACCCATGGTCTCTCGTCAAACCTGGAACTAGACTGGTGGCCATCAACCCCGGCCACCCTCTTGTATCGGCTCCCCGAGGGCACACCCAGGATTTTACAGGGACACTGAAGATTCGAACTCATGTCCTTACGCTTGTACAGTGAGTGCTCTTAACCTGCAGAGCGCTCACTAGTCTCTCTAGTCCTTTCATCACCTCTTGTTCAGGAGGAGAGCTTCTTGTTGTTCAGAGCCATCCTGCATATAGATGCATATGTGTCCTGAGTATGAAATATTACAACCCATAAGTGTTATTTAGAATATCTTGTAGTTAAAGCAAAACCCGAAGATAACTGAATTAATTTAATAATGTTTCTTTGAATCGTTAAATCTAAAATGTTATGATTTCAACATGCAATCTGTGTAAAGTTATTACGGATATTTTCCAGACTCCTTTTGTTCTGCATCCCTAAGTGCGACTTAAATGTTACATTTACAGCCAAGCTCAACTTGAAGCTTGTATTAGGTCCTTCTCTCGTGGCTGTGACCAAATCCCTTATAGAAACAGCTTAAGGGAGGAAGGCTTTATTTTAGACTACAGTTTTAGTGAATTCATGGCTGCTTGAACCCCTGGCATTGGGAGTATGTGGCTGAGGAAGGCTATTTACTCCATGGTTGATCAGGGCTGAAGATTGAGACATGAAGCAGCCAGGAATGGGATCACCAAAGGCCTACCCCGTGTGACCGTGTGACCGCCTTCCTCCAGCGTAGCCCCTCCTCTAAAGTCTCTGAAACCCCTAAAGCAACAGTGCCATCTGGAGACTTCAAATCATGAGCCAATATATTGGGCATGCTAGGTATCCAGACACAGCGAACATGAGGCTCCACCTGAGTACTTGCTCTCTGTTTAGAATCTGTTGATGTTCCAGTTAGAAGGTGATTTTTTCAGCCACGCATGGTGGCTTTTCTCTCTAATCGCACGGCACGATGGATGCAGAAGCAGAAGATTCATTGACAGCGTGAGGCCAGACTGATTTCAATCCTGCATTACAGATAAGCGGTTGCTACTCACTGATGGACTGAGACCCTGTATTAAAAAAAAAAGTGATTGCCAGACCCAAGTTTTTCCAAAGCTATTTACGGTCTGCTAAAAATGGAATGATATGTTTTGAAATTTAGATTTTAAAAGGTAAATAAAAATTTAAAGTTTGGATGAGCATGGTGGCATTGCCTGTAACCCTGACATGACAGAGACTGAGACGGGAGGGTCAGGAGTTCAAGGTCAGCCTTTGCTCTATAGCAAGGTCAAGGTCAGCTTGGGCTATATAAGGCACTTTCTGAAACAAAACAAAACCAACGCATCAAAGCCAAAACCAAGACACAAAACCAAAGCATGATAGTCAGGGTTCTCTTGAGCAGTGGTATTTAAACTTGCTAATACAAGTATTAGCCTTTAATACTTAATGTCATGGTGACCCCAGCATTTTGTTGCTACGCCATAACTGTAATTTTGCTACTGTTATGAATCGTAGTGTAAATATTCTGTTTTCTGATGGCCTTAGGCAACCCTTGTGGAAAGGTCATTTGACCTTCAAAGGGGTTGCACCTTACAGGTTGAGAACCACTGCTCTAGACAAACATAAATATAGAAATAATATCTGTCTGTCTGTCTGAAAGAGGTTTATTATAATGGCTTTAGGCTGTGGTTCAGCTAGTCCTATGATGGTTGTATACCAGTGGAAGTTCCAAGAATCAGTAGTTGTTCAGTCCAGGAAGCCAGACGTCTCAGCTGGTCTTTAATATATGCCAGATACCCAAAGAATCAGGCTGTAGTGCTAGTGACGGGACGGACTTGCTGTCAAGATGAAGAACAGGCAGGTAAGGAGAGCACAGGGCTCCTTCTATGTTCTTTACAGAGACTGATGCAAGACGGTGTGGACCAGATTAGAGGACAGTCTTCCCTTCTCAAAGATCCAGATGAGAAGTGGATCTTCCCACTTAAATTTAATTAAGCAAAAATCCCTCACAGGTGCGTCCAGCCATTTTGGGGTTTTAGTTAATCCTAGATATAGTCAAGTTGACAACCATGAAAAGCCACTACAAGAAGCAAGCTCAAAAGCAAAACAAAAGCTAATGTTTAAACTTGAAAATGTAGGTCTTTGCTTACGTGGCTCACATCTCAAGGGCTCGACAGCCCCATGTTGCTAACGGGAATGCTGCACGGAGATCGAGCTCCCAGGATCCTTCTCAGTGATTCCAGGAAATGTGTACTGCCAGTGTTATTTGGGAACCACACGACAGAAAGAACAGCACTGTGGTAACCCATGGGAAGAAACAGTGTACTCGTTCCTAACTGTGGAGGGAAGCTGGCTGCCTGTGTTTAAATCCTGGTCATGTTACTCTCAGATAGAAGGATGTTACGACACATTCTGGGCCTCAAGTTACACACCCAAAAAGAGGAAGAGGAGGAAGAGGAGCAGGGGGAGCAGGAGGAGCAGGGGGAGCAGGGGGAGCAGGAGGAGCAGGGGGAGCAGGGGGAGCAGGAGGAGCAGGGGGAGCAGGGGGAGCAGGAGGAGCAGGAGGAGCAGGAGGAGCAGGGGGAGCAGGAGCAAGGGTGGGGTGGGATGGGGGATGGAGATCACGCCCCCAGAATGGCTTCATGGTGAGCTTCTATTCCATAAGGTGTAATTTAATACCTTCAGTGTTTACAGCAACACACTTTATTATTGCATTTGTTCCTCACTAGAATGATCAGGGAGATCTGGGTTCCAAACCAAGTCTTCCCACTTAAGCCCATTTTTCTTTCTGTGTTATCATCACCATCACCAGCAGCTAGCTTGAAGCGAGTGATTTCCCTGGGATGTGAGCAGCTTTAGTCTTAGGCTTTACACTTGATAGGACTAGGCCCCTGGCCCCTGCTTCAGTAGTGCAGGATCAGAAACAGCTATTGATATCTAAACCCCCATGGAAAAGTCTTAGAGAAAAAGGTGTAGAGAGGGCTGGGGAGATGGCTCGGAAGTTAAGAGCACTCGTTGCTCCTTCAGAGGATCTGGGTTAGATTTCCAGCACCAACATGCTATCTTACTACCATCTGTAACTCCAGTTTCAATGGGTCTGGTACCCTCTCTGGACCTCCATGTACACCAGGCATACATGTGATGCACAGACATATATGCAGGCCCCCTCCCAGACACACAAAAATAATATAATAAATAATTGTTTTAAAAAGTGTTTCAGTATATTAGCATCAAGAATCGAGGTCTCTGGTCCCTTGAAAAACATATGCATCCCAACTGCCCCAAATATATATTTACAATAAAAGGCTCAATCTTATTAATGCCCCATTGTTTGCACATTGTCTTGGGATCAGTGTAAGATCATAGCAAAAGCACACATCCAATAATCAATGCCCAAATTCTCCTACTGTTTATCATGTAATGCATTTGAGGAATGACTGAGCTCTGATTATCTTAGGAAATCTTAGTATTTCTGGATTTTATCCACTGAGCCCTAAGAAGAATGTGTTTATATTTATAACTTTCGGGAAGCTCTTTGGATCCATTTTATGGCTTTCTTTTCCTTTGATGGCTTGTCAAAGTTATGTGTCTGCCTCCAGGTGTCACTTTGTTCCATCCTGACAGTCTGCTGCCTGTCAAGGATGCACAATTGTTCTTTGTATCCATGTCCACAAGCCCCGGGACCTGCTGAGTGGATCAGGCAACGAGTGAAATATTTGATTGAACTGAGACTCTATCGTACCTCTCCATGAATCAAGCCACAGTAAATCACGGCTTTGCTCTGCCAGTGGTCTTTCAACTTTCAATACATTTTGATTTAAGGGTACTGGTTTGTGGTCATCTCATATTTCATGAGATGATATCCTGTGAGCATAGGAAAGATCTAAGGCAAATAATCAGATAAAAATAAAAAGGTATGAAATACAAGCTAGAGAGTCAAGGAACAAGCAAGGGAGGACCCAGACCCTGAACTGTCATTCACAAGTGTTGAGATGGCTAGAACTGGTACACTGCTTAGGGCTTCATCCAGCGACTGTCTGGACTGTCTGTGCCCGAGAGTCTTGGTAAACATAGTCATAAAGCATGTCTCACAAAATTCCACAGGAAAGACTTCCTTTGGTTGACTACCTGTGAGATCGCCATTTTCTCTGGTGGGAGAATTAGAATAGTTTTCCTCTCAAACAGGGAAAGAAAAGCTGAACTAAATTAGTTGTTTCTCTGCAGAATGATGCTAAGTATTATCTTTAAAAGATGATTTTTTGTTATCAGTGAACAGACTGTATGACATTAAGGAAATGAAAATGAAATTGGCCATAATTACCTCATAAGAGATTTTCTTCATACCTTATTGTATTTCTCTTTAGTCTTTTATACACGTATGTTGCAATCTAGCTTTGATTGTGCTATATATGGTTTTGAGTCCTACTTTTTAACATTGTAGATTTTAATACATTACTAGGTTAAGCACTGAATAGACAGCCATAAATCATTTAGTCTATTTACATATGCCGGGAGATTTTGGCTGTGTTTGTATTACCTTTCACAAAGCCCCCAAAACATTTGAACTTTTTTATTTCAACATGTACATGGTAATTTCTTTAGTATAAATTCTTAGATTTCAGTTCTGTCAGAGGCATATGGGAGTGCCGGCCATGACGACGTGTTTAAAGCAAACATAGCATCCTATAGCTATGAAGGTACAGATAGCATAGCAACCCGGGACTCCTCCCTGTGTTTCTGTGGGCCCCTACCTTGCAGATTGCACAATCCCGACATAGTGACACTACTCAGTTGACATCTATTCTATTGCTTGAAGCTTTGAGTAACCTTTTGTCATAGTTTTCTGCTGTCAACTTGGTGCCAGCTTAGAACCACTTTGGGAAGAGGGGACCTCAACAGGAGAATTGCCTCCATCAGATTCTCTCAATTGCTGACTGATGTAGGAGGCCTGAGGATATGCCATCTTGATGTATAGGAAAGGTGGTTGACCAAGCAAGCGTGGATGTAGAGATCCTCTCAGGTATCTGCTTCTTGCTCCTGCCTTGGCTTCCTCAGTGATGGACTGTGACCTGTCCATGTAAGCCAAATAGACCTTTCCATCCTCAGATGGCTTTGGTTAGTGTTCAGTCACAGCAAATCAAAGCGAATCAGAGCAGCTTTCTTAAAAATTGTACTACCTGTTCTCACAGGGGAAACTACCTGTCACCCTTGAAGATGTACAAAAGTGTGAATTAACAGTTCTAAATTTGTAACATGTGTGTAGGTTGCAAAGATTCTTTGTTGCCAAACCAAACCAAACCAAACCAAACCAAACCAAACCAAACCAAACCAAATCCGTAGCAGACAGCTTTGTGACTTGCATTTCTTTCTTCAAAGATCCCAAGCCCATTGCTGGCTGATGCCATCCTCAACACTGCTAAAGAAAGACTAGCAGCAGAGAAAAAGAAGAGGTGGGCATGGCAGTCTGGGACATCGAGGCCCCCTCTTGCAGCTGTTCCTCAGTAAGTCACCTGGGCCTCTGGGCTTATCTGATGGAGAAAGCCAGGCTAGACCGCAACAGGGCCAATGATTTCGTTATCCCTCGAATGGATCGTAATGGGCTGCTGAATGGACAGAGAGGGAATGTGAGACAATGTTAATAGCTGGGGAAGACTTGTGTAGAGGGCCATCTCTTATATTGTCCACTCTTGTCACTTACCCGCAGATTCAAAAAACCTGAAAACAAAAAGCCAAAGAGGAAGATAGATGGCCCAGGGGTTAAGAGTCCCAGCTGCTTTTGCAGATGACTTGTGTTTGATTCCCAGCACCCAGATGGTAGCTCTCAAGCATCCGTAACTCCAGTTTCAGGAGATCCAACACCCTCTTGTGGCCTTCATGAGCACCAGCCGCACAAATTCAGTCACTCATTCACATGAAAACATAACAAAACAGAAAACAGCAAAACAAAAACAAACACAGCACCAAATTCCTTGAGGAATAATCAAGAAATGATGGGGAAAAAAATCAGGTGCTTGAAATTCAGGTAGACGCGGATTAGGAGATATGATTTTTGTGGGATCACAGGGCCTCTCTGGGGTTCCTTTGGGGGCATCCAGTGGCAATCTTCCCAACACAGGTTATGATTTGATCACTCTCATGTGGTCAGTTTGGGAATAATTTGTTTAGATATTGTCTTAGTTAGAGTTACTTTTGCTGACCAAAATAAGATGACATTTCTACCTCAGTTCATCACTGACAGAAGTCAGGTCAGGAACTCAAAAAGGGTCAGAGCCTAGAAGAGCTCATGCCGAGACCATGGAGGGGACCACTTACTGGCTTGCTTCCCATAGCATAGAACCCTGGACCACCAGCCCAGAAGCACCTACATCTAGCACCTACAGTGGACTGGGCCCTCTCCATCAATCACGAATTGAGATAATGCTTACCAGGCTTACCTGGGTCCCAAACTCGTGCCAGAAGTTTTTCAACTGAAGTTATCTCCTCTCAGATGACTATACTTTGTATAAAGTTGACCTAAAAGTAACCAGAATAGGTATTTTGGAAGAGAAGTTACTCCTGGCTCTCCAGGTCAACAGAGCTCTGTTCTTAGCAAAAGGTAGACAGACATGGGGGCACCGCACGGACTAGTTATGCGGTGAACATTATTCAGAAAGGTCTGTTTGGCCGAGAAGTCATTTCTACATTTGCATTTAGTGTCTTGGAAATATTGCAAATGAGTCTTTTTCTCTCCATTGGACAGATCAGACCAGATTAAAAGTAGATAAAGGCGGTTTTATTAGGAGGCAGCTCTCGGGTGGGCTCACTGATCTTTCACATTCAGGCTAAGGGGCTTTTATGGGTCTTGGGCATGGGTGACGGTGTGAGCCAGGAGCTGGGATTCTGCCCACAGAAGCTGAAGAAGATGAGCCCCTGGAGGGCCACGCAGGGGCGAGTTACTGAAAGGCAACGAGGAGAAGTGATGACAAGCTAGCCAGGAGTTTTCTCTCAGCAGGCAGGGGTGGGGTGGGGTTCTCTGTGTGGGCGTGGTTGGGTGAAGGAGGACACATGGGGTTTCCTAGCCTGTGGGGGAGGGGTGCAAGGGCGGTGTTTGTGAGCATGTGTTCCAGTCTAACACAAAAGAAAAGTCCCTATATTCATTTTCAAGGAACTGCCAGAACAGATCTCATTTCTTACAGTTAAACTTCATCTTTCAATCTTTGTATGAGTGTGTGTGTGTGCATACGCATGTGTGTGTTCCTGTGTGTGCGTGCACTGTCTGCATGTGGAGGTCAAAGACTGACGATGTCTTCCTAAATTGCTTTCCATCCTATCTCTCCCTCCTCATTCCTGACCACACGCCCAGCTCTTTACAGGGGATGCTGGATGTAAATTCTGGTCGCACTGCTTGCCCATAGAGAAGTTTCCTCAGCCACCTCCACCCTGATATGTAATTCCTGGTCAGTATGGTGGTTCTGGCTCTGGCAGGCCTTGCCCTTCTCCCCCATTCCCTCTGCCTCGATACAAACCATTAGATTACATTCCTAAAGGTAGTCACCAAAATCTTTCCTCTTACTTGGCCACTTCATCCTCCAGAGGCCGACTTCCAAGGTCCAGCTCTCCAAGTATTGAAATTCTGCATCAACATTTCTGCTTTGGCTCACTTCATCAACACGCGCAATCAACCTGAAACACCTCATCCTAACGCAAGGTTTCTCCTGTACCTCTAATAGCCATTGTCCTATGTACCACATCTGACTCCTCTCTATCCAGAGGTAGTCCTTTGTCTCCACCCACTTCCCCCAACCCCTCAGGGCAAATTCCTCTCCTTCCTCTCCTTTATTTCCCTTCTGTCTTTCCCTCTTAATCCCCAGCAGCAGTCTGACCCCAGGAGTAAACAAGTCTCCTTTGTGCTGAGAAGTCTGGGGGGTGTCCTGAGTGGTCCAAGGTATTAGCATCAACCAGATGGAAGGCTAAGCCTCTCCCATTCAGCTCCTGTTCATAGAAGGAATTCCTTTCCCAGTGCTTTTAGAAAGGAAGTGCTCTGGTGTGAGTTTAGTGACAAAAAGGAGCATCTTAAAGTTCACAGTCTTTAATTGCTTGTAGTTAATTAGTCACTAATGTGTGAGAGGCAGGCAGTGGAGATGTGGTCCCTGTGGGGTGGGGAGGAAAGGGAGTTATTTGATAAAAGTAGGAGTTGAACAGACCATGCCCAGAGAACCCGAAGTCCCAACTGGCCCATTTCAATATTTATGTGTTGAACTATTATGACGACATAAACCCCTCATACCTCATACGTTAAGAGCAGGCTCTTACTTAATCTGTTCCTTCACCATTTCATTGTATCAAGAAGTGCTCAGTACTTGCGATATTCTTGTTTTGGAGGTACTGTAAGACCTAATTTATTATTCTTTTAAAAAAATTATTAGATATATTCTTTATTTACATTTCAAATGTTGTCCCCTTTCCTGGTTCCCCACTCCCCCCAAAATCCCATAAGCCATCTCCCCTTCCCCAATCAACCCTCCCCTGTCCTGGTATTCCTCTACACTACAGTATCAAGTCTTTCCAGGACCAAGGGCCTCTCCTCCCTTTGGTGTCTAACAAGACCATCCTCTGCTGCCTATGTGTCTGGAGCCATGGGCAACTCTATATGTATTCTTTGGTTGATGGTTTTGTCCCTGGAGCTCTGGGAATACTGGGTGACTCATATTGTTGTTCCTCCTATGGCGCTGCAAACCGGTTCAGCTCTTTGGGTTCTTTCTCTAGCTCCTCCATTGGGGAACCCTATGCTCAATTCAATGGTTGGCTGAGAGTGCCCCCCTCTGTATTTGTCATGACTAGCATGTATTTAGTATTTATAAGTTGCGTTTAACTGTTTATGTTGTTTCTGCCCGAGTCCTTCCTGTCATCCCTGTTTCTGAATCCTCTTATGGGTATTAGTCAGGATTTCTTGAGATGGCTTCTGATTCGCCCTCACGCCAAATACGTGAATTCATGTTTTGCCTAAAGATAGGGTAAAGTGCAACATAAAATCTCCAGAGGAAGGGATGGAGCTCTTGATGAGAGAACTGGTAGTGTCAACCAAACAACATATGGACATTATTTTTAAAGGACAGAGAAAGTACACTATCTATCTGCATGTGACATGTGACTATTTTCTAAGAAGCAAACATGAATATGGGCATCATTGGGTAGATTTAGCATACCTTAGTCAACTCTGGAAGAAGAAGGCAGAGAGATGAAGGAGGCAGCAGTGGTTATTACACGAGCTCTTTAAACAAGAACAATTTGAGTATAAGTCAAGTCAAACAAGTTGAGAACATTTATTGCTACCCGTTGAAAGTAATGAAGTCTACACTGTCTTTGGTGAGGGGGGCCATCTGAGCCCTTTGGTGATGGCCGTTTTTACCTAGGGGCTCTATACCCCAGCTTATCCAGATACCTCAAACAGCCTGCTCCCTAGTGTCTAGTTTTGCTGTACAGTTTGAAGTCTCTTCATTTTTGTCTTCTGCCTTCGAGCAGTTCTGAGTTTCTTGGTTTTTAAGAAGTTGTCTTCTAGTTGGTACAGAAAGTCTTCTATTCGTCCCACCTAGAAGAAATAACCAAAGAGGGTTTTTTGGTTGTTGGTTTCTTGGGTGTTGATGTTTGAATGCGAGTTGTCTCCAGAGGCCCCCATATTTGAACCCTGGCCCCAGTCAGTGGTGCTGTTTTGCAAGCTTGTCGAATGTTTAAGATGTGGAGCCTCTGTCAAGGAAGCGGGTTACTCAGGGAGAGCTTTGAGGTTTGGCTTTCCTCTGCTTCCTCACAATAGATCCAAAGTGACCAGTTGCCCCCTGCTCCATGCCTTCCCTGGCATGACAGACTTCATCTTTTCTTAAAGCATACACCAAAATAGAACCCTCCACCTACAAATTGCTTCTATTTTTAGATATTTGGTTACAGCAATGATAAAACCAGCACAGAGCCTTGGGAACATGAGAATGAAGAATTTATAGTTCAGTCACACCCACAGGCCATGTTTAGCATGGTGAAGTTGGATGTAAGGGAAACAGAGGCTTCTCTTTTTGGCTCCCTTGCCTTCCGCTGCAGGTGTGTAGGAGCTGGCTTTTCTAATGCAGTGGAGCTAGAGAGGCACATGGCTTCCATGGTGTTTCTGGCAGTCAATGAATCCAGGGATTCCAAAAGAATGCATGGTAAAAATGTAGCCATGGCAGTTTTCTCTAGCTCCTTCTTGAAAACCAAGAGAGAAAATGCATCTGGCCTCTCAGAGGGAAGTTGGCCAGCCTAGCATTTCTGTAATAGGTCCCTGGCCACACCGGGAAAACTGGCTATTCCACACTGGCTTGGCAAGTGCCATGGCTCCTTGAAATCAAAGGAGAAATTTGAAGGTAAGTACATTTTCTTAAAAAAAAAAACAAAAAACAAAAAAACAAAAAGCAAACAAACAAAAAAACCCAACCAATCAACCAACCAACCAACCAACCAACCAACCAACCAACGCCACACACCCAAGGAATAGTGTGAAACAATGCCAGTCGGAATAAAAATTCTCCAGAGAAGAAAAACGATTAGTCTTTTTCAAAGAAAATCTGCCGTTATCCAGTGGAAGCTGGCTGGATATATTTTATAATGCCTGTCTGAAGAACTCTCGGATAGAAATTTCCCTATATGCTGAATTGGGCTCGCATGAGAATCAGTGGATACAATTCATACTTAGCTTTGCCTCCCAGAACCTGCACATTCTATTAATCTAACTCACTCCCTGCAGAGCCTGCTGTCATTAACTTAGCTCAGAGATGGCGCACTTACCATTCAAGGTACTGTCTACTTAAGATAAAAGCACTCAGAACTTCAATTTTCCAATTTTGAGTCCTGCTCTTAAACCATCTGATTTATCATTCAGGGGCTATATCCAAAAGATAATTCGGATTGTCAAAGCAAGAGTAATAAATGGCCGAGAGTCTGCATGTTATGCTAAGGACACATCACTCCAGGTGATATAAACTTCGACTTCGTTCCTTAAGAAAACAGATAACTTATTTATGCAAAGCAATTCTTTCCGAGAACCTTTCTGCTGTTACAATAGGTAAATGTCTTCAAAGGCACATTATTGTTTGTGATGTCTTGCCCTTGAGGAATCATCAAAATAACCTGAGGTCAAGCCACTATTTTATGTATTCCCTGTATTCTACACGATCCAATTTCCAGGCAATTAGTGAATAAAAACAACAAAATAGCCACCAGCAACCAACTAGGAGTCATTAAACAGTCAACTCGGACACAATGACTGACACTACCCAGGCTTTTGCTAGCTGAGGTGATGACACCTCCCTGTCGTTTGCACTGACAATGTATCCCTATAGTTACGATGTTCCCAAATGGCTCAAATACAATTTGAACTGAGACTCATACTTCCATGAAAACAAAGCCTTCTCCAACAAGAAAAAAAAAATCATTCAAAAATGAATGCTGCTTTCATTTTGTTTTGGGCAATTGTGTTTTAGTAACAGCAGTGTTGGCAAAGTGGGTTTCTTTTCATTAAAAAAAAAAAGACAATGGTATTTTGAGTATTGCGCTGGCCTTGCATACGTCAGCAGTCCCAGTACTTGGGAATTTGAGTCAGGGGGATTTTGAGTTGCAAGTTAGCTTGGGTAAAAAGCTATGAAGGAGAGCGTGTGTGTGTGTGTGTGTGTGTGTGTGTGTGTGTGTGTGTGTGTGTGAGAGAGAGAGAGAGAGAGAGAGAGAGAGAGAGAGAGAGAGAGAGAGAGAGGAGCAAAACCAAACAAAAGAAAAGAAAGGAAATGCAAGCCCAATCAGCATGGTGGGGTGTAGGAGAGCAGAGTCAAGTGGTCTAGCACTCATGGGTCCCACCTGGCCTGGCTTATGAGGCTGCTTCTGTCAATCTCACATTGACTCCGCAGTGATGGCTTTAAAATAAATCTGGCCAGGTCTGTCTGGGTTAGAATACTTTAAATGGATTCCATGCAGCCCACACAGACCCCAGCCGATCTTTTCCACTGCCTTTCCAGCTGTCTCACACCTCTCCACCTGCCCTAGGTCGGTGCCACATCTCTTCCCTCTGTGGGTCCCGACTGTCTTCACATTTATGGTTAAATGCCGAGGCCTCTGCGGAGTCTCCCTGCACCAGCCAGCCCAGGTTGGGCATCAGCTGTAGATTGCCAAGCGTTTCACTCATCTCTGCATATTCCAAAGTGTTTTAAAAGACATTTTAGGTTTATTTTATGTGTACCAATGTTTTGCTTGCAAGTATGTATGTGCAACATATGTGTCCCTGGTGCTCTCAGAGGCCAGAAGAAGGTATCAGAGTCCCCCAACAGCTGGTATTACAGATGTTATGAGCCACAATGTGGGTGATGGGATTCAAACCCTGGTCCTCTCCGAGAGAAGGAAGTACTCTTAAGTCATATCTCTGGCCCCAATGTTACAAATTTTTACTTTATAACTTATGAAGATTTGGATATCTGTTTTGTGAAACTAAATTCTATATTGCCCCTTTTCCCAGAACCTAGGATATGACAACCCTCTAGTAGCTTTCGCTTTCTAGGAAGGGCATTGAACAGATGTAGAAAATGGTGATTTTTTTCCCCCTGCACTCCAACTGATACAGGTATTCAGTATGACAGGAGGCCTCCTTCTCCCTTGTTAGATAAACAGACGCCATGTCCGCGGCCCATCACTCCATCAGCATTATCTAGTTTCCAGGCTGGAAAGGCAACCCAGTAAGAGCAAGGAGCACTCGGCAGGCATCAAACTGCCCCAGTGATGACTCAGCAGAACTTGGCTTATTAAGTCCTTGCTCTGCATCACGTCACTAGGGGACGCCATGTGTCACTCCTGAGCTTCAAGTCTTACTGACATTCTCTCTTATGGGAAGGGTGACCCAGATAATTCCAAGGTTACACCCAGTCGTACCATTTCTTGACCTGAACTCACATGAGAACTGGGTAGTCTGGTCCTAAGGACACACACACACACACACACACACACACACACACTTTCAGAGGTGAGGTCATTGTCCTAGATCACACCATTTTATCAATGGCACGGTATGCAGGAAAGAGAAGTCAACTTTTGCCTCTGTTCTTTCTGAAGGATAGGAGAGCTGCAATATGTTTTAGTAAAGCTGGGTTCTTATTTTTCTCCTTTAAGTCAAAGAAAGAAAAATGCTGGTTCAAGGGAAAATAGATTCACACAACTAAGAACAGATTGCAAATGATAGAAATTTCTATAAAGCCCTTAGGGAAACGAAACACAAAGAAATACACGGGGTGATAAACAGAGAGAATAAGTCGGTGTGGGGGCCTGGGCTTTTAAATCTCTTTTTGATACATCATCTATTTGTTTAACAGTGTTAGGCTGCGTGGTCACTATGAGACCAATTTTTCCATCTGCAAATGGGCAGGTAGCATTTCTTTATGTCCGTGTGTGCCAATGCTGACTCAACATTGCAGGGACATGGATGAGGGGTTGATGGTGTTTGCAGAGAATTTTCGCTGCCTCATGACCAAGGGGAGCTGAAGTTCTCAGGTAGAGGGCAGGCTCTCCTCTCCTCTATGGGTGTTGGATAGCAGTCATATTGAAGAGTTAAGAAATTATATTCAGGTAGTTGATTTTTGCTTGTGTGTGTGAATATGTGTACATGTATGTATATGTGTATATGATGTATATGTATACATACATTACATATATACATATATATAGACATATATGTATATATACATATGATGCATGCATGCATGTATATACTTGCATATATATATATATTTTTTTTTTCATGTGGGCCAGGAAGGCCTCAAACTTATCATATAGCCACCACACCCAGACAACTTATTTCTATAGTGCAGGGGATCTAACCTAGGACTTCCTGCAAGCATTCTACCAGTCTACACATATTTCTCTCTCTCTTAGGACCTTGCGATTCTCATACAAATATCGCTATTATGAGTTTCAATATAAATTAATATAGATTGTCACCCTTGAAATTCATGTTAAAATCTTAACTCCTGGTACTTCAAACACTTAGTCGTAGCTTTTATTTATTTAATTACAATTTAACAGATGTGCTCAATGGGTCTTGATCCTATACATCCTAAGCTGCCTCCACCTACTCTCCCAGAGTCTCCTTATCACTTTTATGTTCTCTCTCTCTCTCTCTCTCTCTCTCTCTCTCTCTCTCTCCTCATTGTGATGGTTTGAATAAAAATGGCCTCTATAAGCTCATTTATTTGAATGTTTAGTCATCAGGGTGGCGCTATTTGAGAAGTAATAGGAGCATGGCCTTGTTGGATAAAGTGTTACTGGCAGTGGGCTTTGAGGTTTCTGAAGCCAGGTCCAGGCTCCCTCTCTTCTTGCTGCCAGCAGGTGCTCTGCGGCGCACCCCACCATGATGACAAGGGACTAAACCTCTGAAACTGTCTCCTATAAGCATCGCCTTGGTCGACTTGTCTCTTCACAGCAATAGAAACCCAGACTAAGGCAGCCTTCGAGTCAGATTCCTGCAGCCTGCTGGAGCGTTGCTGATGTTGTTGGCTTGGCCTCCTGCAGACCTTTTGCAGGGAACCACTGATGCTGTCGAGTTCACGAGTGCCATAGCCACGCTGTGTCCGGAAGATAGAGAGAGTTTCACAGCGCTGCTCCTGTTCTCCTGCTCGTCCATTCTCTCTGACCCCTCTTCTGTCAAGAGCCCTGAGCTTGAGAGAGTCAGTGCAGCTGTTCCATTTGCAGCTAAGCACACAACAATGACTTAGTCTGGAGATCAGACCACGGCCATTCTTGTTAGCATTCCTTCTAGACTCTCCCCAACAGTTCCCTGGCAACAGGCCAGGTAGGCCGGTTTCCTATAAAAGGAGCTCTTTGGCCACTCTTTTCTCTCTCTCTTTCTCTCTTACTCTGTCTGCCCTTCTCTCTCTGACTCTCTTCTCTCTCTGACCTTTCCCCCTCTCTTCCCTTTCCCCTCCGCACTTTCTTTCCTTGTGTTTCTGGCTGACCTCTTCCCTCCCATCTCCTCCTTGCCCCTCCCCCTTCTCTCTCACTCACACCCTCTCTGTCTCTCTGCCTCTGACCTTTTCTGTTGCCACTCCCTTCTCACCTCCCCTTCCCATGCCCTAGCTAAACTCTATTTTACACTATACTGGTTGTACGGCTGGTACCTCAGGGGAAAGGGATGTCTCAGAGTGGGCCCACCAAGTTATCCCTCCCACATCACCATACCTCGTTCTATAAAACATATCCTGGCTCTCTTTTTATAAAACAACATTGGTGCCATGAGACTTGGATTTAAAAACTTGCAGGTTCACATCTCCCACTGCCATATGAAATTCCAGCCATATCGGATTACTCACTAGACTTACCCATCCAAACACCAGCAAATTGGTAAGCTTTCCCCCTAACCTCCTGTCCCAAGGGAGGGCAGTTGAGCTCCCAGCCACTCTGTGGTGTCCTTGGGGATGGAGGCACTCACAGTCATGACTGGCCTTCCCAATGACCCTTTGTTCTAGGACATTTTCCCTTGGGTGAGATTTTCCTCTCCTTTCTGGGGCAGTTCAGTTCTTGCTGCTGTGAAGTCCTAGACCTAGGTGAACCATTCTCCCTCTGTCACTCAGGGCACCTGCCAGGCTTGGCTGCCACCATTTCCTAGTTATTAATTTATCTTCAGGACACTGGTAGGGGTGATTAATAACTTCTACTCTCACCCAGAAAGGTACTTCTTCCATGCTACTCCCAGGAGCCCTACTGGGATGCCTCTTGGTCTAAAAGGGCTTCCAAATTCACAGGCTAAATTTGGCCCTGATATCCACAAAGCATTAACATGACATGGTCATTTAATGGAGCTTATAAAAAAAACAAAAATAAAAAAACTCAAACCCCAAAACTTTTACAACTCTTGCCAGTGATCTGAAAAAAATGGAAAGAGTTCTCTGCAGGCTTCCAACTCACTTCCTTCTCTTGCTGCTTTGTTTTTTGCTCTCTGCTCCTGGTTCCTGCCCCCTTGACTCTGCCACCATGGCTAGCCTCTGCTCTCCACTTTCTGCCCACCCCCATCCCTGCAGCCCTGCTGTCAGAGCTGTCCATGCTGTGCTGCCTCCTGCCTGCCTGCCTCTACCACCGCTGTCAGCTCTCTTTCCATTCTAGTCAACACCAGCTCTCAGCCAGGTGTGACAGGAGAAGGGTCCCTATGTGCAGCCAGACCTGCCACTCTTGTCTCTTCATGTTTACCTCTTTGTTTGTTTTATTTTTAACGGATATTTTCTTTATTTACATTTCAAATCTTTTCTCCCTTCCAGGTCTCCCCCTTCAGAAGTCACCTCCCCTTCCTCCCTCTTTGAGTGTGCTCCTCCACCCACCTACCTACTCCCTTCTTCCTGCCTTGATATTTCCCTACATTAGGGCATTGAACACCCTCAGGCCCAAGGGCCTTTCCTCCCATTGATGTCCAACAAGGCTATCTTTTACCACGTGTGTGACCAGTGTCATGGGTCCCCCCATGTGTATTCTTTGGTTGGTGGTCTAGTTCCTGGAAGCTCGGGGGGTGGGGGGTTGCCATTTTATACTATTTACAGTGTCCTTTGCCTTACAGAAGCTTTGCAATTTTATGAGGTCCCATTTGTCAATTCTTGATCTTAGAGCATAAGTCATTGGTGTTCTGGTCAGGAAAATTTCCCCTGTGACCATGTGATCGAGGTGCTTCCACACTTTCTCTTCTATTAATTTCAGTGTATCTGGTTTTATGTGGGGGTCCTTGATGCAGTTGGACTTGAGCTTTGTACAGGGAGATAAGAACGGATCAATTTACGTTCTTCTGCAAGTTGAGCTACAGTTGAATCAGCACCGTTTGTTAAAAATGCTGTCCTGTTTCCACTGGATGGTTTTAGCTCCTTTGTCAAAGATCAAGTGACCATTGATGTGTAGGTTAATTTCTGGGTCTTCAGTTCTATTCCATTGATATACCTGCCTGCTGCTGGACCAATATCATACAGTTTTTATCACTATTACTCTGTAGTATAGCTTGAGTCAGGGATACTGATTCCCCTAGAAGTTCTTTTATTGTTGAGAATAGTTTTTGCTATCCTTGCCGTTTTGCTGTTCTAGATGAATTTGGAAATTTCTCTTTCTAACTCTATGAAGAATTAAATTGGAATTTTGATGGGGATTTCATTGAATCTGTAGATTGCTTTTGGCAAGTTGGCCATTTTTTACTATATTAATCCTGCTAATTTATGAGCATGGGAGATCTTTCCATCTTCTGAAGTCTTCTTTGATTTCTTTCTTTAGAGACTTGAAATTCTTGCCACACAAGATCTTTCACTTGTTTGGTTAGAGTCGAACATATCATCTACAAATAGTGATACTTTGACTTTTTCCTTTCCAATTTTTATCCCTTTGACATCCTTTTGTTGTCTAATTATCTGACTAGGACTTTGAGTACTATATTGAATAGGTAGGGATGGAGTGGGCAGCCTTGTCTAGTCCCTGATTTTAGTGGGATTGGTTCACGTTTTCTCCATTTAGTTTGATGTTAGCTACTGGTTTGCTGTATATTGCTTTTCCTGTGTTTAGGTATGGACATTGAATTCCTGATCTTTCCAAGACTTTTAACATGAAGGGATGTTAAATTTTGTTAAATGATTTTTATCAGCATATAATGATGCTGACCATGTGTTTTTTTCTTTGAGTTTGTTTATGTAGTGGATTACATTGATGGATTTCCGTATATTGAACCATCCCTGCATCCCTGGGATGAAGCCTACTTGATCATGGTGAATGATCATTTTGATGTGTTCTTGGATTCAGTTTGTGAGAATTTTATTGAGCATTTTTGCATTGATATTCATAAGGGAAACTGGTCCAAAGTTCTCTTTCTTTGTTGAGTCTTTGTGAGGTTTTGGTATCAGGGTAACTATGGCTTCATAGAATGAATTGGGTAGCATTCCTTCTGTTTTTATTTTGTGGAATAGTTTGAATAGTATTGGTATTAGGTCTTCTTTGAAGATCTGATAGAATTTTTCACTAAACCTATAAGGTCCTGGGCTTTTTTTTTTTTTTTTTTTTTTTTTTTTTTTTTTTTGATTGTGAGACTTTTAATGACTGCTTTTATTTCTTTAGGAGTTATGGGAGTGTTTAGATGGTTTATCTTATTCTGATTTAACTTTGGTATTTGGTATCTGTCTAGTAAATTGCCTATTTCATCCAGGTTTTCAATTTTTTGGAGTACAGGCTTTTGTATTATGATCTGATGATTTTTTGAATTTCCTCCGTTTCTGTTGTTATGTCTCCCTTTTCATTTCTGATTTTGTTAATTTGGATACTGTCTCTGTGCCCTCTGGTTTGTCTGGCTAACGGTTTATCTATCTTGTTGATTTTCTCAAAGAGCCAATTCCTGTTTTGTTGATTCTTTGCATAGTTCTTTTTGTTTTTACTTGGTTGATTTCAGCCCCGAGTTTGATTATTTCCTGACATCTACTCCTCTTGGGTGTATTTGCTTCTTTCTGTTCTAGAGCTTGCAGGTGTGTTGTTAAGCTGTTAGTGTATGCTTTCTCCAGTTTCTTTGTGGAGGCACTCAGAGCTATGAGTTTTCCTCTTAGCATTGCTTTCATTGGGTCCCATAAGTATGGGTATGTTGTGCCTTCATTTTCATTACATTCTAGAAAGTCTTTAATTTTTTCCTTATTTCTTCCTTGACCAAGTTATCATTGAGTAGAGTGTTGTTCAGTTTCTATGTGTATGTGGGCTTTCCATTGTTTTTGTTGTTATTGAAAACCAACCTTAGTTAGTGGTGATATGATAGGATGCATTGGATTATTTCAATCTTTTTGTATCTTTTGAGGCCTGTTTTGTGACCAATTATGTTGAGAAGGTACCATGAGGTGCCGAGAAGAAGGTATATTCTTTTTGTTTTAGGGTAAAATGTTCTGTAAATATCTGTTAAATCAATTTGGTTCATAACTTCTGTTAGTTTCATTGGGTCTATGTTCATTTTGTGTTTCTCTGATCTGTCCATTGATGAGAGTCGGGTGTTAAAGTCCCCCACAATTATTATGTGAGGTGCAATGCGTGCTTTGAACTTTAGTAAAGTTTCTTTTATGAATGCAGTACACTTGCATTTGGAGCCTAGATGTTCATAATTGAGAGTTCTTCTTGGTAGATTTTTCCTTTGATGAGTATAAAGTGCCCTTCCTTATCTTTTTTGGTAATTTTACGTTGAAAGTTGATTTTATTTGATATTAGAAGTTTGTTTCTTGGGACCATTTACTTGGAAAATTGTTTTCTAGTCCTTTATTCTATGGCAGTGTTTTTCTTTGATACTGAGCTGTGTTTCTTGTATGCAGCAAAATGCTGGGTCTTATTTATATATTCAGTCTGTTAGTCTATGTCTTTGTATTGTTTATTTAGTCCATTGATGTTAAGAGATAGAGGAATAGTGATTGTTGCTTTCTGTTATTTTTGATGTTATTTTTATGTTTGTGGCTAACTTCTTTTGGGTTTGTTGAAAGAAGATTACTTTCTTTCTTTTTCTAGGGTTTAGTTTCCTTCTTTGTGTTGGTGTTTTCTATCTATTATCCTGTGTAGGATATGTGGAAAGATATTGTGTAAATTTGTGTTTGTTATGGAATATCTTGGTTTCTTCATCAATGTTAATTGAGAGTTTTTCTGGGTATAGTAGTTTGTGCTTGCATTTTTGCTCTCTTAGGGTCTGTATAACATCTGCTCAGGATCTTCTAGCTTACCTAGAGTCTGGTGAGAAACCTGGTGTGATTCTGATAGTTCTACCTTTATATGTTACTTGACCTTTTTCTGTTACTGCCTTTAATATTCTTTCTTTGTTTTGTGCATTTGGTATTTTGACTATTATGTGACAGGAGGAGCTTCTTTTCTCGTCCAATCTATTTGGAGTTCTATAGGCTTCTTGTATGTTTATGTACATCTCTTTCTTTAGGTTAGGGAAGTTTTCTTCTATAATTTTGCTTAAGATATTTACTGGGCCTTTAAGTTGGGAATCTTAATTCTCTTCTATACCTATTATCCTTTGCTTTGATCTTGTCATTGTGTCCTGGATTTCCTGACTGTTTTGGGTTTCAAAAATAGTCTTCTGGATGACTTCTTGTAAACCTTCTCCCAACCTTAGCTTGTAAAACAAAGACTAGAGCCAGTGATTGGGCAGTGGAAGGGAAGGTGGAGTTGAAAAGTTTGGGGGAGAAGGAGAGAGAGGATGGGGAGAGACAGAAGAAAGATGGAGGGAGAGGAAGATGATCCAGATTCCATGTGGCTTTAGATAGCCACAGGTAGCTATGAATATCTTATAAGGGAAAGATAATTACAGGACAATTTGTCTTATCTAGTGGGAAATTTATATCTATTATCAATTGGCTCTGAGTAAATTGTGTGGACATCTTGTGAATTGAGAATGTATTAATATATAAATCTGACTGATTAATTATAAGCTTCTAGAGCTCTGATTTTACCAGGTTACTGGGATTTGGGACTGCTGACCACAGGGGGTTGATGGCTGGGAATGTGAGCAGATTCCACAGCAAGAGAACCTCAATTGGTGACTGCATGGGGCTAGCCTAGAGGTGGCCAGACTGCTGGACCAGAGAGTAGCTGGGCACAGTGCAGGATGCTGCCACTTTAAAAAAATATTTCCTGCATTACTGTTATTAAGTTATAATATGCCTTCTTTGTTTGGCAGATGCAATCCAGTACAAGTAATTAAACAAATATAGATTGCCAACTCAGATATGCTTAATAGGTACTGGCTCTCAGTCTTGTCAAGATCTGCTAATTATGTTAAATGTTTAAGCTTATTATGACAGAGACTCCCAAAGCCTGACAGTGACCGCCCCACCCCTCCCCAAAATATCCAGGAAGATATGAGCACAGTGACAAGACTGCCTGGATTTTGGTATGATAACCACTGAGAAACACTACTCCATTGCCTTGCCCTCTGGCAGGACTTGGCCTAGACCATGGACAGACATTATACCCAGAGAGTATAATGTCTCATATTGCCTACGACAAGGTGAGTCATTTCTCCCACATTCCTACTCCACAGAAAGAAAGCTTCTCAACATCTGGGCCTAATGGCCGGACTGACTCTGTCCAAGTTGGGATGGAGACCACAGGATCTGGGAAAACTGTTTAGATAGTGAACTATAGATCAACCTCTGTCATTTTAATTAATATATGACATCTAGAGTATAATTTATTCTTCCCAGATTTCTGACTACATTGACAGCTACTCTAACTGCAGCTTGACAGCTAGAAAATGGACCTTTAGCTCCTCACTCCAAGGTCATCCACCACTGTATTACCTCATTAGTCACTTGTTAACTAGTTAAGACTGCCATATCTCTTATTGAAGACAGACAGGTTTGCCTTGTTCACAAGCTTCATGATAAAAGATATACTAGTTCAGTTGCAACCTTTCATAGATGTAACCTTTTACTACTTCCTAATCTATACCCAGTTTCCAGTAACTAAATGCTTCATATTTCCTCCTCTTCTTATGCCAGTATCCTAACACTAGCCAAATAGAGTTCTTATAAATTAGCCTAACCCTAATAAAGCATTCCACCATCCTGTCCACTTTTATAATCACAAGTTCAAATTTTAATTTTCAATGGTTATCTTCTAACCATAGACTTAAAAGTGTTTTTCATGTTAAATCTACACTATCAGTTATCATAGTTGCAAAATTAAGTTTCCTTCTGTTATCTTTCTATGATAGACTTAAGGTGTTTCTCATGCTAAACTATATATCAACTATCATCGAAATTTCATGTTTCTTTTGTCTTTTAAATGTAAACTTAAAATTATTTCTTGTCATGTTAAATTTATATGTATTCAGTTTCTTAGATAGAAGAAAAAAGCGCTTCTTGTTCCTTCTGCTCCAAAAAGGGTTTTTGTCTTCTTTAAGCTCATCTTAAAGAATGCTCACACTGTTAGCAAGTTCATCTCTTTTGTTAGCTTATAAGCTCCAAAAAGCGCACTCAGGTCAGATCTACCTCTCCAGGACCAAACAGACTCCACCTGGTTAAGTACACCTGCCAATCAATAGCCTAAGTTTCCACCTGTTACCTATTGCAGAGGGTGGGATTCCCCTTCTCTTCCCTGGGATTGGGACACCCTCACCCCAACCACCAAGACTGACTCTCTTCTCTCCCTAATTGCTTTCTCCTTCTCTCTTCTTTCCTATTCTCTCTTTCCATGGATTCCTGGCTGGCCTCTCTCTCTCTCTCTCTCTCTCTCTCTCTCTCTCTCTCTCTCTCTCTCTCTCTCTGTCTCTACTCCCTTCTCAAGTTTCCACCCCCATGCTCTAAATAAACTCTGTTCTACACTATACCCACTGTACAGCTGTACACTTCCCACCACGCACTAGTCTGGCTCTACAAAACTTATCCTGGCTCTTTTTTTCAAATAAAACACAATGATTCTAATGTAAAATGACCAGTGTTCTGTTATGAGAGAGCTTTGGTGATAGCACACAGGGAGAAAGTCAAAGGACAATGGCAGTGGATTTGGTTGTTGTTTCTACAACCTCATAATGAGAGCCAGGAGTCTGCTAGAAGCTTGGAGAGGGACCAGGCAGACATAGATTCTTTAAGGCACTCAGAAAGAAAAGGCCTTGCCTGTGCTTTCACTTCAGACTTTTAGACTCCAGAGCCATACATTTCTTTCCTTCTTTCTTTTAAGCCACTCAGTTTGTGGCATTTGGCTATGGTAGGTCAAGCAAGTCAATGTAGCCAATTAACTCATGCACTGAGAGGAGGGGAGCTCAAATTTCCCCTTATGCATGACTGTGAGGCTCTCGGTTCACTTTTCTTAATTTGAAGAGTCCCCACTTGGTTGGTTCAGAACCAGACTGCTTTGTCACAGTGGCAGTGTGAACTCTGCCTTAGGGCTGGAGAGATGACTCAGCAGTGTAAGAGGCCTTGCGGGAGTTCATTTGGCAGGCAGCAGGGCAGGCATCTCCCTATGTCCTGTAACTCAAGCTCCAGGGGACCAGATGCCCTCTTCTGGACTCTGATGGTACCCTACACTCACATGCACATAATCATACAGGTGCAGACATGTACAACTAAAAGGATAAAACTAAGTCTTTTCAGGGAAAAAAAAAGTGTACCTCAAATATGAGTGAGTAGATAATTTATCCAAAGAAAGAAGATGCTGGATTTGAATGTGGGACATTCTGTTAGGTTTGATGTAGTGTGTGTCAAAGGACTGAGTCTGTGCAAATGGGCTTGCTTACAGATAGGTATGATCCAGCAACTGGAGGCCGAATGGAATTTTAGAAAAGACTATAAAAGATTTTGCCTTTAGAAGAAAAAGAATAAGCACCCAGAGTCAAACTCTCCAGGAATAAATATCAGGCCCATGTGACTGCAGCACTGGATTTTAAAATGAGTAGGTGTTTTCAGTGATTAACAGTTTGGGCTGAAAATCCTTGCAGCAAAACAGATATTTCACTCCACCACAGTGGCTTTGATTACATGAGTTTCTTTGCTCGGTTCCAGCTTAATTTCTAGACCAAATGCTTTTAAATATTTATCACCCTTAATGGCTTGAATTTTAATTCTTATTAGAATTACAATTATTTTCAAACATGCTTGAAATTAATTTCTGAAATAAGCCCCGTTTCTGAAACAGCATTGATTCTGTAGTGGCTTTACCTTTTGGCTAGTATTCAGTGAGCCCCTGCGGGTCTTTTTTCTTACTTAGTAGATTTTGTTGTATTCTACAATGTGTAAAACTCAGGCATATAGTCCAGAAATTTTAGCAAAGCTTCAAAACCTCCTTGCCAAAATACATACTATTGATTAAAAATTCCCTCTGTGACAATACTAGTTATCTAATATAGAGCTAAAAACCCTATTATTAACTGTTGCTATTGCTTTGTCCAGGGACACAAATGCTGTGGCTGAACATGGGCATCTCCTGAGTAGTCTCCACTGAAAACCCTCTTGGGGGTCACAGTAAAGAAGGTGGTAGTGGGGTTTCCGGCTGCAGAGGTGGCTCGGAGGTTACAAGCGCTTGCTGCTGTTGCAGAGGACCAGAGTGTTGTTTCTCACACTCACACCAGGTGTCTCACAACCTCTTGTAACTCCAGCTCCAAAGGCTCCTGCACTGTCTCTGGTCTCTTTGGGGACCTGCGCATACATGCACACAATGAAGCATGAACGAGAAGGTGGGGCTCTGGGGAAGTGATTGGAATATAGAAGTATGGCCTTCATGAATCACTGCTTTTAAGAACCAAGGCCAAAGGCTTGTCCCTTCTTTTACATGAAGGCTACACACACACACACACACACACACACACACACACACACACACAGATACACACACACATAGACACACATGATTTGATTAGGTTGTGATTGTGGCTTGGTATCAAGTTAAGAAGATTTTTTCACAGATCAACATCCCAACAGATTTCACTATTTGTTTTCCCTAAGAACTTTATAGTTTAGTACTTACAGTTAAGTAGTGATGTTATGCCTTTCTCTCTCTCCTCCATAGGTGGAGAGATGATCCTACTTCATTTGTTGAAAATGTTATCTTTTGTTCATTAAATTAGCACTTATATGAAAAAAACTAAATTTTTTAAATTGCAAAAAAGTGATTTCTTGTTATGCCTTTAAAAAAGATGTTCCATTATCTGTGAATACGTGTGTGTGTGTGTGTATGTGTGTGTGTGTATATGTGTGTGTGTGCACTTGTGTGCAGGTGGTCCTGCAGGGAAGCGGAGTATCAGAACCCCTGGAACTGGAGTTACAGGAGTTTGTGAGCCAAAAACTTGGCTGTGTGCTGGGAACCCAGCCCACACTGGTCCTTTGCAAGAGCAGCCAGTGCTCTTAACTGTTCAGTTATGTCTCCAACTCCCCCTTCATTCTCTAGCAAAACTTGTTTCCTTTGTCATTGTCTAGAGAATTTGTGCATGTATCAACGTAATGTTTTGCCGAGATTTAGTAGAAATTTTGTAGTTTTTACACTGACGTGCTAGTTCTACAAAATGTTGGGTTTCCTTACGACATTCTTCATACTGTCTTAGAGATTGTACCGAGTAAGTCCTGCTCGTGGTTTGTTAGAGTCACCGGAAACATCTACTTGCTCAGCCATTGTGAATGGTGTAGCTGCTGATTCCTGCTCGAGTAAATGCAAATGAGCTTTGTGCATGGTTCTTGTCTCTTACAACAGTGCTGAGCTTATATTATTTTCAAAAGTGTGTGTGCATGACATGTGTGGAATGTGCATGCATATGTGCTCACACGTATGTGGAAGGCCAAGGCTCATGGAAGAGATGGTCTTCAGTTGACTGTCTACCTTACTGAAGTCCAGAACTTCAGGATCTGGCTGTTGTTACCCCCCACCCCCCCATTCTCTTGCTCTGGGCATTTTCCCATTCCCACGGCCCCAAGCTAGAGAGATTCTACAATCTATCGAGCAAACTGCTATGCCCACCGAGAATTCACACGAGTTATGGGGATCCAAAATCCAATACTCATGCTTCGGGGGTTCACAGATAAACAAAGAGCCATTTCCCCTGTAAAAGAGAAATGGGATTTTTATTTCTGTAGCCTGATAAGACTGATCGCAATGATTTTTCAAATATTCATCACCTTTGCATTTGTGAAATAAAACAAATACCATTAAGTTACAGTCTATGGTGTTTGCCTATTTTTCCAGATTTTATCTGCTAATAATTTAAGGGTTTCTTCATCTAGATTCATAAGGGATATTAGTTTTCCAAGTTCTAAAACACCTGTACAGCTTTTTTTTTCTTCCCGGTTTTGGGTTAGAATAAGGCCAGGTTTGTAACAAAAATTGGCAAATAGCTACTTTTCTTCTTGTCTCTGAAAAAAAAAGAAAGCCACTGTAGAATTTGTATGAATTCTTTTAAATATATCTATTTCAGCTGTTCACTGAAATCAGCTAGGCTTAATGCTTTTGGTTTAGGGCATTGTTACTCTAAGGTCATTCAGACTATACAATAGTCGGTTCTAGGTTCTTTACAATTGGTCCATTTCAGCTGCATACGTCTTTACTCTGAGTATTTCCTTAGTCGTCTTCTAATCTTTGCTGCATTTACAGTGATATCTCATTTTATTTACATAGATGATTTTGTCTTATTTCTCGTTGCTAGTTTTGCAAAGTGACTAAAATCTCTAATAAAATGGACATTTATTGAGTGCAAATACTGTGTCCATTCATTCGATGGTTATTCACTGCGTCGGCTATTGGACCTTCACGTCTTAGATAGTTAATGACTTCTCCAAGGTCGTGCAATTAGCATCCAGACCCAAGGGTGGGGTGGTGGTGGTGGTGGGTGGTGGGTGGTTGGGGGTGGGTGGGGGCGGGGGAGGGACTTGGACTTACACCTCTATCCCAGGAACCAGTGATCCTTCAGTATGTGTTTATGAAAAGGGACAATTGGTTATTAAATTGTTTAACACCAATTACTTGTGGATCTGTTATCTCCTCTTCACTTCCCTTCCCTTCTCTCCTCTCCCCTCCCGCTCCCTCCCTTCCCCTCCTTTTCTCCCCTCCCCTCCTCTTCCCTTCCCCTCCCTCCCTCCTTCCCTCCTACCCCTCCCCCCCCCCCCCCCCCCGTTTTCTTTTTGATCATGGAAGAGTTTTTGTTGCTTGACATCAGTCATTTCTGAGGTGTGTAATTTCTTAGAACTAGGTGAAGTACATTGAACAAGTAGAGATTTACAATGTGCTTTAAAAAAACAAACGCAGAGTCTGGGCTAGCAGAAGCTGCTCAGAGCGATGACCCATGTGCCCTGCCAATTCTTTCTCCTCTACAGGTTTAATGAGGGCACTGGCCAGAATTCAGCTCAGGTGGCAGAGGCATTTGAAAACCTACCAGAGGAAGTGATTTAAAAGTTATTGGTCTGTTCAAAGGCCACCTCTTTGTTGCATTGATTTCCTAGTTTTCTGTTTTCAATTTCATTGATTTCTCATCTTAACTTTATTATTTTCTTTGTTTTACTTGCTTTGTGTCAATTTTGTCTTGTTTTCTAGGGTTTTTTGGATGGGCCTTCAATTTATTTGCAAGTTTCCTCTTATGATGTATGAGTTCGGCACTTTAAACTTCTCTCTATGTGCTGTTTTCGCTGCATTCATGATTTTTGATCTTCAGTCAAATGTACTATTTCTAACTATTTTCTTTGGACTTGATTTTTCATGCACAGACTATTGGGGTATTTGGGGATTTCCCCATTATTCCTCTGTGCTTTTCCTCCAGCTCAAATCCACCGCAGAGAGAGAAAGAGAACACATTATTTATGATTTCAGTTCTTAAGAGTTTGTGATTTTTCTTTTTTTTTTTTCAGTACAAGTTCCATGGGCTGCTGTAAAGAATGGATTCAAACCACTTGTGGTGGTTTTAATAAAACGTGGCCCCTATAGGCCTACAGGGAGTGGCACTATTAGGAGGTGTGGGCTTATTGGAGTAGTTGTGGCTTTGTTGGAGGAGGTGTGTCACTAGAAGGAAGGCTTTGAGGTCACTTCCTGCTGCCTGTGAATCCACATGTAGAACTCATTTCTCTTTCCAGTACCATGTCTGCCTGCATGCAACCATGCTTCCCACTGTAATGACAATGGACTAAACTTCTGAAGTGTAAGCCAGCCCCAATTAAATGCTTTCATTTATAAGGTTGCTGTAGTCATGGTGTCTCTCAGCCCTAACTAACTGTTCGTAGGTGGTTAGGTCCATAAATACCAATCCTTTTGAATTGTTCCATTTCCTAGTTGATCTTACGTTTGTTTAATTGTAATCAACTGTTGAGAGAGAGAAGAGGAACTTTCTAGGCACAACTGTGGCAGTGTCTCTCGTCTTCCTATCAGTATTGCTGCAGCATATAATCATGTGGCCTGCCTGCGTGCTTATGACTTTATAGGATGACCCTTTCTGTTTATTTTGTCTAATAATAGCAATGGCTTAATTTACATACTATTATTATTATTATAATTATTATTATTATTATGTTATTGTTTTGATATAAGATCTTGCAATGTTGCTTCAGCTAGCCTAAGACTTGCTGGATGGCCCAGGCCGGTGTCACACTCAGTTCCTCCTGTCTCTGATGGCCCAGGCCGGTGTCACACTCAGGTTCCTCCTGTCTCTGATGGCCCAGGCTGGTGTCGCACTCAGTTCCTCTTGTCTCTGATGGCCCAGGCTGGTGTCGCACTCAGTTCCTCTTGTCTCTGATGGCCCAGGCTGGTGTCGCACTCAGTTCCTCTTGTCTCCGATGTGCTAGGACTACAGATGTGTACTATCATTTTCAGCTCTCCTCATATTCTTTTCTCTTCCCAAGTATGGTATATTTGCATCTGTCTTTGATTAATTACCTGATCTGTACGTAACACGAGTTTGTAGAAATCCATGTCAGTCAGTTTCTATTAGAGCTGTTGCTCAGCATTGGGCCCGTGGTGAGACAGTATATTGCGGTCAGAACACATATTTTTGGCAATTTCTACATTTTAATTGGTGCTTTTAGGCCATTTAAATCAATTTATTTAGTATTTATTGGTATACTAGAGCTGAATATACTGTCAGGGTGCTGTAGAGGAAGACAACTGATAGAATAAATAGTAAAAAGGGTTTTATTGCATTACCTTACACACATCTGAGCGGTACAACAGTATTCGTTTCACACAGGAGAGGCTGAGGACCCAGCAGCTGCTCAGGCCACGATGCCCTGGAGGCCTTGGGACGCCTAGGGGCGCCTGGCCTTCAGCTTACACAGGTAACCAGAAGAAGCTGGATTCCGCTGGATTCCGGTATCGGCAAAGCAAGGCAGCAGCAGTGGCATCGATGGAGCAGACGAATGCACCAGCTTGGTAGATGAACTTGCCGGTGAGACGCGAAGGCAGGGAAACAAAAGCCAAAGCTTTCCCCACGGTTATCCCTCAGCATCACTGGAAGGTGTCGCTCCTATTCCGCGTGGGTTTTCCCTCTCTAAATAACCCAGGGGAGCAAATCCCCCACGGAGTGGAGGCGGCGTGAAGGGGTGAAGAGAGTGGTGGGCTCTGACCTTCCACGACACCTTGATGCATGCCCTGTCTTGGGAGACCAGTGGCTGGACTGCAGACCCATCCGTTTGACAACCACAACTAGCCACCACACAACCACAACTAACCACCACACACACCATTTTGTTTGTTTCCCCCCTTCAGTTTTATTTCTGTTTTCTCTGTTGTGAGCAGTTAAATTCCACTTGATAGATTATCTGGAGTATTTTTTGGTTTAGTTTTTTTTTCTTAGTTGCTTTAAGTAAATCTATACATACACAATTTATCATTTAATTTTTTGATAAAATACATAATTTGCTTTAAGATCTCTTTATCTCACCCAAATACAATATACCCAGCTTAAGCATTTCCTTCAGCATGAATAAGAATTATATTATACAGTGTTATTATTTTTGCTCCCACAGTTAAATACAATGAAGGGCAGAGAGAAAGTATATTGCTTCTCAATCAGAGTTTTTCTTGCTGTGCCCTTTCTTTCTTGTCCCCTTCAATTTTATTATTTCGTTTCCATTTAGAGGATTCTTTTCGGCATCCTTTGAGGTCTGCAGATGACAGATTCTATGGGTTCTTCACCTCAATGTCTTCTTTTCCTTCTCATTCCTGAGAGTTATTCCACAGAGTATTGCTCTGTGGGTAGAAAATCCTTCTCTTCCAACAGTTTAGAAATACTGTACCACTTACTTTTGTCCTCTTAATTATTTTTCCTTTTTTTTGGGGGGGTTGGATTTGTTTTTTATTTTTTTATTTTTTTTTGAGACATGGTTTCTCTGTCTAGCCCTGGCTGTCCTGGAACTCACTCTGTAGACCATGCTGGCCTCTAACTCAGAAATCCTCCTGCCTCTGCCTCCCAAGTGCTGGGATTACAGGTGTGTGCCACCACCGTCTGGCTTGTCCTCTTAATTTTCTTATGGGGAAGCCCCTACTGGTTGACTTTTCCCCCCCCTCCTCATCTGTAATGCACCTTCCATTTAAAGCCATGGTTCTCAACCTGTGGGGACCTGACCCTTCCATATGGGTCACCTAACACTATGGGGAAAATACGGATGTTCACATTACAGTTCTTAACAGTAGCAAAATTACATTCATGAAGAAGCAACAAAACAGTTTATGGTTGGTTTATGCACGAGGAACTGCAGTAAATGGTAGTAAGCACTTGGAAGGTTGACAACCACTGCTCCAAAGCTTCCTGTCTTTAGTTTTTGGGAGGTCAACCATGGCTTATCTTGGTGTGGATGCCTTTGGATTTATTTTTATTTTTTAACTAAAACAGAATGAAGAGATTGATACAGTTTTTCAGTTTCAATGGTGCAAAGACAAGTATTAAAAGAAAGGAAATATATAATTACCCATCCCACAAACTGGAGTAACCTAAAAGAAAATAGGTCAATGTTTTCTTAACAGGGGACAATATCTTCGCTCTAGAAGATGCTCCCATAGCCTGTGCCTCCTCCTGTTCTTCTCACAGTGCCTGGGTTTTCAGGAGAGCAGCGTTCCCTAAACAGTTCCTGCCTCGGTTTGTGTCTGTCCTGGGCATGTTTTCCAGTATGTCAGGCAAGCCCAGAAATCAGATCTTATAACCATGCGTCCGTTTGGTCCAACTGTGCTACTGGGCCAACTCTTTGTCTGACTGTGATGTTGCAAAGCTAATTCATCTTATCTGTCACTGTGAGGCCCTCAGTGGGGAGAAATAGACATCTCAGCGGGAAGAAAGTTCAGCTGTGGTCTCCTCTTTGGCTCTGAAAGCGAATGTGAAAGAGCTAGGGAGAGGCAGGGCCTCAGCTTCCAGAGGACTGTCCTGTACTCTCTAGGGTTGGATGTTTTATGCTCAAGTTTGTATTCTTCCCCTTGCGTCTTTCTCCTCCCCCTCCTCTACCTCCTCCTCCTCCTCTTCCTCCTCTTCCACTTACTCCTTTTTCCTGTGTGGGGAATGAGTGCAAGGCTTTGTGTCTGCTAGGCAAGTATTCCATGATTACATTTTATCTCTAGCCCCCAACTTCTTTAATTTACAGTTTATGTTTTTTTGCAAAGTGAGTGGGGCGTTTATTTTCATTTCTCTGAGTACATTTTATGGTTTTGGGTCCCTTTTATTCCCACCTGAAACTCTGTTGATGCAAACATTAGACAGGCTGTTGTGCCTCCCTCAGGTCCCAGAGGTTCTGTTCTCTTGTTCAGAGCAGGCAGTTCCTACTGTGCTGTCTTCATTTTCCTGATTCTACCCTCTGCTCTATCCTGTTGCTTTGGAACCATTAGAGCTATTTTGTTATGGGCTCCAGTTCTTATTTCCATGTCCTGGACTAGCTGGGTTTTTTTTAATACTGCTTTTTTGTTTCTTTTTCTTTTATCGGATATTTTATTTATATTTCAAATGTTATCCCCTTTCCTGGTTTACCCCCCTCCATGAAACCCCCTATCCCAGTCCCCCTCCCCTTGCTTCTATGAGGGTGTTCTCCCACGTACCCACGTACCCACCCACCCTCCTCCCCACCCTCACATTCCCCTACACTGGGGCTTAGAACCTTCACAGGACCAAGGATCTCTCCTCCCATTGATGCCCTACAAGGCCGTCCTCTGCTACATATACAGCTGGACCCTTGGGTCCCTCTATGTGTACTTCTTGTTTGGTGGCTTAGTCCCTGGGAACTATTGGGGGGTCTGGTTGGTTGATATTGTTGTTCTTCCTATGGGGTTGCAAATCCCTTCATCTCCTTCAGTGCTTTTTAAAATTCCTTTAAAGGACACCCTGTACTCAGTCTAATGGTTGGCTGCGAGCATCTGCCTCTGTATTTATCAGACTCTGATACAGCCTCTCAGGAGACAGCTATATCAGATTCCTGTCAGCATGCACTTCATGGTATTCACAATAGTGTTGGGGTTTGGTGACTGTACATGGGATGGATCCCCAGGTGGGGCAGTCTCTAGCTAGCTTTTCCTTTAGTCTCTGCTCCACACTTAGGCTCTCTATTTGATCCTGTGAATATTTTGTTCTCCCTTCTAAGAAGTATCCACACTTTGATCTTCCTTATTCTTGAGCTTCATGTGGTCTGTGAATTGTATCTTGGGTATTCTGAGTTTTGGGGCTAATATCCACTTATCAGTGAGTGCATACCATTTGTGTTCTTTTGTGATTGGGCTATCTCACTCAGGATGACATTTTCTAGTTCCATTCATTTGCCCATGAATTTCACAAAGTCATTGTTTTTAATAGCTGAGTAGTACTCCGTTGTTTAAATTTACCACATTTTCTGTATCTATTCCTCTGTTGAAGGACATCTGGTTTTTTCCCAGCTTTTGGCTATTATAAATAAGGCTGCTATGAGCATAGTGGAGTATGTGTCCTTATATGTTGGAGCATCTTCTGGGTATATGTCCAGGAGTGGTATAGCTGGGTCCTCAGGTAATACTATGTTAAATTTTCTGAGGAACTAGACTGATTTCCAGAGTGGTTGTACCAGCTCCCACCAGGAATTGAGGAGTGTTCCTTTCTCTACATCCTAGTCAGCATCTGCTGTCACCTGAGTTTTTAAATCAGTCATTCTGATTGATGTGAGGTGGAATCTCAGGGTCATACTGATTTGCACTTTCCTGAGGACTAAGGAAATTGAACATTTCTTGAGGTGCTTCTCAGTCATTCGGTATTCTTCAGTTGAGAATTCTTTGTTGAGCTCTGTACCTCATGTTTTAGTCGGTTTATTTGATTTTCTGGAGTATAGCTTCTAGAGTTCTTTGTATATTTTGGATATTAGCCCACTATTGGACATAGGGTTGGTAAAGATCTTTTCCAAATCTGCTGGTTGACCTTTTATCCTATTGACAGTGTCCTTTGCCTTACAGAAGTTTTGCAATTTTATCAGGACCGGTTTGTCAATTGTTGATCTTAGAGCCTAAGCCATTGGTGTTCTGTTCAGGAAAATTTCCCCTGTGCCCATGTGTTTGAGGCTCTTCCCTACTTTCTCTTCTATTAGTTTTAGTATATCTTGTTTTATGTGGAGGTCCTTGATTCACTTGGACTTGAGCTTTGTACTGGGAGATAATAATGGATCGATCTGCATTCTTCTACATGCAAACATGCAATTGAACCAGCACCATTTTTTAAAAATGCTGCTTCCCCCCCCACCCCCACTGGATGGTTTCAGCACCTTTGTCAAATATCAAGTGACCATAGGTGTGTGGGGTTCATTTCTGGGTCTTCAATTCTATTCCACTGATCTTTCTGCCTATCTCTGTACCAATACCATACAGTTTTTTTTTTTTAACATTATTGCTCTGTAGTACAGCTTGAGGTCAGGTATGGTGACTCTCCTAGAAGTTCTTTTTATTGTGGAGAATAGTTTTGGCTATCCTGGGTATTTTGTTATTCCAAATGAACTTGCAAATTGCTCTTTCTAACTCTATGAAGAATTGCTTTGGAATTTTGATAGAGATCTCATTGAATCTATAGATTGCTTTTGGCAAGATGAACAGCTTTACTATATTGATCCTGCCAAGCTATAAGCATGGGAGATCTTTCCATCTTCTAGGGTCTTCTTCGATTTCTTTCTTCAGAGACTTGAAGTTTTTGTCATACAGATATTTCACTTGTCTGGTTAGAGTCACACATATCATCTGTAAATAGTGCTATTTTGACTTCTTCCTATCAGTTTGTATTCCTTTGACCTCCTTTTTTTGTTGTCTAATTGCTCTGACTAGGACTTTGAGTACTATATTAAATAGGTAGGAGAGAGTGGATAGCCTTGTCTAGTCCCTGATTTTAGTGGGATTGGCTCAAGTTTCTCTCCATTTTGTTTGATGTTAGCTACTGGTTTGCTCTATATTGCTTTTCCTATGTTTAGGTATGGGCCTTGAATTTGGGATCTTTCCAAGACTTAACATGAAGGGATGCTGAATTTTGTCAAATGAATTTTCAGCATCTAATGAAATGATAATGTGGTTTTTTTTCTTTGAGTTTATGTAGTGGATTACATTGATAGATTTTTGTATATTGAACCATCCCTGCATCCCTGGGATGAAGCCTATTTGATTTCCAGGAGCCAAACTGATCTTACTTTATGTTTAGAGTTCATTTTAAAGATAGGCTTAGGTTTTGACTTCTCCTCAGTTACAGACCTTGGAGAGATTGGGTGGTCAATGGTCACTGTGCCCTCCCAGAAGAAGAAAACATCTTACAGCTACCAGAGATTCACCTTGGCAGAATGCCCAGGCTACGTGGAAAATCCCACTTGCCTTACTTCTTCCCCTGCCTGTATAAATTCCCTGAGAAAATACAGTTTTGGGGGCCTTGAACAAAGTTGGTCTTGGCCTCATTCTTTGTGTCTCCTGTCTCTGTTTCTGTGCCCTTCTCTCCTAGGGTCCCCTCCAAAAAACCCCTATAGGCCGGGACACTTGATTGTGGTGAATGATCATTTTGATGTGTTCTTGGATTCAGTTTATGAGAATTTTATCGAGTATCTTTGCATTGATATTCATAAGGGAAACTGGTCTGAAGTTCTCTTTCTTTGTTGGGTCTTTGTGTGGTTTTGGTATCAGTGTAATTGTGGCTTCATAGAATGAGTTGGGTAATGTTTTTTCTGTTTCTATTTTGTGGAATAGTTTTGAGTGGAAGAGTATTGTTATTAGGTCTTCTTTGAAGGTCTGATAGAATTCTGCACTAAACTCATGTGGCCCTGGGCTCTTTTAGGTTGGGAGACTTTTAATGACTGCTTCTTTTTCTTTAGGGTTATGGGACTGTTGAGATGGTTTATCTGATTCTAATTTAACTTTGGTATTTGGTATCTATGTAGAAAATTGTCCATTTTCATCCACATTTTCAATTTTTTTTGAGTATAGGCTTTTGTATTAGGATCTGATAATTTTTTTGAATTTCTTCAGTTTCCATTGTTATGTCTACCTTTTCATTTCTGATTTTGCTGGTTTGGATACTGTGTCTGTGCCCTCTGGTTAGTCTGGCTAAGGGTTTGTCTATCTTGTTGATTTTGTCAAAGGACCAGTTTCTGGTTTTGTTAATTCTTTGTCTAGTTATTTTTTTTTTGTTTGTTTCTACTTTGTTGATTTCATCCCTGAGTTTGATTATTTCCTGCTGTCTACTCCTCTTGGGTGTATTAGCTTCCTTTTGTTCTAGAGCTTTCAGGTGTGCTGTCAGCACTGTTATTGTATGCTCTCTTTAGTTTCTTTTTGGAGGGACTTAGAGCTATGAGTTTTCCTCTTAGCACTGCTTTCATTGTGTCCTATAAGTTTTGGTATGATGTGCCTTCATTTTTATTACATTCAAAAAGTTTTAATTTCCTTATTTCTTCCTTGACCAGATTATCATTTAGTAGAACATTGTTCAGCTTCCATGTGTATGTGGACTTTCCATTGTTTTTGCTGTTATTGAAGACCCACTTTAGTACTTGGTGACCTGATAGGATGCATTGGATTATTTCAATCTTCTTGTATCTGTTGAGGTCTGTTTTGTGACTGATTATATGGTCGCAATATAAGGTGAAGGTACCATGAGTTGCTGAGAAGAAGGTACATTATTTTGTTTTAGGGTGAAATGTTTTTTCACTATCTGTTAAATCCATTTGGTTCATAACTTCTGTTAGTTTCACTGTTTGTGTTTAGTTTCTGTTTCCGGGATCTGTCCATTGCTGAGCATGGGGTGTTGAAGTCTCACACTATTATTGTGTGAAGTGCAATATGTGCTTTGAGCTTTAGTAAAGTTTTTTTTTTTTATGAATGTGCTTTCCCTTGCATTTGGAGCACAGATGTCCAGAATTGAGATTTCATCGTGGTAGATTTTTCCTTTGATGAATATGAAGTGCCCTTCCTTATCTTTTTTGATAACTTTTGTTGAAAGTCAATTATTTGATATTAGAATGACTACTCCAGATTGTTTCTTGGGACTGTTTGGTTGGAAAATTGTTTTCTAGCCTTTTAGTTTGAGGTAGTGTCTGTCTTTGTCACTGAGGTGGGTTTCCTGTATGCAGTAAAATGTTGGGTCCTGTTTATGTATCCAGTCTGTTAGTCTTTGTCTTTTTGGGGAATTGAGTCCATTGATATTAAGAGATAGTAAGGAAAAGTGAGTGTTGCTTCCTGTTATCTTTGTTGTTAGAGTTGGGATTATCTTTGAGTGGTTATCTTTTTTTGGGTTTATTGAAAGAAGAGTACTTTTTGATTTTTCTAGGGTGTCATTTCCCTCCTTGTGTCGGTGTTTCCCATTTATTATTCTTTGTAGGGCTGAATTAGTGGAAAGATGTATAAATTTCCTTTTGTCATGGAATATCTTGTTTTCTCTATGTTAATTGAGAATTTTGTTGGGTATTGTATCCTGGGCTGGCACCTGTGTTCTTTTAGGGTCTGTATGACCCACACATACACACATACATACATACATACATACATACATATATACATGCACATAGAGACCCACACAGACAGTCAGGCAGACAGACAGACAGACACACAAACTGCATTATTGTGTCATTCTCAGGCCTCTAATATCATTCCTTTCTTGTTCTAGCATTTAGACCTAAGTTCTATTTATACAGTGCCCAGGGATTTGAGTTCTATGTATGGAATGAATAGGGCAAAACATGTTTATTCTATATAAGTAGAACTATTATCCTGAGTTTGTAAGACATAATTTTTGACCCTAGGAACCCCAGTAAGGTAGAGTACTGCTTCTTCCATCACTGTACCCAGGTGTTTTCAAGCTTCCCTCACTGTAATATAAATACTCCTCACTGTAATATAAACACCAATTGTAATATATACATTTCCCTCACTGTAATATAAACATTTCCTCACTGTAGTAAAGCCCAATTCCCACATAAACCTGAGGTGCTTTCCAGGCATCAGGAAAGCTGGACCATCAAAGCCTATTGAACTCCAAGGCCAGAAGAGATAGACCTCACTTTATCCTATCTCTGGATTGAGATTGCTCCCACATATGTCTGCAGTAAGTTTTACATTAGCTGTTTCCTGATGCTCTAGAGCCTGTTCCGGAAGAAAACCATTTTAAGAGTCCAGGTGTTTTCAACAGTTTTCATGTTGTTGAGGAATACAGCGGTATTTGTGCACATTGAATTTGTATGTGCTCTACATGATAGCTTTTATTCTACTTCAACATGCACTATTTTAAGAAAGTCACATGATAATAAATGGCCCACATTTTCCTTGGTTTTATTCTGTTATTATCTATCCTTTTTAGTTATTATTTTTATTATTTTAAGATTTGATTTTTATCATTTTTACTTATAACTAGGTATATCTACATGTTAGCATGTGTACATGAGTGCAGGTGCTTGTGGAGGCCAGAGGTGCTGGATCCCATAAAGCTGGAGTTATAGACGGTTAAGCCACCTGATTTGGGTGCCTGGAACTGAACCTGAGTCTTCTGGAAGAGCAGCAAGTGTTCTTAAGTGCTGAGCCATCTCTCCAGGCCTTCTTGTAATTTTTAAGAATTATAAATAGTTGCAGACCTTACTATATAAAACTTACATAGCACAACACCTAACATGTACTCTTTAGTTCAAAATACAATAGGTGTGTCCTCTCCTCGCCCGCTCCATCAATGTTACAATGAATTCTGAAAAGGTGCACTTTGAAAAATTTTGCATCGTCCTTCCAGCCCACAACTCGACCCAGGACAGAGCTGACACTCCAGACCCCCTTCCATAACTAGAGACAGCTTGATGTCCAGGCTTATAGGACCATAGTAGGGACAGGATCCAGGCAGAGACAGCAAGGCCAGTAAACAACTGAGGTAATCATATGGCAAGAGGCAAGCACAAGAACATATGTAACAGAAACCAATGCCACATGGCACTATCAGCTCCCAATTCTGGATACCCTAACACACCTGAAAAGCAAGACTCTAACCTAATATCCCATCTCATGAAGATGACAGAGAACATTAAGAAAGACACATTAATTAACTCCTGTAAAGAAATACAGAAAAACACAGGTAAACAGGTAGACGCTCTTAAAGAGGAAACAAATAAATCCCTTAAAGACATACAGGAAAACACAGGAAATCAAATAGGTGAAGGAATTGAACAAAACCATCCAGGATCTAAAAATGGAAATAGAAAAAATAAAGAAACCACAAAGGGAGGCAACACTGGAGATGGAAAATGTAGGGAGGAGACCAGAAGTTACAGATGCAAGTATCACCAACAGAACACAAGATATAGAGGAGAGAATCTCAGTAATAGAAGATACAATAGAAGATATTGACACAACAGTCAAAGAAAATACACAGTGCAAAAATCTCATAACTTAAAACATCCAAGAAATTCAGGACACAATGAAAAGACCAAACCCAAGAATAATAGGTATAGAAGAAAGAGAAGATTTCCAATGCAAAGGACCAGGATACATCTCCAATAAAATCATAGGGGAAAAAACTTATGTAATCTAAAGAAAGAAATGGTCATAAATGTACAAGCCTACAAAACACCAAATACATTTGACCAGAAAAGAAAGTCCTCCCATCACATAATAATAAAAAAAACCTAAATGCACAAAACAAAGAATACTAAAATCAGTAAAAGAAAGAGGGTGCCTTAGTCAGGGTTTCTATTCCTGCACAAACATCATGACCCAAAAGCAAGTTGGTGAGGAAAGGGTTTATTCAGTTTACACTTCAACACTGTTGTTCATCACCAAAGTAAGTCAGGACTGGAACTCAAGCAGGTCAGGAAGCAAGAGCTGATGCAGAAGCCATGGAGAGATGTTTCTTACTGGCTTGCTTCCCCTGGCTTGCTCAGCTTGCTTTCTTATAGAACCCAAGAATACCAGGCCAGGGATGGTACCACCCACAAGGGGTCTTCTCCCCTTGATCACTAATTGAGAAAATGCCCCACAGCTGGATCTCACGGAGGCATTTTCCCAACTGAAGCTCCTTTTTCTGTGATAACTCCAGCCTGTGTCAAGTTGACACACAAAACCAGCCAGTACAGATGACAAATAATATATAAAGGCAGACTTATCATAATTACACCAGACTTCTCAACAGAGACTATAAAAGCCACAAGAACCTGGAAAGATGTCATACAGACCCTAAGAGAACACAAATGCCAGCACAGGCTCCTATATCTAGCAAAACTCTCAATCACTATAGATGGAAAAAGCAAGGTATTCCACGACAAAGCCAAATTTACCCAATATCTTTCCACTAATCCAGCTCTATAGAGGATAATAGAAGGAAAACTCCAACACAAAGAGGGAAATTACATCCATTAAAAATCAAGAAATTAATCATCTCACAACAAATCCAAAAGAAGAGAACCACAGAAACATAATAGTACCACTAATAACAAAAATTAGAGGAACCAACAATCATTGGTCTTTAATATCTTTCAGCATCAATGGACTCAATGCACCAATAAAAATGCATAGGCTAACAGACTGGATACATAAACAGGACCCAGCATTCTATTGCATACAGGAAGCACACATCAGTGACAAAGACAAACTCTTCCTCAGACTAAAAGGCTGGGAAAATATTTCCATGCAAATGGTCCCAAGAAATAAGATAGAGTTGCCACGCTAATATCTAATAAAATAGACTTTCAACCAAAAGTTATCAAAAGAGATGGGGAAGGACACTTTATGCTCATCAAAGGAAAAATCTAGGAGCTATGGAACTGAGAAACATCCCAGGGCTTTTGGTCTCTTAAAATATGAAACCTTCAGCCTTCTGTGTACAGCCTGCCAGGAGGGAGTGATCTCCTAGCAGCTCTTTCACTTCTGAGAGATCTCCATCTTCTCTCTGGAGGGGAACAGCTAGGAGCACACTGAGCATAGTGGAGCAGCTGGGACAGAAGTCTTCCTGCCGCCATTTGTAACAGGGAGCCAGGCAGCTCAACAGCCTTCTGTGCACAGACCCTACCAGAAGAGAGTTGATCTCCCAGGAGTACGAACACAGGCTTACAGGCCCACAAGAGGGACAAGATCGAGCCAGAGACAGCAAGGCCAACCAGCACAAGAGATAACCAGATGGTGAAAGGCAAGCGCAAGAACCCTACCAACAGAAGCCAAGGCTACTTGGCAACATCAGAGCCCAGTTCTCACACCACGGCAAGTCCTGGATACCCCAACACACCGAAAAAGCAACAATTGGATTTAAATTTGTATTTCAGGATGCTGATAGAGGGCGTCAAGAAGGACTTAAATAACTCCCTTAAAGATACAGGAGGGGTTACAACAATATGTGCTTATGAGATTTTGTTTCCTTTGAAAGCCTTTGGCATCTTAGAATGCAGATTCAGACAACTCATCAGGAAGCATACCTCATAGCAACACTTAGTAACCATGAATCATGTCTTAGAAGTCCAGATGTTGCAGGAAGAGAGAAAACATAAGCATGGTGTGCCCACAAAGGGAGGGGTTACAAGGGAGACAGTGACAGCAGAGCAGTTCAGGAAAGAGTTGTAGGTTTGGGCATTGGAATTGGCCGGCTGCTGAAGAGCAGTGGAGGTGAAGTTTCAGATGGACGATGAACTGTGCTCTAGAGAAGATTGGAGGAGGCTCATCACAGCCGCTGACACCACCATCCATCCATTCAGCCAAAAAGAAGACTCAAAGCTGGTCTCATTGGCTGCTGCAGAATCTGAGCTCGGAGTAAGCAGGATTCTCTGTGATACCTTTTGCAGCTGTGTTTTGTCTTAACATAGATGTTCCAGCTGCAGATTAGGAGGAGACCCTCTGACTCAAGTCCGACTCTGAATCAAAGCACGCAGGACAGATGTGGGATTACTTCCTGGTGAATGTGACAGCGCTACTTCCCTCATCCTTCGCAGAAACTCGACGGCATCTGTGTCATAATGTTGTGGCACTCATTAGATGTTATGATACTGCCACGTGTACTGCATGTACCGAGGCCCCCTAATAACCACTGGCAACATTTATTGTCATCATCAGTATTAGTTTTATTTTTTTAAAATAAAATTTGCAATCCTGTCACAATCCTGTTCTGATTGTGACAGGTAAGCCCAAGCATGCTTCAGTAAGTCTAAGATACTTGGATAATAATATTTTGCTAGGTTCACTGGAATGATAGCCAGCAGGCTAACTTGCCAACATCTGGATAAAATCCTGTGTAGACATGGCTAAGGATCGGACTTATGCTGCAGAAATGTCCTGTCAAACAATCAAAGTTTTAGAAGACACTACCGTTCAGCAGACTGAAGATGGAAGAGAGCTTCCCAGTTTTGGAGGCAAAACAAGCGTTGGTGGGAAATGGACGAGAAACAAGGGCTTCCAGGGACAGTGACCCAGAATGCTATGGTTCGACTCTTGACCATCTCTTACCGGCTTGTGTGCTGAAGGCTTGGTCTCTAGTGCTGTTACCGAGGGGCAGTAAAGGCTTACAGTGGGCAGGGCTTAGTGGGCACAAGTGAGGCCATTGGAAGTCTGCCCTTCAAAGGACACTGGAGCCCTGGCCCCTCCCTGTCTCTTCTCTTTCCAGCTATCACCAGGTGAACAGACATCCTCTGCTGTGTTGCTCCTACTGCTGAGTTGCTGCAGGCCTTCAGGCACGTGCCTCTCCTAGAGAGCCTTGCCTGGAAACCCATAGATATAGAATCTGTTTATCTCTAATTGCAGTGACTTATCCTTGAGGAGTTTTGGTCTTGTCTTTCCTGCTCATGCCTGGAGTAATCCCTTCCCTTCCCAGCACATCTAGTGACAAGAGCTCCTAGGTTATCCACGCGACCTGCATGAGGCTACGGACAGAACTGCTTAGCTGTGCTCTGAGCTCACACCATAAAGCCATAGGGGGATATGCTAATGAGGACAGTCATAACTAGAAGTTGCAAGACTCACAGTCAAATTTCGATAAATCTATGGAGACTCTTTTAAAGAACCAGACACACAGGAAAAAGCCTGATGGCTGAAAACCTGCTTTGCAAATAAACAGCACCACTGCCGAGTCTCGGGAAAGACAAGAGCACACACAAAACTCCTCACCCATTGTGCAGTAGTCAGCCTATCTGAGTGGCCAGTGAGTGATGGGGCCGCCTGGGCGATATCCCCCAGAGGAAGCTCCGGAAGGATTCAGGCTCGAATGCTGATGTGCGGAGTAAACAAAGCGCTGTAGTTTGCTCTTCTGTCTCCTCAACCAAGTTCCCCTGCCTCGCCTCCCAATCTGTATTCACTCCCCTCCGCTCTGCCTGTGCCAAGGCCTCAACAGAATTGCATGGCTAGGCCACATATCCTATCTCGTGTTCATCTTCAAGGGTACAACGGATATGCCCGTGAATGCCATTTCTGTGTGATGGCGAAGGGTAAGTAAGATGCATAAGGAAGGCTTGAGATGAAAAGGAATATAAAAATGTAAATCATTTCGAGTACATTTATATGGGTGTTTGAGGACATTGCATACACTCTGTTGGCTGGATTCATTGACGTTTGCTGCGTTTTGTAATACTAGATGAATTTTAAAGTGGCCTTCCTACTTTAAAACTACTCATGAAAGCTCACAGGTCTGAGGTTAGGTTTGAGGAGACTTCTCTCATTGCTTCTAAAATGTCAAAGTGTATTCCCCTCATTTAGTCTCAGATGAGTGATCCAGAGATAGAAGGCAAAATAATATGATATAGCAGGTTAAATTCTGAGCTTCTCAGTGATACGTTAGGCTTTGTGAACACAAAAGAATAACGTTTCCTTGGGAATTGTCTGACACTTGGAGGTGCAGTGAGAAGAAATCAGATGTGCCAAATTAATATGTAGCATTATTTTCATACCCCTTCTATTGCTCTGGTTAGGTCCCCTTATCAAGCCTCTGTGGAAGGGCTGGAGACATGACTCAGTGGTTACGAAACCACACTGCCTACATCAGGTGACTCACAACCTGTCTATAGCTCTAGTTCCAGAGGAATCTGATGATCATTTCTGACCTCTATGGGCACCTGCATTCAAGTACACACACACACACACACACACACACACACTCACACTCACACACACACTCACACTCACACTCACACACACACACACACACACACACACACACACACACACACACACATCTCCATAATTAAAAATAAAATCTCTCAAAAAAAATCCCCCAAATCCAACCCATCCAGCTTCAGTGGGCATTAGGATTCAGTGGTAAGCGGCAAAAATGGCAGGACCTAAAATAGAATGGGTCTGGACACACTGGGTTTCCCAGAAAGTGGTGGCTTGTTGCTCAGTAATGTTTCATGATGGAAAATTTCACACCAAAGCAGGAGGATCCTATATGAGACAGTCAGTTAATTAGCTAATTAACTTATTTATTTACCATGTGTGTGATGTGTATATGTGTATGTGTGCTGGTTTGTATGTGTAAATACACAGAGGTCAGAGAAGAATGCGAAGGGTTGGTTTGTTGGTTCTTGACTTACACTGTTTTTTCCTTTTTTCTTTTCTTTTTTGATTTTTTTTTGACAGTGTGCCAGGGATTCCTGTTGCCAGCTTCCTTCTCTTCTCAGGATTGCTGGGATTATAGATATGTGCTACAGTGCCCGGCTCTACATGAGTTCTGGGGATTTGAACTCAGATCTTCATGCTTGCATGGAAAAGAGTTTCCCCACTGGATCGTCTCCCCAGCCCCAAAGTCAATTAATTTTAATGTTAGACTAAGCCAAAGCCTTCATCATGGCTTCTCCAGCTTAGGATGGAAGAATCTGAGATGACAATTAGGCTAATGTACAGCCTAATTAGGCTAATGTATATAATGATAAATTACTCTTTGGCTGGAGACTACTCTGACCCACACTTAGTCTCACACTCAATGCAAACACAGGGTTGAATGTGAACATGTTGTTGAAGGCCTAAAATCACCTGGGTTTCTTCAGTATCTTATATTCTGGACTTCTATCACAGAGATTTCAGGACCCAAAGGCAGCCCAAGCCATAACGCGTATTATTTACTGGCTATGTGACTTTGGGCAGTGTGCGGATGAAGATTAATGAGTGGGTCTATGTAAACAGGAGAATGTTCTGTAAGAAGAACTCACAAATACTTTTATTCTTTGATTTGTTGCTTTGCCTTTCAAGACATCTACTTATTCAGCTGGGGAGGGGTTTCTGCTCTTTTAGCCCAGCATCCTTATTTTACAGGTAAAGAAACTGAGGCTCAGAGAATGGACATGGCATTTTGCCCTCATTTGTGACAGATTTAGTTTGTCTCCAGGTTGCTAGTTCAGAGTGTCTGAGGATTAGTCTTCATTTTGATGGATTTATAGCTGCTTAGGAGACATGCCTATGGGTATGTCTGGAGAGCGTTTCCAGGGACGTTTAAATCAGAATCACTCTGAATGTAGGTGGCATCGCTCTGTGGGACTGAGAGAGAAATCAGGCGGGGACACCAGTCTCCATCTCTTTCTGACTGTGGACACCTCACACTGTGCTGCCATGCCTGCTCTGCCAGGGTGGGTGCTGTCCTCTAACTGTGAGCCCAAATAAACCCCCATCCCTTAATTGCTCTACGGACAAAAAGTAACAAATAGAAGCCCCCGTTTTCTCTCCTGGATCATCGTTATGGCCTTTCCTTACATGGTGGTTTGAAAAGGAATGGTCTCCACTGGCCTTGTGGAAGATGTGTCACAGGGGGGTGGACGGTTTGAAGTTTTAAAAGCCCATGTCACCCCCAGTTAGCCCTCTGTGCCTCCCACTAGTGGATAAGGATATAAGCCCCTCCAGGACCACGCCTGCCGACTTCTGTTCTCCCTGCCACAATGGTCATGGACTCAGTGCCTCAGGGTAAGCACCCCATAAACCCTTCCTTCTGTAAGATGCCTTAGTCATGGTGCTCCTCACAACAGCACGAAAGGAACCAAGACACATCGCTCGCCTTTGCCCTTTCACCCCTCCCACCCTGACAGCTTTCAAGTATATTTGTTCTTATAAAACACTCTATTTTCTTCTTCTTCTTCTTCTTCTTCTTCTTCTTCTTCTTCTTCTTCTTCTTCTTCTTCTTCTTCTTCTTCTTCTTCTTCTTCTTCTTTTTTTTTTTTTAGCAGATTTCGGAACTCTCATTCATTTACAACGGTTACCATGCTGTCCTGGTAGGGCACACCCTACCTGATGGTCTTACACTTGATCTTTCCTGTACTGAAAATGAGTTCTATCCAGTATCCACACAGTTCTCTTCTGCACTTGGTACCTTTCATGTTCCTACTATACTTCCTTCCCCCTCCCCATTTGGCTCTATAACATATTAACTTTTAGGTGATGTGTTGACTGCTTCAGAGGTGGTAGGTGGACACTGACTCTTCATGAACGAATCTGGATGTCTAGGACAATGCCTAACAAAGAATGGAAGCCAGGTGATTACTTTTCTGTTTACAGGAATGAGGAAGGTGTCAGTGGGGCCGTAGGGATGCTGCTGACAGAGTGCTTCCTCAGGCACTGTTGCCGAAGACTAAAACTAATCAGTGTTGATAGTCTTAGCCACACTGTGGATAGGACTTTCCCGGGTAAGAAAATGCTCGCTATTTGATTAAACACGACTTGCCCAGTTTTGAATCTGCATTACTAAACCAACATGAGTGTCTCTTAATCTCGAGTTAATTACTGGAAAGAACTACTCCACAGAGTCAAACTTCCAGACACTGCCACTACCTTACAACTCTGTGAAGAATGGATTTTAATCCTACTGAGTCAGGGGAGAGCTCGGTTGCTTCTGGGGAAACTTCAGCGAAGACAAAAACATAGACAGAGGAGGTCAGTGCTCATGAATCCAATAGCAGCGTGCTGAGCTTTTTTTTTTTTTTTTTTTTTTTTTTTTTTTTTTTTTTTTTTAATAGACCTATAACAACGTGGAGCTCAGGAAACTGTGTGAGGTAATGGGGATTTTGACAGACCCTTTAACTATGTAGAACGAGCAGCTTCTGCTATAATTCTGCTGCTTCCAATGAAAATTTCAAGTGCTTTCATTAGGTACAACAGCTGTTTCTATTACAGATAACAGATCTCAGAGGTGGCGAAGCTGATGTCAACTTCCAGTGAGCTCAGAACACAGTGTGGCTTGTACAATTAGTTTTTTTTTTAATTATTTTTTTTCCTGCACACACAAATTAACTCTGTAGCAGTAAAAGGAAATTACTTACTTGCTACTGGAATTGTCTGAGAGTGATACCATCATACTTTGTAGAGTCACATTAGCCAAATTAAAAGCCCCTGGGAAAAATTTGGCACCCTGTTCTTTCCATTCACATCTCCCTAAAGATCTCCCAGGAGCCTCTATTTAGAAAGCCATGATCATTAGCAGGGCTTTTAATTTGGAAAGACTGGCTGTTCACCAATGAGTCTTTCTAGACACCCACTAAACACCCATTGGGTGGGTGTGTGGTGTGGGGTTCAGTTGTGTTATAATTTTGGGAGGTCTTGACTTGGCTCTCCTTGCTTGACTTACATGACTTGATCTCAGCTTGCTTGAAGGTATGCTTTCCAGTCCAGGGTACAGAGACACTCCACTGTTGTGCCTTGTCTCCGAGATGGTCATCATCATCTTCTCAGTAACAGAATCTATTTTTCCATCCATTCATGTCTAGGCTGGGTGGTCGCTGCTTATATCAACACAATATGGCAGAAAGAAGGCTGCTCTTGAACACTGAATCCTTTCACTTCCCTTCTCTTGAACTGCCCTTTTGGAATCCAGTGAGGCACTGTGTTAAAGCCTGTTTCACTCAGGAGACCTACATACCGGACACTGTCTCAGCCGACCAGTGTCAGCTGTCAGTCATGTGAGGGAGCCATCTTGGAATATTCACAGATGTCAGACATGTGCAATCTAAGCTTTAAGACTGATCCAGGGGCAAGATATTTTGAGAAACATCTGGTAGAGTCTGATCAATGTATACATCAGGGAGACAATAATGATTTTCTTTTAAAGCACTGCACTTTGGATAGTTTGTTACGCAGCACAGGTAATTGAGGTAGGGACAAAATAAGAAGTCACAGCTAGGTGTGTGCCTGTGAACATAGGCGCCATGAGCAGTAGCTTATAGCCAAGTGCAAGGAACATTTTCAGAAGATGCAGAAAGATGCTAATGTCTCGTCCATCTTCTTGGCAGTGCCTCCATAAACACTTGAGTTTGCAAATATTTACTCAGATGATGCAGTATTTCTGGGATGTGTACTATTGTAAACTGGAGTACAGCATAGTCTTCTCCATATAGCTAGAGAGTAAACAATTTTGACTTGGTGAATGATTACAGAGGCCGACTTCACTCAGACCACATAGAAACGAAAGGCATGGCTGCAAGCAATAAACTTTCCTAACAGAAATAGGTGGTATGTTGAACGTGACCTGCAGCTTGTAATTTGCTGATCCCTGTTCTAACCAGTTATTTTGTATACCTGGTAGGAACAGTTGGTAATGTTGCTGACTCTTCCATATTGAATTTCCTTAACCCTCAGCTCTAATTCTTCCCCAAGCTCTTTCTCTCCTTTGTCGGCTTTTCTCTCACAGTGTGAAATGTGCCCCTCACAATTCTCTTCTCTTCTTACACACTCTTCCTCACCAGTGCCAGCCACTCAATGATTTCATTCACTGTTAACTGGCCAAGGGTCTAGAAACGTACATCCCCACTCAGTCCTTTCTCCTCCTTCTCATCCCCCTTTCTTGTTCTCACTCCTTATCACCGTCACTCCGTATTTATCCAGAACTTCAGGCTCCGTATTTCCCCTTGTGTATCTTGACAGCACCCAGGTTCAATACGCTCTCTAGTAAACCTATGTTCTCTCTTCTCCAAACCCACTTTCTGTGGTCAGCTGTAATACAAGGGCCAGGTCTTCACAAACCCCACCTCTGCTTTGCCAGTTATTAGTCTCTGTCAACAGAGGAATGGAAGACCAAGACGGGCTTGTTCCTTCCTCTTTGCCTTCTGATAATGCCTGTCTTCTGTGAGCATCTCAGCAGAAAAAGCTATCTCCCGTACAGAGACACATACTGCTTCTGAACCTCAGAAGCTGGAGAATTCCTCCAAGGACCACTGAATGCCTCATGACTTCACAGTGGCAGCGGGTTGGTGTATCACCTTCAAGGGTCTGTGGCCCAGCCGTGCTGGAACCTTCCTTTGATTGCCGAGACCCGAGAGTGACAGACAGAGCAGCACCTTCCGCTTGATGTCTGAGTTTTGGCTTGACTTGCTTCTGATCCAGAAGATTGTCACCCCAACCCCTTCTCTTGGATCCCCGACTCCACTGGGTGGTAATGATTTCCTGTACTTTCTCTCTTACTCTTTAATTTTCTTACTTAACAACTTCTTAGTTATTTATTGTAAAAATTACATTTTTCTCATCTCTCCTGCTTCCATGCACACACATGCAGGACATATATGTGGAGGTCAAGGGACAGCTAATAGAAATCAGTTTTTTCTTTCCACATGTGGCTCCCTGGAATTAAACTCAGGTTGTCATTCTGGGCAGCCACTGTCTTTACCTCCTTTATTAAATTCTCATTCAGCTATCTAGTGTGGCCGTTCCCTACTGGTTACACTCTAAAGCAGTTTGTTTTCTCAGCCAGAGCCATCCCTGTAACGGGTTCTTTCTTTGGTAAATGGCACCAGAAGGCCTCTCTACAGACCCTGCCTTGCTCAAGCAAATATCTTGACACTATTCCTTATTTTTCTTTCCGTATGAGTGCTTTGCCCTCCTATTTGCACAGCATGGTGGTCTGAATGAGAATGACCTTCATGAACTCAAATAATCAAATACTTAGGACCCAGTTGGTGAAATGGTTTGGGAAAGATTAGAAGGTATAGCTTTTCGAGAGGAGGTATGTCTCTGGGGTGTATTAGTCAAGGTTCTCTAGAGTAATAGCATTTTAGAAAAATCTATTTATTGTCTATCTGTCTATCTATCTATCTATCTATCTATCTATCTATCTATCTATCTAGGTTTTAGATAGATATCTAATGATTTTCAGTCTGTGGTTCAGTTAATCCAACAATGGCTGGCAATGAATGGAAAGTCCAAGAATCTAGTAGTTGTTTAGTTCAGCTGGTCTTCAGTATATGCTAGAATCCTGAAGAAGTGGGCCTAATGCCAGTGGAGGAATGTATGTCCCAGCAAGGCAAGGTCAAGCAAACAAAGGGCAAAAACTTCTTCTGTGTCCTTATATAGGCTTCCAGTAGAAGGCAAGACCCAGATTCAATCTGGATTAAAGAGCTGGATTAAAGTCTCGTCTCTTTACCTCAGTGATTTGGATTAGTAGTAGATCTTCCCATGTCAAGTTAGGCAGAAATCCCTCAGAGATGAGGCATGTCCTCTGTTTTTGGATTATAGTTGATTCCAGATATAGTCAAGTTGACAATCAACGATAATCATCACACTGGGGGCAGACTTGTGCCATTTCTAGTGTGCTCTCTGCTATCTGCTTGTGGTTCAGGTTGTAAGCTCTCAGCTGCTGCCCCAGCCCATGCCTGCCTGTCTTCCGCCATGTTCCCTGCTGTGATGGTTCTCCCTCTGGAAAGCCCTAAATAAATCTCCCATAAGGTGTGGTAGTGACTGGAATGAGGACGGTCCTATAGAGGCTCATGTGTTTGGATGCATGGCCCCTAATTAGCAGAACTGTTTGGGAAGATTTAGGAGGTGTGGCCTTGTTAGAGAAGGCGTGTCATTGGGGTTGGGCTTTTAGGCTTCAAAAACCCATGACGGTCCCAGTCACTTTCTCTCTCTGCCTAAGATTATGGTGCACATCAACACCATACCTACCTGCCTGCCACCATGCCTTCTGCTATGATTATCATGCATTAGTCCTCGGAAAATACAAGCAAGGCCCCGATTAAACAGTTTCTCTTATAAGTGTCTCTGCTCAGCATGGTGCTTCATCATGGTGGTAGAAAAAGAACTGATACACACGATGAGTTCTTTGTGTTCATGGTGCACATTTTTTTCATATTGTTTTGAAAAGTTTCTCTCTCTCTCTCTCTCTCTCTCTCTCTCTCTCTCTCTCTCTCTCTCTCTCTCTCTCTGTGTGTGTGTGTGTGTGTAGGCATGTGGAGGCCAGAGGCTAAAACTCCCTGAGTGAGCTGGATTGGCTGGCCACCAGGTCCCAGGGATTTGTCTTCGCTTCCTCTACCCTGGGATACCAAGTATTCACCATCACAGATGGCTTTTTTTTTTTTTTTTAATGTGGGATCTGGGAATTAAAATCGTGTTCACATACTCCAACAAATTTACCCACTAAGGTATCTTCCTACCTTCCAATTTCCCCTTTCATCTAGGTAATGAACATTAATTTTTCAGTGTTGTAGAAATAGCACATTCCCACAGATGGTTTTCTGATCTCCCAGACCAGGTGTTCTCATGTTTCCACAGGTTATGAAAGCAGGCTGTTCATAGCCATTCATACACATTAATATACAGCCATTCAGATAGCCACACTGCTTCTGCCCTGATACCTAATACCCTTTCTGTTGTGATGGACACTCAAGTATCTACAAATTCTATTGATTTTGTTTCCCACATATATCTTCAGATTTATGTGTTGATTTCAGAACGCAGCAGCCTCTTCAGATTCACCAGAGCCCTCCTGGCTGGGAGTTACCTTTCAGACCAAAGCCTTCTTTGTTTGGATTCTTTTATGTTTCCTGACCTCAGAATCCCACGAAGGGATGGGAGGAGACTTAATGGGCAATAGAGCAATCAGAATGTATTACCTGGAGGTGAACTGGAGACCTAGCCATTACCAATCAACCCTTCCATTTTCAGACAGCCCTATAATGACACACGAGTCTCCTGAGTACCTGGGGCCAGGCTCCTCTGTGGAAATGTTGCCCTGAGCACCAGCACCTAACTGTTATGTTTCTCCCTGACCAGACCCACCAATGTGTGAGATTCTAGAGCTGGAGCTGGGCTGGAGCCATTGCATCCAAAGTGAGTGGGAAAACAAAACAAAACAAAATAAAACAAAAGCAAAATTAGTAGTTGAAAAATCAAGGAAAATTGTTTTAAAATTTGTCATTGCAAGCCAAGCCTTTAAGCCTAGGCAGAGGCAGGTGGTTCTCTGAGTTTGAAGCCAACTTGGTTTACAAAGTGAGTTCCAGGACATCTAGGATTCAGAGCTGCATATATATGCATATACATATATGTTATAAAATATATATGCATACATATGTATATCAAGTAAATATATATATATATATTTATAAATAATATATATATTATACATAAATAATGAAGAAATAGTCATTTAAGTAGAAAGTGGCTACAATGAGCACAGTGCATGGGAACAAATCAAGAAAGAAAACAAAAGTGAAAAACCCATCCTTGGTTTTGGTTACATTTCTAGTTCTTTCAGTTGCATTCACCTCACAAAGAAAGCAGACCAAAAACAACCCCAGGGACTTCTTTCATTTCTTTTTTTTTTTTTATCTTCTAGACAGATTTTGACCCAAGGTGGACATTTTCTCGGAGGATAAGATGCATTTTTCCTTCAGCTCAGAATTTTACCTTTTGGATTGTATTCCACACACGCTCCTTATCACTCTTGCTTCCTTCAAGGGTGTCCATGGCGTCCGCCATTAGCGACTGCAGCTGCGATACCGAGATAAAAATTATCAGCGTGGAATTCGCGCAGAAATAACTTCTCTAAATACACAGATTAAAACCTAATTAAAAAATCATTTGTATGCTGATGGTTTTATTACTCATATTCCCCACAATGAAGACGGCCACCTCGACTCTGCTCCAGTCATTACAGAGGACTGCTGCACACATAAGCTATTCAAACAGCGGAAAGAGTCCTGCTCGAAATTTGTAGGAAGCATATAGGTTTTAATGTAGTAAGTGCTGGTGTTTTGTTAAAAACAGATCTGGGCTGTAAAGAATGACGGCGGAAGTTAATTCTCTCAGGAAACGGCATGCAGTACAGGAATGTGTTCGAGCATTTTCTCCTGAGGCTAATGTATCATAATTCTAGGCATCATGAAAAAGCTCTCCAGAGGACAATACTCAAACTGCAATGCTTTATTGCCTCTTAAAACAATCTTGTTCATTTAAACTCTTTTACTATTGTTAACAGTTTGAAATAACTTTTTTTTTCTTTTGCTTTTTTTCTTTCTTTTGTTTTAAAAGTCCCTTCGAATCTTCACACTTTGCCTACAAAAAAGCCATTTGCTATATTGTAATAGAAGAGAATATGATGAGCGAGGGTGGCGGTGCGGACCTGTCATCCCCGGACTTGATTGGTGGAGGCAGGAGGATCGGGAGCGCAAGAGCAGCCTCAGGTAGCGGTGAGTTTGGTCAACCCGAGGCTTCCTCTCTGTTTGACTGAACCCCCAAAGAACAGTCATGGCAGGGGCGAGGCTGAGGCAGGAGGTAACCAAGTTCAAAGCTCCACTGAGCAAGAGAGTGGGAACAAGTCTCAGAATGGGTGGGCTGCCTCTGAGCACGTGATCTGAGTGTTTAGCCCTTGGTTGATCTCTCTGGTGCTGAAGAGCTTAATCACTTCGGCAGGGAGCAGAAGCCCTCAAAAGGCCTCTGTTGAACAGCCTCTGTTTTCACAGTGCCCTAGAAGGGCAGGGTGGGGCTTATTTCCTAGGGCTGACCCATCCTTGGAAACTGGGAAGTAAAACCTATGGCACAAAGTGATGAAGGACACAGACTGTTCAAAAGGTGTACGCACTCAGCTATTTGTCTGTGTGTCTATCATCTATCAATCTGTCCATCCATCTAGCGACCTACCATTCAGTCATTTGTCTGTCTTTCTTTCTACATTTTGGGAGTGTATAAAATATAACATTACCCCACGAAATACCATTTTATAAAGTGTAAACTACTGAAAAAAATCGTACACTTGGAAGGTATGTTGATGATGTTGGTTTTGAGCCCTTGGTACGTGGTTTGAAAACCAAGCATTTCTGGGGTAGGGAATCCTCACAGGTGTGAGGCTTTCTGCAGGGAAATCCTCTTCATTTTTTTCATTTAAGACTTGGGTGTGCTTTTTTAGAAGATAGGACTAGCATTTTCCTTTCTAAATTAGCATTTTCTTTGCTTTCTTTCTTTTTTTTCCTTAGAGGAGCCTTAGCCATCTAAGGCTGGCTATACCCTGCCCTTTGAAAGCAACACAACTGAGTGCCGCCTGGAAGGCAGGATGAACACAGCCCTTTAGAGGGTGCTCTGCACACCACCACAATGCATCAGACCGTGTTATCACTACTTCTGACTTATACATTCCTGGAAAAACAGGATTATTTCACTGGTTTCATCTTTAGTGTGCTTGGCATTATTACTGGGCTAGGGAGGTTGTTACACTCATGCTTACCCTGAAGACCAGTATTTATTTAATACACTTTAAAAAGTCTAGATAAATATTATAAATATTGGAAGCTCATTTCTTCGTTATATCTGTAAAAGCTCAAAGAGGGAGGGTTCCTTTAGTTATCTGAAAATTACAGGTAATCAGTTTGGGCTGTTCTCATCCTTGTGCTGTGAATTCAATTCAAGTCTATAATTAGTTTTAGCTACTCTCAATTAAAGCTTCAAAGTAGAGAGCCCTTCCCCGTGACACAGGAGGCTCTCCAGACCTCTCCTTGAATGGGCAGCACACTGTTCAATAATTACTTTTCAAATGAGGTGGTATGATTTCTAATATTAATTATGGTTATAATACACACATCTGTTTGAAGATTGTTTCTAAGCTATTCCTTTAAGTAGTTTTTGACTGGTCTGTATAAGAACAAAATTTCTAGTTTTCTGAATGTGTGTGTGTGTGTGTGTGTATGTATATATATAATTTTAATTGAAATGAAAGCTTTATATGTAATATGGATAATTATCCCTTTCCTATGTTTTTGCACATTACAAGGTTATTGCTAAATATACAAAAAGGAAGAAAGGGAAAGCGGTCACATAGATCCACACTGTTTTCATCTTCCGGTGTCTTCATTTGAATGCTGGGTGAGGACTGGCGCCTCCCTTCAGACCACAGTTATTACCACAAGCCTTTTCAGGCCCCATCAGTCTTCTGCTGGCTCAGGGCCTGTGAAAGCTTAAACAAAGAGAAACAAATACTTACCAATTCTGCCTCCTGTTGACTGATGTCCTGGAGATAAGGGACTGTGGCCAGCTCTGCCATTGCTTGATTGATCACCTGGGCCTGTTCCTTCACTCTCTGCAGCCGGCTGAGGAGGCTGGCGTAGTGCAGCTTCTCCATCACGCCTGAGCAGGCGTGGAAATCCCCCTGGTCTCACAGGACAAAGGAACGTTTCAGAACAAGAGCTCAGAACCAGCCCTCTCAGACTGAAGTCAAGTCAGGGTCAGGCAAAATACACTATCTTTTATCTCTCTATATATTATCTGTCTGTCTGCCTGTCTGTCTGTCCATCCCTGTCCTACTATCTATCTATCTATCTATCTATCTATCTATCTATCTGTCTGTCTGTCTTCTATCTACCTACCTACCTACTTATTGTTTATCTATACCACGTCTCACTGTGTAGCCCTGGCTGGCCCGAAACAGTCTACATTGCCCAGGCTGGCCTTGAATTCATAGAGATCCATCTCCTTCTCCCGGGATTCAAGGTGTGTACCATCCTACCAGGCTAATTTGCATCTTTTGAAAGCAACAGGATCTGGTACAAGCACACCTTTCTTTCTATCACCTGAGCCTCACTTGGGAATTGGTTCTAATGCTTCGTTTTAATTTGGCTCCCAAAAGCTGGCCTTCCAGACACTGAGGGTTCCTGCCCCAAGCTGACTTCCATTGGAAATAAAGAATTGCTGCACAGCCGATGGCTGGGCAGGGAGACAGAGGCAGGACTTTAGATTGTGCTGGTGAGGGACTGAGGGAGAGGAGGAGGGGAGCAGGAGGATCACCATGAGGAGGAGGGAGAGGGTCAGACTTAAGAGCTACAGGAGAGAAACCATCTAGGAATGTAGGTGGAAAGGGAGAGCAGCCTTATGGGCGCTGCCTAGAAGATAACAGGGCAGCAAGGATAAAATAGAGATTTAGAAAGTGCTAATCCAGGAATACCAGGGTGTGCGCTAGCTGCGGGGAGGTTTAGAAGTGCCCAGCCAGTGAGCTAGTCAAGGCATATCAAAATTAGCTGGTGCACGTGTGTGTGTGTGTGTGTGTGTGTGTGTGTGTGTGTCTTTCATTTGTGAATCCAGAGCTCTTAGATGGGTACAGTGCGACCTGCCAGGAGCCAAAGCAGTTTAACTAATTGACTGCTTGGAAATGGTCTCTACATTTTTCTCAAGAAGATGGCTCTCCGTGGAAGGTAGCTTGTAGCAGGCCTGTGGAGAAGGGTTTTCCAGTTGCCCCGAATGTAGTGATGTAGGCTCTTGATAGAAAATTTCCCCTAGGTTTTCCTAGTTGTCCTCTCACAGGCCTGTGACCTCCTGAAGGTGACTTTATTTACATTATTAAATCTTCATGTCTGCTAAGAGTTTGCCTGTTAGTTATCTCATGTGTGTCAATGATAGTGTTTACACAATTTGAGCAAACAGCCCTCCCTGCCTTACAGCTCTCCCGGGGGTGGGTGGGTGGGTTGTGCCCTGGCCAGTACTTGCACCACTTGCTTAAGCCCCTCCAACTACTGCTTCAATAACTGTCACAATCCATCTATTCAATTCATTGTAAAGTGCTCCCCCCTTTTGGATATCAGCATATGTCTGGTTTATTGAAAATGGGGCAACGTAGGATAGGGTGGCTCTCCTGTGCATGTGCTCCTGCCAGGCACAGAAAAGAAGTTGCCAACTTCTCTACAAAGTCAAACACAGATTGTAATGCTTGATGGGAAAGACAGAACTTGTAATAAAATCCCCAGGTTTCTCTTCACCAAAGAGACATGGCGGGGGGGGGGGGGGCGCAGCATATCGTGGTCAGAATTTAAAGCCTTGAGGCTTGCTGGCTGCTGAGGGTGTTGGGCAGCCACTGTGCTCAAGAGCGAAGCTGGTGACCCGGATCCTTCCCACAGGACTTCTGGGCCAACTACAGCAGAGTCTTTGGGTGTGTCTGCTAAGCAGACACTTAGCACTGCCCTTGCTTCCTTCAGCAAGTCCTTGGGTTTGCTGCACAGCCCTAGAAATAAGGATTAGATAGGCACCTGCCCACACATCCAGTCATCACCAGCAGGAGTTTAGATGACACCTTCTACTCTACTCTAGTGTCTGGTAGGGACTATCTTAGTTTGTGAATTTATATCAAATGACTCCCTGGAAGAAAACACAAGATTTCTTCCTAAAAGAAAATTTCCTCTAAAGAAGAAAACATTGTTACTGATCATCTGAACTTCAACTTGAGATTAGAAAGTGATGCTCTCAAGTGTCACCACAATGTTGTGACTGACAGCAAGGCCAAGAAAGTGTCACTCGCCTAGAATCTGGGCGTGGACGAAGGTTGGGCCTTCTTTTAGCTTGCTTTCTCAAGAGTCACCTGTGCCGTCCAAGTGACGCCTTCCGTTTCTAGCTATTATTTCTGATTAGTTATTTCTATGAAAATCTATCGACTTCTAGGAGTGATGATCCAGACGGTGGGTTTGAGGAACTTTGCCTGAACTGAAGAAACAGTGAGCTGTTTGCAACAGGGTCCCCGAACAATGGCGTTTTGTCAAGAGGAGGAAAGCAAGCCAGGAGGAACCATTTTTTTCTTTTCTTACTGAAGAACAATTGCTTCCTTTGTCCTCCTTGAAAGAAACAATGGGGCTCGCTGCTGTAGAGAACTGCTGTAGTGACTCAACTTCAGAGAACAGAATCGACTGCGGCATGCTCCGGGAGCGTAATCTATTAGTGTAATTTTCCAAAACATCAGGAAAATAAAAATAGTTGAAAGCAACAGTGCTTTGTTAGCCTGATTGCTGGGTGCATAACAAAGCAGGAAGTGCTCCGCATGAATGAGACCCCAGGGAAGTTACCTACATGTCTGCTAATAGTCGCCCACCCTTCCCTTCCCCACAACCAAACACAATTCTGGCTATCAGGAAGCCATAGATCAATGTCGCGTGCATGCAGGATGAGGGTTTTTGAAAGACTGAGTGGAAAAAGACGAACATCAATATCTGATGTCAGCAGGGGTGTTTTAATGTGGCTGCAGTAAGAAAAATCAAGGAAATAGTGGAAAATGAAAGAATTAGGGTAAGCATCTAGTCCTAGGGAAGGGCGTGAGCGCTCCCGGCAAGACTTTAGAAGCCATCAAATGGCTCCTTAGCTTCTGGAGAGAGGGTAATAAAGTGGCCAAGAGTGAAGCTAAAACCTCACCTGGGTGCAATGAAGGTTAGGCAAATAGCAAGTTCAAATGAAGGCTCTGGCAGAGAATCGCCTGGATTTAGCAGCAATTATGGATCAATGCTGAGCAAATACGTGTGCTGTCTAATCCCATGAGGGGCAGAGGCGAGCCTTTGGAGGGTATTTCCATTCGGCATAGCATATAGAAACGTTACTTGCAAACGGAGAGGGGATGGGAAGCTTATACTATTCTTCCCTTCAAACGTGCATATGCAAACAACTTTTAATGCTTTGTCTGGAAGAAATAAAACGTAGGATCAATGACTTACTAAAGCATGGTTAGTTAGGTCACTTTTTGGTAAGTCATCCTGTGAAGAAAGCTTCGTGTATGGCGAGAGATTTTATGATTGGACTTCTTAAGCATAGGGAATGCAGGGTAGATGGTTCAAGGCTGCCACCAGCCAGCGAGGCTAAGGGGCGGAAAGGCATCGCACCATACAGGGGAACCAAAGGCCTTAGGACTGGAGTCCTGAGAAAGGGGAATTAAGAGAAATAAAAGTGAGGGTTTGGCGTTCACATGGTAGCATTTTAGGTTAGAGCTTGTGAAAAATCAGAACATCTTTGTTTATCTATGCATTGTGTGCCTGGAAAAGCCATCCAAGGAGAAATGTAAACTAAGCCTGTGTCAGAGTAAAAGATCTCTCTGTCTGAAACACAGGAACCTCCTCCAGCTCAGGGAAGAGCCGCCATCTTTGTTGTCTACCAGCTTCATGCAAGAGGTTAAAATCCATGTTTCCTTGGAGTCTCTCTCTCTCTCTCTCTCTCTCTCTCTCTCTCACACACACACACACACACACACACACACACACACACACACACACACACATACTCTCAGAGCGTCGCACCCACAGAGGGTCACACAGGGACTTCTGTGCCCCAGCATTCAGCCCCCTTTTGTAACCAGGCTTCTCAGTCTGACTTCAGAATTGCTCAGATTAAGAAAATTTCTTAGTTATGCTCTGTGCAAGGATTTAGAGAAAAGATTCCAAATTTTGTAATGCTCACTTTATGATTAATATGTTTCTTTGAAGATATGTTATCCTATTTTTATATATTTATTTTGTGGAGAACAAAACATGTACCCTTTTATTTCCCTACAGGAGAGTTTAAAATTAAAGTAACTAGTGAATAATTTTGCAATGATATTATAACTTAGTGTTATTATATTGTTATGATTTAGTGCACTGTCATGTTAACTTTTTCCCTAAATAAAGATGCTGGATATATATACATCCCATTTATAGATATGTTAATATTTAATATGTCTACAGAAAGTATCATGAGAATTCTTGGCATTGTCTAAGTATTATTTAAGTATCACATATTTATCATCATTTATGTGACAATGTAAGTGTGATAATGCTTAAAAAATTACATAACTGGTTCTGGTTATAGCATTATGTCAAAGATTAATGTTGTCTTTTGGGTCTCCTGCATCCTAATGAATGCTAAAGCTGTAATGAAGCCACTTACATTAAGGGACATTGTCTAAGTGAGCTAAGAAAACCTCTGAGCATATATGACAGAAAGCATCCTTCTTACCTTCTTAGCAATTGCGATTGGATATAAAAAGAGAGAGATGGCTGTCTATCTATCTATCTATCTATCTATCTATCTATCTACCTACCTACCTACCTACCTACCTACCTATCCATCTTTCTAATAGAAGCCTTACTGGACATGCAAAGCCATGTCTGAATCACTGTATTAAGAATGGCTGACGAATAAATGCAAGGTTCTTCAGGGTAGATATGCTGCCCAGGCGTCAGTCACTGTCTTAAGGGGGTAATGGCTTGGGTGCTGGGGCCTTTACACTGAGACATGTGCCAAGCTAACAGCTCGCGGTCAGTCTGTGGTCCTGGAGGCCGCAGGCTGTGGGCAGCAGATCTGCTTCATGGCTGGAGAGGACGCAAGTCTTGCCAGTGAGTGTTGAGCTGAGCAAGTCAGTGACGGAAGGATAAGGACTGAAGACCTATGGGACTCTAGTGCTGCTCCCATATTAGAAGAAAAATTAGTGTACCCAAGATGTACAAGGAAAAAGGAAGATCCATGAAACAACCCTTTTGTCAAACAAAACCCAAACCAGCATGAATAGTTAAAGTTTCCACGTCCCCGAATGCTTAATAAAGTGCTTGTACACCCCGGCCAAATGGTTGCTTTCCCCAGAGTCATAAACTAGGGCAAATGCAGGGACAGCACAGTGTATACTGCTTCAAAGCATATGAATGTGATATATGGATAGATGAAATGGCACCTTTAAGGACTGCTTGTTAATGGTGGTGGGCAGGAGCACTTTCTAGGAACCAACTCCCTATTTGCTGCATTACGTTTCCTCTGTAGCCAGCTTCACTCGGTCCTGCTTTATGGAGCTGTGTCTGGGCAGCCACAGGACCTGAAAGCCAGCGTTTGGGAGCCTACACAGTGAAGCCAATACCTGTTGTCTCAGAGCATCTTTACCCTCGCTCACTTCCATTGAGATAGTCTTCCTGAAGTGTTATTTCCGACAGAAGCAAATGCAGGGAGTTGATATCATTTATAACTACATGAGACAGAGAGAATAAGACTTCTGGCATCTACTAATTCTGAGATTGATTAGATATTAAAAAAAAAAACCCTCATAATTTTGGTTGGTAGCCAATATTTTCAGCTCCATAAAGACACTTTTATAAAAATTTCCAAGAGGTCAGGATACACTTGGGGACGTGAGAAGGGAAGCAGTGATGGACCCTGAAAAAATGCCTAGCACTTAGAAAGGCCCAGCCTGCACTCAGACCATGTGATTCAAGCCAGCAGCAAGCACGCCACCAGTTTCTAAACGAGGTAAAGGCAGGCGTTGAACCAGAAGTTTAGAGCACAGACAAACCCCTTCTACAGCACACAACGCCCACGCCACCAGAGCAGCCATGCATCGAGGAGATCAACCAATGCTCACATGATGATTCTTGGTGGTAGTGAAGACTTTAATACCCAATGGTGACAGTGAAGATGTGTGTGTGTGTGTGTGTGTGTGTGTGTGTGTGTGTGTGTATGTGTGTGTATGTGTAAGGGATCATGATAAAGGGTAAACTGTAGAAGACCCAAAATTTGTTGTATTGCTAATGAGCCTGCTGTGGATAAACTGGTTGTGTCACTGTCTAGTTCATATGTTCAACCTCAAGTGTCAATGGGAATGTGTATGGAGATGAAGCCTGTGTACAAGGTAATTAGGGTAAGTTGAGGTTATTTGGGTAGGGCCCTGTCCTGGTTAATTTTAATTATCAACTTGGCACAACCAAGACTCACCCAGGAGGAAAAAGAGTCTCAATTGAGTTGTTGTCTAGATCAGATTGGCCTGTGCTCATATCTGTGAGAATTATCTTAAGTGTTGATCGACATGAGGACTTTGTTGTTAGAGTCATACCAGAACTGGTAGTCCTGGGGATGTATGTGAAAGAGACATAGAGGCAGAGAGGCAGAGACAGAGAGAGAGCGACAGACAGACAGAGAGACAGAGAGAGACAGAGATAGCATGAGTCCCAGAGAAGATCAGCTGGCAGCCTGCTTGCCAGTCTTTGTGTCAATTTCTGCCTGAAGGTTCCTAGCTTGTGTTCCTTCCCTGCTTCCCTCAGTGATGGACTGTTAACTAAAAACATAAGGCAAAATAAGCCCTTTCTGCCCCAAATAAGTTGCGTTTCGTCCCGGTGTTAATCACAGCAACAGAAAGCAAAGCAGAACAGGCTGCAGTGGAGGAGGGGTGGCTTTGTGAGAAGAGATACCGAGCTTGTGGTCTGTCTGTCTCTCCGAGCTGCATGGGGATGCGGCTTTATGAGCATCCTGAGTAGCTAGCTCTCTTACCAGAATCACGCTAGGCTGCCATCTTGATAAGACTGTGGCAAGTATCTATCATTGAATACACTGGATCTATGGCATTTTGGCATGTATTTGCTGGGATCCTACTGCTCGCGGGGTGGGGGGGGGTTCCCCAAATTGGTTTGCGTGAGGGGATCTGCATGTAGCTTCTGGGAACACGCCCCCAGTTCATTCTGATTGGTAAGTAAGGATGCCGGTAGACAATAGCTAGGGAGGAGAGCCAGGTGGGATTTAGGATTCCCAGGCTTGGGAGGAAGGAAGAGGAGACTCTCCTGGTGGAGAACAGTATAGGACTGAGAGGCGGAGCCACCATGCAAAGGGGCCTGGAGAGCGCAGCCCAGAGGGCTTCTCACGTGGGTCAGGAGCAGCCAAGATGGAACATAGAAATTAGTCAGTAGTGATCGGAATTATCTTTGGGAGGTAGATTCTAGCGGCATGGAGGCTGGGCAGGGGCCCAGCTACTACACTGCTTAAAGGCGTACTGAAATAAAAAGGCTGTGTGTGCCTTCCATTTGGGAATGTAAACCACTGAGGTGGGCAGCAAGCTCCTGCCGGGAGGTTTCAATATAATACTACTACATTTAGTATAATACTACTACACTGGCACAAGAGCCTGAACAAAGATGGATTCCTCACCAGCAGATATAGGTGGGGAGGTAACGGAGTGGAAGACAGGTATAGAGAGAAGGGGGTTTGCAGTGCTAGGTCCGCTGACACTGCAATTCTTTATTTGCAATTTATACAATTACAAATCATGCAAATAGATTCGACACTTTAGAGCTTCCCTAGAATGCTTAGTGATGTTATTGAGCAAGTAATTGCCGAACAGATGTCAAGTAGCTGCTCATGACGACCCCCTTGGTTCTCCTCCTGTGAACATCGAATCAAATGTAATACAGAAGCCACAAGAAGAAGATTCTTTAAAATTTCCAACTAAAGGCTTTTAGAAAAATATTAAAGGAGGAGAAACCTGTCGCCTTCATAGTGTTAATGAGGAGGTCTCTTTATGTATTCTCAGTTGAAGAGCATACGGTTTGTAGAAAGGCAGCAAGGAGCCCGGGCCGTGCTTAGGATGTATGGGGACACGGGACCCAGGGAAGAGCACACCATTTGTCTGTAATGCCACATGCAGCTCAGCAGCAGTGTTCAGAGTGGCATCCTGGAGGTGACTGGGTGTGCAGGCACGAGTTGGTGACACCGAGTCCCTCGGGAGACAGTGCTGTGCAACGGTTTGGTAAATGAGGAAGAACACAGTGCTCGCTAACATTCTGTTATTGATTTAAAACAGAAAAAGAAAAGAAGACTCCGTGGCAGCCTCGAATTAGATGGCCGGGAGGCATGGAGAAGAAAAACTTGACAAGGAGACATTTGTCTGGCAAACACTCAGGGCCCCAGTGTGACACTGGAACATGTGTAGGACTGGAAACGGGATGGACTCACTAGCTAACATGTATTTGGTTTTGTAAATGCGATCTTTCTGTGCACCCTTCTACAAAAACAAACCAAAACAAACAAAGGGAAGCAAAAAACGTTCACAATGTTTGCTTCTTCTGCTTTTTAACACTCCTAGGAATCTCTGATGCTAACACATGGGACAGAAGCAAAGGCCTCCTCAGATACCCACGTTCAGTTGTGTGCTTCGGATAAAGTCCAGGATGGGCAGGATTCGCTTCCCCACTGTCTCCATGTGTCTCACGGTATCTTCTCTGGTCAGCGGAGAGAAGGGAGTTTTATGTTCTAGAAATTGTAACAATAAAATTTTATATTTTTTTCAGAATTCCATTTCAGAATGCTTCCTTTAGTGAGCTATAAACAGATATCTCAATATTAACAGATATTAAATCTTTAGTATGGACACTAGCCCCATCCCTAGCCTGGATGTGTGACAGTAAAAGATCTCTGAGGAGAACAGCAGAGGGGCCGTAACCCCTCTGAAACCCCATCAGAAACTGACATTTATTCATTTTCTTGATTGAGAGATCTGAGAGTCAACCTGTGATAATTCACACATCTATGCAGAATATGTTTGTCTTCAATATGAAGTATGTAATAAACACATGTGTTCCTTGTCTTGCTCGGCTCAGGTATTGTTCAAGTGTGCAGATGCCACTGACTCTGAATGTGGCCTGAGGCTGAGGGAAACCTCAGAGGGTTCTGCAGCCGACAAAACACAAATTCTTAATTATGTTCTCACAGCACAAGGAATCAGTTCAATCTGGTCATGAATTCAGCTGGCAGTTTGATATTTCTGTTCTATGTAAGCATTTTCTTGAAAATTGGAACCAGAATTATTTAACACCATCAAATTATGTGCTCTTGAGGAGATTTAAGCTCTTTTCCAATTATGTGAGAGGATTGTAGCGCTCCATTTTTAATGCTCCAGTAGACAGTCCATGTGACCTGGAATTGTCATTGCTACATGCTTTTGTTTTGATTTCATGTGCTAGTCATGTTGACAAACTGTTTCATATTTGCTAATTAATGATGAAAGTCTATATCCTTTGTTTTTCCCCCAGTGTGTGTGTATATGCATACATGTATGTATGTGTGACTGCTTTTTGTTTGCTTGTGTGTGTAGCTGTGTATGTATGTGTGTGTGTGTGTGTGTGTGTGTGTATGCAAAAACACACATGGAGGCCCAAGGGTCATGGCAGGACTCATCCTTCCTTGCTCTTCCATCCTATTGATTGGGCAGGCTCTCTCAATCAAACCCAGAGCTTGCTGATTCGGCTGGTCTAGGGAGCCAACTTCCCTGGTGATCTCAATTCTTCCTTCCACGAGAAGAATTACACTAAGCTCATCCCGCCTTCCTGTGAGATTCTGGGAATTAGAACTTTGGTTCTCATGCTTGAGGGCAAGCGCTTTAACTGATGAGTCCTTTAGGCCTGAAAGCCTGTTGCCTTTTCAATGACTATGGCAGTCAGTGGTATCTGGGGTGGAATGCTAGGAATGGGTTGGTAAGCGCTCTATGTGCAATGTATTCCTGGAGGAAAGTTCCCCTGAAATAAGAATCCCATGTGTTTTTTAATCAACCTACAAAAAAATTAGAAAGATTGGCAGTGACTTATAACTAAACTTTTTGATTTTTGGTCATTTAGGCCCTCCTGTAAATTGGACATTGTGGCCGGTGACCCCATTTTGAAAGGTAGTCGTATAGGCTTGTCCCCATCACCTGTGTAGGTGGGAAGCTTCCTATTTGACACTTTTTCCAAAAATTTCCCATCTTCTTTGTTTTTGAACCCAAGTGTCAACAGATACTGTTGTGGAGGAAAACATGACCAGTCGGCTGTCTGCGGCAGGACATGGAGTCCTTGGGTATCTGAAAAACAGCAGAGACAGGAGGGAGACGGTTGGTTACAGGTTTATCATTTTCATGTCCCTCTTCCAGTTTAGGAATTGTAACTGCAAATTATCATTTGGAAAAATGATAAGTATAGACATTCAAGGTGCAAAGTAAAATTATGTGCATCAAAAGTACAAGTGGCTAATATGTAAAATTTTATTCTCTTATTTGTGTTCTCCTTAGTGATATAAATACACACAGAACACAGTAATAAGCTGTGAGCAGATTATACAGTCATCTTTCACCATTCACAATAAAAGATATTCAGGATCAGCTCATAGTAAGGATTATTTTTCTCTGTGTGATTTTGTATGCTAGCTGATGACTAAGGAAATAGTATTATATAAAACAAATTAGAGAAATAACGGCGTGAGAGTTACAATAAATGCTGCTGGGAAAACTGGCTATCGACATGTACAAAAACACAACTTGATTTACCATCTTCCATGCTATGCAAAACATGGTTCAAAATGCATCATAGACAATGTAAGACTTAAAACTTACTGAGCAGGGGTGATGCTTGCCTTTAATCCCAGCACTTGGGAGGTAGAGGCAGGCGGATCTCTGAGTTTGAGGCCAGCCTGGTCTACAGAATAATCCAGGGCTACTCTGTGAGACCCTGTCTTAAGGGAAAAGGAAGGGGGCAGAGACACTTGGAACTCAGGGACTGCAAAAACAGGAGAAACACTTCAAGAATAGACACAATTAAGAACTGTCTGTGGAGAACTCCAATGGCACAGGATGGAACCTTCAAACTGACCAATGAGATGGTATGAGATGATAAGATTTTTACAAAGCAAAGCAAACAAGTGTAGAGACAGCCCAGAGAAAGGGAAAGCTCTTTCTTGAGTATTCATCAGACAGACAGTATTAATATGCAGGACATTTGAGAAACTGCAAAAATTAAACACAAATGCCCAGCCTCAAATTTTCCAGAACAGACTATTCTCAAAGGGAGAAACTCAAAAGACCAATAAATGCTCGGAAAATTTGAAACATACATAGCTCTTGGAGAAACGTGAATTGAAACTATTTGAGACATTATCTTAACCGAGTCATTGTGACCACCATTAAGAAAGGGGCAACAGTGAATGCTGGCAAGGATGTAAAGGAAGAGGAAAGCTTACTCGCTACTAGCGATAATGTAAGTTGTCACAATCACCATGGAAAATGGCACGGGGGTTTCTAAAACTGTTAAAACCATATGACCTAGCAATTTCATTCTTGGGTGTATCCTCAAAGGCTCTAACCAGCAGCATACCACAAAGATCCTTGAGCATCCATGTGTACTGCTACACTGTTTATAGTAGCTAAGAAATAGAACCAACCTAGATGTCCATCAACAGATGAACTGAAAAAGAAAATATGGCCTGTGTACACAGTGTGTCTGTGTGTGTGTGTGTGTACATTATGAAACTAGAGAGAAGACCAACAATGGGGGAAGAGAGGATTACAGAGTACATGTGATATAAACTTGGGAGGCCGTCTGTTAGTGAAGAGGAAAGGGTCTAGCAAGCTGGGATCACACAGCAAGAGAGAAAAACAAAGAACAAGAGATGAGTTTGGCTGAGAGAGCGGAGGGTAGGATGTGAGAGAGGAGATGGGGAGGGATAAATAAAATAAGCACCGATAACAAAAGGCAGAAGGGATATATGAAAACACATTGCTTTAGAATCTAACTTAAACCACAGCTACTTGAGGAAAACCCAGACATGACTGCGGCATTGACTGTAGCAATTAGACTTGGAAGTAATCTAAGTGTCGGGAGCACAGTGCTAAAACAAACTCAGGTCTTCGTGAGGGCAAGATCCGCTGTTAGAGCAGCTGTTCGCAGAAGATGACTTGCCAGCAGCGTTTTGTGTGATGTATGGACATTGTCTTTATGGGTGATGATGTCACTTCTCACCCTCAGGAGTCAGGAAGTGGAGGGACCTTTCTGGGAGCTAACTTGTTGTAGAGAGCCCTGGGCTTGTAGTCTGATACCCCTAGGAAGGGCTGCAGATGAGGAGTTGCCAGGTGAACCTTCTCCCCACCTACTTTTCAAATAAAGGCTTGAGCCAATGATTGGGCAGGAGGAAGGGGGAGGAGCTCAGAGTTTGGGGGAGGACTACAGAAGATCTACGGGGGGAGGGGGGGAGGAGCTACGGAGAACGGGGAGGAGCTACGGAGGAGGGATGGAGAGGCTGCAGAGAGAGAGAGAGAGAGAGAGAGAGAGAGAGAGAGAGAGAGAGAGAAGCTTGTGGCCTGGAGAAACTGCAAGTTATATGGGACAATATAGATGGGAATAGAGTAGTGCAGTGGGAGATCTGCCCAATCTGGGCTTCTAGCTTGTATTGTTACTGATTGAGTTGAGATTTCTTTTACCGGGAATTGGGTTGGAAAAATATAGCAACACTAACTAGCCAAGGACAGCAGCTTGCGTGTAGCAGCATGGTGTCATGCCCACAGATGGCCCACCATGGAGACTCTGGCCACTGCGCTAGGTGTCAGATTGGGTGATCCTGTGCTACTTTGGGGGGAATGAAGGTCATCCTCGACCAGATTGGCCCTACTCATCTTCGCTCTACCGTAAAGACGCTCCTCAGCTGGTGATGGGTGAGCAGCGAGGCTGGGTATGCTCACTGCTGAGCCCCGCTGGGAAGGGGAAGGGACAGTATCAATCCCTAATGTCATGGAATTGCGATTCTGTTAAAGATCAGATGGTTCCGTTCCTGCTTAATGTCTTTACTGGTACTGTTTTTCTAAAAAAATGATAGGCATGGTGCATCCTAGCTGCACGTGCACAGCCCTCCACAGCCCCCGAGCTCCTGTTCAGCTGACTGCTGAGAAGTCACTTTTTATTTAGGCAGGGTCTTCTCCAGAGTCAACACTGATTTGGAACTCAGAATCCTCCTGCCCCAGCCCTGGTCCTGCTGGGATTATGAGGGCCGCATCACACTGGGCTCTGACGCTTAAAGCTTTGGAAACTTGAACCTGGATCGTTCTCTTATCCCTGGAATCCTTCTGTGTTAGCTGAGCAGAGCCTCTCCATGGAGACCCCCCTTCCAAATTATAGTATGTGAAAACTGCAGTGAGTGATTGGCAACCTATCCAGCATATGTATTACATAGTTTAATAGGCTCTGATTCCTCCATTAGCTCAATACCACAGAACTCAGAACAAAGACATACTGAGCATATTTTAGTCTTTCTTGGGTGGATGATTGGAGTCTGAACGAAGACTGACAGTTGCCTGATTTTTTCTGTGTTACATGCTTTATTAAGATTCTCCTTTTGCTCAACACACATGGGGGATAAGGTATGTCTTCTGGCTAACGTGGCAAATGATGAAACTGGATCTTCAAGAGATTACAGGTGAGGGTGGAGGAAATGGCTCGGTTGGTTTAGTGTTTGCTATGGAAGCAGGAGAACCACAGGGTTCAAGTCTCAGCATCCAGATATGATATGACTGAATGAATAAAATAAATAAATAAATAAATAAATAAATAAATAAATAAATAAATAAATAAAGCCATGTAGCCAGTAGCATGTGCTTACAATCAGTGCTAGGTCATCAGAGAGAAAGACAGCTCCTTGGGCTTGATGGCCATCCATCCATTCAATAGGTGATCTATGGGTTCAGTGAGAGATCTTATCTCAAAAACTTAGGTGGGCAGTAATTTAGAAAGACATTTGATGTCACTCTCTGGCCTCTACTGCATGGGTATTTCTACAACCCTCAAATAAATGCACTTAGACTAAAAATCAATCTTCAAAAGACTCATGGCAGAGAGTCACAGACATCCCAGGCAGCCAGGATGGCTGTCTACCACTTGAGTGTGCGTGGGGAGTAGAGCCACCACATCTAATGGCAATGGTGATACCTGGGCTTTGTGCAGAGGAAATTGCAGAAGTGTTTTGGTAGAGCTATTGCCCAAACAAGGTAGACATGTGATGACCTGATAAGCAGAAACAGGGAGACCCGGAGGTCTTCCTTGCCTGGAATATTTGTTAAATAAGAGACCTGTGTTACTATGGGACATGCTTAGATAGTCTAGAAAAATTAATGTTAGCTCCACAGTCAACTTCACAACAAGCTAACGTTTAAGTGTGTTTCAGCTCTTTTAGGTCCTGTATACATCTCGTCCAATGTGTATTTGATTAATTATTAACTTCCAGGTAAAATTTGAAATTGTGATTAGACCTATGATATGTACTGTTAACTTTAGAAAGGATTGTACATGATTGCTTTTCCTTTTGCTTACCCTTCCACTGTACTCTGTGAAGACCTATCCTGGCGGGTAGTCTATGACTCCACGTGAAAACACACTTTCAAAATGTTGAAGCTCCTATAATATTAATTAGTGTGCAAATTCCCTCAACTTTGTGCATAAGCTTCTGTGTCTGAAATTTTAGTGCTTCCGATGGGTAAGAAAGTTAATGAGATTATATTGTCCTTTGGTAGAACTGATTTCAAAAAAATGTCCCTTTTGTTCCTGTCCTGTTAAGGAACACTTGGCAGGAAGAGGAATGTTTAGTGCATCCCTTTACAGTTTATCACCACTAGAGATGAAATTTATTATTAAAATTTGCAGGTATGACATGGCTTTAAGTTTGACCATTAGGAAAGTAGATTCTTAAAAGAAAATACTACCAAAGACCATGGAGATTATATTTCTTACAAAATCATATCTTTCAATTCTTTTTTCCTACCAGATGAAAGTAGGAAAAAGTGCTTAGCAAAAGAGGTTTAAACAGTTGTTCATTAACTGGAAGGATAGTGTATGAGGGAAAGCTAGTATCATGGAATCAGCTGTTGAATATATTGAAGCTCTCTGAACACTATTTCTGCTGCTTCTGTCTTAAAATCGTGTTTCTGGTATTTTTGTCCATTTCTCCTTTGTGTTTTTACATACTGTGATGGTTAGTGCCAGTTGTTGACTTGAAAGAGTCTAGAGTCACCTGAGAGACAGGTGAGCCTCTGGGTGTGTCTCTGGGGGGCTATTTTGTGTTATTTGGATGAGATAGCCAGCCTGCTGTGGTGATCACCATTTCCTCACTGGGATCCTGGCCCGTGTAAGTAGGCAAAGGGAACAGAACAGCACTAGGTGCATTCATTGCTCTCTGCTTCCTGGATGTGCATGTCATGTGACCAGCTGCTTCAAGTTCCTGGTGCCCAGACCTCCTGTCCCTAAAGTGTGAGCTAGACTAAATGCTTTCTCCTTTAAGCTACTTTGTCAGGGTATTTCACATAGTGACAGGCAAAGAAAGTGTGCTGGTTATTATTTATTTATTTATTTATTTATTTATTTATTTATTTATTTATTTATTTTTACTGACTTGACACAAGCTAGAGTCAACTGAGAAGAGGGAACTTCAGTTGAGAAGACATCTCCATCAGGATGACCTGTAAGCAGTTCCGCAGGCCATTTTCCTGATTGGTTGTTGAAGTGGGAGGGCTCGGAGCATTGTGAGTGGTGGGACTCCTAGCTAGGTGGTCCTGGTCTATGTAAGAAGGAAAGCAGGCTGAATAAGCCATGAGGTCAGTCTAGTGAGCAGTATTCCTCCATGGTCTCTGGGTCATTCAGTTCCTGCCTTGGGTTCCTGTCTTGGCTACCCTCAATGATGGACTGTGACCTCTCAGCCAGATAAACCCCTTCCCTCCCTAAGTTGCTTGTCATGTGCTTATCATCGTGGTAGGAACCAAACTAGGAGACCAAGACACTAATACTGATCTTCCTTCTCCAGGGATTCCCAAAGCTCGCTGTGACTCAGTGACATCCTCTTCACACACACACACACACACACACACACACACCCTCGGGGGATTTCTCTAGTCTGTAGATTTTCCTGTTCATTCTAACTAAAATATGGATGGTGAGGGTTACAGTCGCATCCTATGCCTTTCACATTTTAACACATATTTCCTAGTGCCTGCCAGGTTATTGCTGTCTGCTCATTTCAAAAATCGACCTCAAATGGAGCAAATCTGTTCCCATAGTTGATGTCTTTCTCTTCACAGTTTCTTGTCTCCCTGATGCTTCCCAGTGTGATGAGGATGACCACTGCTCAATAATTTTTTTCTGGCTTAAAATTCAACCTAGGCCATTGTTGCCTTCCCCTTTCTTGAGTCCTTGAAGCGTATGGCACTTCCTTCATATGCTAATTGAAGGTGCTGGCCGCGCACCATTCTCCTTCCATGTCTTCCAGCCATGGTCATTCTGCTCAGATTTTTCGTTACATAAAATCTGGATCACAGCAGCACTGTTACATGTGGATACAGTTCCTCCCGACCACACCACCAGTGTTGTATCTTCCCTTAGGAGCGACGGTGCTTCCTTCTCAGACATTCAAGACTCCCAGCTAAGTTACCATTAGCGCCATGTCACAGAAATGGTGGAAATGTTTCTACTTTAAACACATAGATGAGTTGGATGCGGTGGTGCCTACCCGGGTTCCCATACTCAGGAGTCACACATTGGTGAATGTCAACTTTGAGGGTGATGTCAGAAGACCCAGTCTCCAACAACTTCAAGCAAGCATCAGGCAAGTATGTATCATCTCATAATTTCTTTCGGGGGTTTCATGTTTTTATTTTTGGTATCGATCTGCCAAAATCTGTCAATTGGGCAGATCTCTGTATATCGCACGAACCTGTGTCTACCCTGCTTCTGAACGTCTGTTTATGTCCCAAGAGCACACAGTGTTTTGCTCCACTTTCCATTTTGCAGTTGTGTCTAACTTGTCTCACTTTGTCTGGAAGGTTTCCCTGATGGTGTCTCCTCCAGACTCTCAGAACGAGATCCCCCCTCTTAACTTCAGGGATTCTGCTGTGTTGTGAGGGTGCTTCTTAACTAACCAACAGATCCTAATAACATGGAAGCTCATATTTTCAGGTTATATTCATATCCCAAGAACCTTGTGGGTACTTCAATAGAATCTAGAAATTTCCCCAAATTCCAAATTTTGAATGATGCAAATGAGAACAAATCTCTGCTGCTTCTGAGATACGACATATTTTCTGTCACTAACTGTAGTGGTGGACTGGCTTGCATTTTAACTCAAGCTCAAATGGGTCAAGGTTTAATCTTACAAAGGGCTACCCACTGCTCAGACACCAGAATCACCATGGCAGGTTTGATGGGGTTGAGACAATGGTTTTGCAGCCATTAATTACTATATTAATTACTTTACTGTTGCTGGGACAGAATCCACTGCAAAAGTAATTCAGAGGAGGAACAGGTTTCTTCAGCTTTATAGTCCCAGAAACAAAGAGTCCATTATGGAGGGGAAGGCTGGGTGGCAGAAACACAGAGACCCACTGTAGGGAGTGAGGGATTCATGTGACCATATTTCGTCCCACACAGGAAAGGGTTGGGGTAGGACTTGGCTGTAGAGTGACAATGTCTGCTTCAGTGACATATTTCCTCCTGCAAGATTCCATCTCTTAAAGGTTTTGCAATCTCTGCAAATGGCGCCACCAACTCTAGGAGAGAGTGTCATTCAAATCACACTTGAGACTGAACCCTGGACACTGCCCGTTCTTCAGGGAATTTTCAAGCATTATGGGCATCTGGTCACCGAAGATGGTGCTTCGAGAAGGTCTGACAGCAAGGAAAAGCATCCAGAGAAACGTGAAATATTGATCATGGGATAGCAGACTCATCTATATGTCAGGGATGGTTGTATTTGTTGAACACTCTCTGGCAGTAAAGTATGAACTATAAAGTATGAACTATCATCAGTGTGCTCTGTTAGACACCTAATCATAACTATGGCTGACAGACCATGAGGGAACACTTCAAATATTTTTTTCCTTTAAAAATTACATTTATTTATTTGTGTGCACACACAGACATATGCACCCACATGAAGTCACACACATGTACACACATGGGTACACACACACAAACACACACACACACACGCTTAGAGGAATTAGTTTTCTTTCTCTACTATGTGAGTTCCATTCCGGCTCTAGCGACAGACCTCAGCTCCTCAGTCTTGACGGCAAGTATCTTTACCTGCTGACTCATCTTAACAGCCCTTGCCTCACTGTTTAAAAGCAATAAAAAATTCACAGGGATTTAAAATCTCCGAGAGGAACATGCAGATCTGTCTGCATCTCATCATCACACTTCTCCACGTTTCCTTCCTTCCTCTGCTTTCTGGAGTCTGTCATCTCCCTGCCTTTTGTCCATAACAAAATGTTCTGACATTTTGGGTTAGAGCAAAATCTCATTTCTAAAGGTCCCGATTGTTCAGTGAGAGATGGGGCCCTATGAGTTTTATATGACTCCTTTTTACTGATCAGTTTCAGAGTTTAGGTTCTGCCGTGCTCCGGAAAGGCGACACTTCGTCATTACCACTTTCCTAGTTGATTCTGAGTTTTACCTTGTACTCTTTTGAATGCCAGTGCTTCTAGCTTGGAATTTTTCCACAAATCCACATCAGCAAGAAAGTAGCAAAAGGCAGCAACTTTTCAGCTAAGTTGTCTTCATTGCCCTCCATCGTAAGTAATACAAAGTCTTCTCCTTTTAAAGACACAGATGATCTGGGTGTGCATGTCTGTGTAGGCCCTGCATTCTGGATGCTGGGCAGGTAGACTGCAAATTTGAGGCAAGGTTGGGTTATTTAGTGAGACTCAGTCTTCCCAAACCCCAAGCAAGCAAACACCCCACATAGATGGTATACTTTGAGTTTTGCATTTGATGTATGAGCCAGCCATATGAATAATGGATTGTTGCATAATAAATTGTATTTTCCCTTGGGCCATTATAATTACAGAGTTACACATGCAAGAAGAAAAAAATTGGCTTCCATTCCCAAGAATCCTCATTTTCACTTCAGGCTCTGGTCTACTTCTCTGAGACCAATTTGGTATATTTAAGTTTCCTTTCATAGCTTGTATAAAATTTAGAAAGATAAGTAACCCCACAGGAATTTTATATACATTTCATTTCTGTTTTGCTCAGAGTCCTTGTTGGTTGCAAAATTTTCTTTAGTCAGCTATGTTGGGTCTTTGGGATTCATTACATTGAAGTCACTCAAATCTGAGGCGATGCAAGAGTTAAAAGGACACAGCTCTTCCCTTCAATATTTGCCAGAACAGTACGGGAGCAGCAGCACCGTGCGAAAACACTGCTTAAGGGTTGGCATGGCCATTGCTTGATTGAGGAGTTGGCATGTATTTGATCCTTCCTTCCTTCCTTCTTTCCTTCCTTCTTTCCTTCCTTCCTTCCTTCCTTCCTTCCTTCCTTCCTTCCTTCCTTCCTTCCTTCCTTCCTTTCCTTCCTTTCCTTTCTTTCCTTCCTCCTCTTTGTCTTTCTTTAAAAACCAAACCCAAAACCTTTGAAAAATGTGTTCAATGGTTCTCCTCCTCTGAAAGTGAGCCCCTGAGCGGAAGAGGGTCCGCAGTTAAGAGAACCTGCCTGTTTTGCAGAGGACCAGACCTTAGTTCTCAGCAAAGACATTAGGAAGCTCACAACTGCTTTCCAGTAAGAAGGGATCTGAACCCTGTTCTGGGTACCCGCAAGCACACACTTGCACAGGCATACACATGGTCACACATGCATACACATAAGTAAAAAGATTTTTAAAAATGTTCTTTGAGGCAGGGTCTCAGCATGTAGCCTTAGGTAGCCTGAAATCCAGACTGTCCACATGCTTCTGCCTCCACAGTACAGGGATTAAAGGATTTGTAAGGGTGGGACCAATTGAACTTATGTCAATGTGCTACATTGTGTTGACTAAACAGTTCCTTGTTTAGCCATGTAGTTTGTGAATGAGCTACTCACGTTCCTTTGCATGGTGCAATTTCACATCACAGAACATACTTGAACATTGAACTATTGTGTCTAGGACCTTGTACTTGAGGGAGGATGCTGGGCAGAATACAAGGTACAGCTTTAGAATAAAGTTGACCATGGAGACAGAGCAGCAGAGATGCGGAGCTGTTGAGTCAAGTTGTGTTTGAAGCAGACATTTCAGTGCTGTGGATTCACCTGTTCTGCACCCTGCTCGCTCTCTGAAAGCATACATGTTGCAGTTGTATGCACTGAATTTTAGCATCTGAAAGGGTCCTTATACAGGATTATAAGTTCAATCCATCTATAAATAATTCAGAATCTTTATAATGCTAGAGTTGACATGTAAGATACAAACAAATATGCCAAATTCAATTTCTGGGGAGAGTATTTCCTTTATATGTTCCCCTCACAGGAGGAGTGGGGGGGATAAGTTAATATCTTATATCAAGTACAAATAACAAAATCGAGCACATCTTGATGGTGCCAATATTGATCCCAGTAGTGATATAAAACTAGGTGGCTGTGATGAAAAGTGACATGGTGCTCCTGACACTTCCCTTCTGCATGTGTGTTCCAAGTAATTGGAAGAGGATGCTCAGACAGACAGACAGTCACAGGCTCGCACTCATCACCACAGTATACATCATAACCAAGAGCTGGGAAGAACCCGCCTTAAAACGACCAGCGATGCACAAAGGAGATGCAGTATATACACACATATACAGTGAAGTCATGCATACAAGGAAAGTGACATCTAGTGTGTGACAACATGAATGAACCTTGGAGACATCATGCAAGGTCATGTGATGTGAAATAAGCTGGGTACAGATGGGTAAGAGATCCCTTAATTCTGCCTAGTACCTTAGACAAGTCACATTCACAGAGACACAGGGGAAGGATATGGCAGAAGGCAGGAGGAGCTGTTGCTTAATCCATATAGAGTTCCAGTTGGAGAAGTTGAAATTTGCTAAAGATACCATTCAATGTTCAGCAGCAGCTGCAGCAGCAACAATAATAATTCACTGCATATTTTTTGTCAGGATTTTGAATGTTCCAAGCACAAAGAAATGTTAGCATCTGTAGACAAGCCATGGGCATGCTCTGATAATTATACATGGTATACACATTCCACTCTCTGTTTCATAAATGTCCAACTACTAAGTGTTAATGAAAGCTAAAAGACACACCGGGTGGTGTCTCTGGGAGGCAGAGGCAGGCAGATTTCTGAGTTTGAAGCCAGCCTGGTCTACAGAGTGAGTTCCAGGACAGCCAGGGCTATACAGAGAAACCTTGTCTGGAAAAAAAGAAATCCAACCCCCCCCCCAAAAAAGACAGATAATCTGAAGTCTCTGGAACAACAAATTGGAAGGAAAATCAAGATGTCTATTAAAATGGAAGGAAATTTAGAAAGACTTATGTTCATGAATTACAAGATTTGAAATTATAAAGATACCAGTTTTCCTAAATTGATATATAGCTTCCTAGTAGGTTTTTCTTGAAACGTGTATTTACCTTATTTGATGTATGTCATGTGCCTGCCTGGTGCTTGTGGAGGTCAGAAGAGGGCACCAGATCCTCTGGACTAGAGTGGCAGACAGTCATGACTGCCATGCTGGGCGCCATATTTGGTGCTGGGGACCAAACCCGACTCCGCTGTGCTCTGAACTGCACAACCATCTCCTCAGCCCCCAATAGTTTTAAAAACAACCACCAGAAGAGGTTATGGTTGGTATTTTATTCAGACATGAATGTGAGGGGCCAAGGATAATAACCCAACTGCTTTTGAAGAGGAAAGCAAATAAGCCCAGCGGTGGGCATCGGGGCATCACAGAGATCACAGCAGTTAAGACAGTCGGCCTTGGTAATGGGAAGATGAGAAGAAAAGGAAGACGACTCAAGGTTCTGGACTCTGAGCTCCTCCCCGCCACCCCCACTTTCCTGTGGCAGGGGTGGCATATAAGAGAAGGGTGACAGGGTGACAATGTGCTGCCACTTTTGGAATACACGGCAGAAGACCTAAGCAGACTACATGTCCAAGGCAAACTCACACACAAACTGAATGTCCAGGAAAACGACATCCACCACACGGTATGTATTACACGAGCAAGCACTAACATTAAAATTAGAGTAATTGTCACTGTGAGGTGTATGAAAACAAGAACATTAATGCCTGATTGGGAAAACTTCTGTTGGGAAAACTTCCATTGGTACTTCTTTTTGAAAATCGGTATGGTGTCTACCTCTCCCACCGTGTGGCTCGAAGGCACAGTCCACTGGGCTGGCAGGACCATTGGAGTTACAAGAGTGTAACTGGTAGCATCCAGAAGCTGCAGGCCACTTACGTCTATCACTTGTAGAGGATGCATTTCAATCCTGAGCTTTTCACGAGACACTGGAGATTGGTGAAAACAAGCCAATCAGTGCTTTTGACGCAGATAGATGGATTTCATGAAAATGTCGTTGCACAAAAGAAGCCAGACAGGGTATTTCTTCTGTGACTTCGGATATATAATGTTCCACCGTGGCAGATTAAAGTCAGGGTTTAGGAATGAATATGTACATGATGACATAGGGAAGTAAGGGAGTATTTCAGTCCATTTTCGTGTTGTTATAACACAACACCTGAAGCTGGGACTTTATAAGGAAATGAGTTACACTGGCTCACGGTTCTGAGGTGGAGAAGTTCATGCTTGGTCATGTGCATGTGGAGTATGTATCCTCCCGTGCCGTGGGATGGTGTGTGGGAAAAGGAGAATGCCATGTGGTTTGGGGATCAGGGGAAGTGCTGGACCTGGCTTCAGCAATCTGGTTTCTGGTGTCCTGTGGGGCCTACTCACTCCAGAGACACGGGCCTGACCCCTTCTGACGGGGCCTCATCACGTAAGCATCTTCTGTCAAGACCCACTTCTCAGATGTTCCGCCACCTTCCCAGTCCCGCCACCTTCCCAGTCCCACCACCTTCCCAGTCCCGCCACCTTCCCAGTCCCGCCACCTTCCCAGTCCCGCCACCTTCCCAGTCCCACCACCTTCCCAGTTTCACCACCTTCCCAGTTCCACATTGGGGACCATGCTTCTAGCACGTGTATTTAAGGGTACAGATCAGACTCCAACCAAAGCAGGAAGAGAGGACTCTTAAAAGCGCAGGGATCATCTTGGTTCATGGGCAGGAAGGACATAGCTTGGAACTGGGAGAAAAGCAGCCAAGAACGAGGAGGGTCTGTGGAGCCGGAAATACTGTTTCTTCACTTGATGTTTACTGCATAAGAACTAAGTAGTAGAGGTTTTTTTTTTTTTTTTTTTTTTTTTTTTTTTTTTTTAATTGTTTGTCTTTTTGAGACAGGGTCTGTCTATGTAGTCCTGGCTGTCTGGGAATTCACTATGTGAAGTAGGCTGGTCCCAAACCCAGAGGTCTGCCTGTCTCGAGTGATAGGATTAAAAGTATGTGCCACCACACCCATCTTCGTTTTTTCATTTTCACAAACTTTTTATTGATTTGTTGTGAGTTTTACATCATGAACCCCAGTTCTGCTCATCTGCCTGTCCCCTCATATCTGCCCTTTGCTCTCACAACCCCCCACCCAAAATAACATACACACACACACACACACACACACACACAGCATAGAAAAACATCTCGTCATGGAAGCTGTAGCGTATCACAGTGAGTCCCACGGTTCACCCCTCTGTCCACACATCTTCAATTGCAATGAGCCTTTGGTCTGGTTCGGGGTCTCTGGCTTCTGTGACTCCATCAATATTGGATCCTCACTGGAACTCCTCCTGGTTATCCTGCCGTTGCCCTGTATCAGATGGAAACCCCACAGCTTTGGATCGGCAGAACTGGCCCTTTCACGAATCCCAGTCGTTCACAGATGATGCAGACTTTTGAGGTGGGCCAGCTTAGGGCCTGCATGGAGCTGAGCTGGTCAACACGCTGGCTCTCCCTTATGCACAGCACCAGGGTGAGCTTTGCGACATTTCTCTGGCCAGGCCAACCAGTGCTGCATTGGTGGGCGGCAGGCAGGAGCTGCACGGTGTTGCCCAGGCAACGGGCAGAGCTCTCTCTCCCAGGTGCTGCGGCTGTCAAGGGACAGCCATGGCCAGTGGAAAGCTGCAGGGATCAGCTCTCCCACACTCACATGGTGGGGGCTGTCTCTCCTACACCCATGCCACCAGGGCCAGCTCCACTGTGCTGCCTGGGCAAGGCGCAGCCCACTCTAGCAAGAGCTGTTGCTGGTGAGAGGCGGGGCCAGCTCTCCAAAGTGCCCCAGCCAGTGAGGGTGGGCAGGTTCTGTACAGCCCCTCGACATTCACATGATTCCCAGCAGTTGACTTGACCAGGGCTGTTCCCCATGGTCTCAAGTGGTAATATGAGCCTTAGACCAGGGCACTGACCCAGACACTGTGAGGCTAAGGACCCAGACCTGGCCCTCCGTGGCAGCTCCGGCTGGCACCTCACTATGGCCCCAGGTAAGGGGCCACTTACAACAGGATGTTCTCCACCCTGGAGTCTGCGGTTCCATCCCTTTTCTTTTTTTTTTTCTTTTTTTTATTGATATATTTTTTTATTTACATTTCAAATGATTTCCCCTTTTCTAGACCCCCACTCCCCGAAAGTCCCATCAGCCCCCTTCTCCCCCCGCCCCCCGTTTTCCCACCCAACCCTTCCCACTTCTCTCCATTTCTTTTCATAATGCTCAATCTGCTACATTTCTTTTTTTTAAGACACACTTTTTTTTTTTACACAGTCTTAAAAACAACAACATTGTTTTCCTTTTCTTTTTGATTGTAGTCCAAGTTGGCCTACACTCACTACAGTGGTACAAGGCCTAAGGGGACTGGAATTACAGTTGTGAGTTGCCACACCTAGAAGAGATGTGCATTTTAAAATGTCTATCTGTTTGCCTGTCTGTCTGTCTGTCTGATATGCCATAAAAATATTAAGAACACTAAAACAAATAGGACCGGCCAAATATGGCTCAGTCGGGAAAGTCCTTGCTCTGTAGCTTGAGGCCCTGAGTTCAATCTCCACAGCCTAAGTCAAAAGGCTGAGTGTGGTGCTGCGCTCCTGTAACCTGAGGGCTGAGGGAGCTGAGACAGATGAAGCCCTGGGCCTCACTGGCCAGCCGGGTCAGCCTAATCCATGAGAGTTGCTCCTGTGAGAGACCTTGTCTCAAACCAAAACCAAAACCATAGAGGATGGTGCCCGAGGAGTGATGTGTTCAATCAACACACACACACACACACACACACACACACACACACACACACACCCATACACCATACACACACAAATACACATACCACAACACATACATACACACACACCGCATACATACACATACACAAATACAAACCACACACACATATACCAGCCCTACCCTCCCACCACACACACACACACACACTCACCCACACCCCATAACTCCCCACATATATTCACACATCATACACATACCCCCTATACCAAGAAACACACACCAAGACACACAGATACTACCAACACATACACATACCACATCACCCTCCCACCACACATACACATACCATATCATCCTCCCACCACACACACACACACCAAGACATACACGTACTATCAACATACACATATACCACATCACCCTCCCACCACACACACACACACACACATACACACCACATACATACACACACCATATACACACACAAATACACCACAACACATACATATACACCACACACACACCATCCCCACCCTCCTACCACATAGACATACACCCACTCACATCCCATAACTCCCCCACATATATTCATATATTCACATATCATACACATACCCCCTATACCAATAAACACACACCAAGACACATACACACTACCAACACACACACACCACATCATCTTCCCACGACACACACACACACACACAAAAGAAAGGATATCTTGGGCTGGACGGGGCTCTATTTCACTAAAACTAAAGTGAAAATCTCAATAGACACTCATGCTTAGAAGGCCTAGGTTAACTGTGAGCCTAGTAGTTAAGGAAAAACACACTGACCTTGTATGCTGACTATGCATATCTAGAAAATGAGCTTACAAAAGGAACTCTCCAACCTGAAAGCTTCCTTTCTGTGCAACACTGATTTCCAAACAAAATCCTTCAAGTTGAATGTGAAGAAGCAGAGCTATTGCTTACTGTGACTGGGAGCAGTCTTTCTGGGTGTAGGGTGCCAGCTTCCTCTGGGATGAGCACCTTCCATCCTGCAGGGAAGCTTCTGAAGACACAGCGTGTAGAAGGGAAGCAGATAACTCTAAATGGCTCCAGGAAGTTCTTGAAACTGATCAGACTCACGGTCTTCCCAATTGTATAGAAACCGTGAGGACTGTTGAGAGTCACTCTCAGACAAGTTACTGCCGCAAAGAAACAGAGACCAGTAGAGTTGCCTGAAAGAAGGCTCAGAACCAGCAAACCACATGCAAAGGGCACACTCTAACCCCCTGTTGAGCTGCCTGCAGTGTCCTCTAGGTCTCCAGCTTTCATGGGCTGTCACCCATCCTGGGCTGGGCTTTGGTGATCCAGCTCTCTTAAGTCATTTTTTGTTCCTCTAAGTAGACTCTTCCCATATCCATGGAAGTAACACAGATAAAGCCCATCAGTTCACCAAGCTGGGCTTTGGTGGTATCCTTACTTTGGTCTGTTATCAATTCTATATCTGCTGACTCACAGCCATGCATGTCTCCCTACAGACAGCGTCAGACAATGGATCAGATCCAAAGTGGCTGGGATAGTCAGAAGAAACCTGCACATGTGTTTACCACACTGCTTCCGTGCCAGCCAAGATGGGCCCTACCTGTCTAGCAGTGAGTGGTCCCTGGTTTCTGCTGTGCAGACTGCGACGATCTGGTACCTGAGAAACAGATAAGGCACCAGGTCTGACACTAGCAAGGAACTGACTTATCTGTACATTTGAGAGGTGTGTCTAGAGATCTTAGAGTGGGGAGTGGTCTTTGATGGTGGCCGCTTCTTACATGGTGTTGCTGAGCACTGTGGATACAGCACCAGTGATACGCATCTATTCTAGGTACGATACTCCACTGGGCTGCCCTGCCCCACCCAACTTGATGTTCTTGAGAGACGGCTCCAAATGTTTCTAGTACTTTGACTTCTTTTTGGACCATTGTCTGATGACTCAACCTTTGCTCAGAGATCATGAGACATATCAGGGACATAGGAGCCATGGCTGGGAAGCAGGTCCCTTACAGTGATGGCCGGACACTACTTCACACTAGGAAGAGCGATACTCTGTGTCAACAGTACAGACTTCCTGCCCACGTATGAGGTGTGTCTTCACTTTGGGGATGGTTCTGTAAGTCTGTGGAGAACTCTGTAGAAATAAATGCCAGTTGATTTATCCTCGTGATCACAGACTTGCCTGTAACACTTCTCTAAGAGCATTGGGGTGTGTGTGTGTGGAACTTTTTATTTAATTCCGCAACTTTTTCTCCACTTCTGGTTACAAAGAGGAAGACATTTTGATCTGGAAAACTCTTGATCATGATAAAATCATATGATTTGAGAAAGGAATAAAAAAATGAGGAATTCTGGCTTTATGTTTTAGAGAAAATAGGAATATATTATTCTTCCTAGTAAATGATGGCTCTGCAAAAGCAAACTTATAAATTCCAGCGAGGAGCAATTTTTAAAGGTCTATTAAAAAACAATATATTATTTCCTCGAACATACATATTTACTCCTGGGAGTTATGGAGCACGAGAAAGACAAAATATGACTCTATCCACTTAAACGTTAAAGTAATTGATATCTGATCCAGAAAACTTTTCTATTAAACATGGCTAAGCATAGACCCATTACTGAATATTTATTTATTTAGCAAATAAATCTTGATATTTTCATCAAAAGGAGACAGGGTATGCTTATTGTATTACTTTATTATTATTAAAATACAGTCATGCAAGAATAAGAACTGCATGGAATTGTATTATTTTATTGGAATATATGAATAAAAATCACAAGCAAAATCTTTATAAATGAAAGCATAATCATTCCGGGGCCGGTGAATTATTATTTGTTTTATATACCCCGACTACACCGCATGAATCAAACTGGATGTTTCTTTAAATAAGAAAAATGGATAGCTATGCTATAAAAAAAATCAGTAATTTTTCCTCCAGGAAACACAATACAATGTGGCTCTATTATAATATGGCTTGAAGATTTTGGTGGGTCCAAACTGAAGAAGGATGTACCCTGAGTTCTGATACATGCTGGAGTCTGGACATTCTTCAAAGCTAATTTTCCCCTCATCAGTCTGATAGAAATGATCAAAGGAAGCCAGGTGTGGTGGCCCACACCTTTAATCCTAATGCTCTGGAGGCAGAAGCAGGGGATCTCTATGAGTTCAAGGCCAACCTTGCCTATAGAGTGAGTTCCAGACCACCCAGGGCTCTTACACAGAGAAACCCCATCTCAAAAATAACAACAGCACAAAAACAAACAATCCTCAAACAACAACGATAACAAAGGAAAAGACCAGAGAAATATTAACATCTTCCACAAAACGTGAGTGAGTTTTTGCATGAGCTTAATTGGTTCATTTAGACCCCAGAAAGCCAATAACCCTATTAAAAATGGGGTACAGAGCTAAACAAAGAATTTTCACCCAAAGAACTTCGGAAGGCTGAGAAGCATCTTAAAAAATGCTCAACTTCATTAGTCATTAGGGAAATGCAAATCAAAACAACCCTGAGATTTTACCTTACACCAGTCAGAATGGCTAAGATTAAAAATTCAGGAGCCAGCAGGTGTTGGCGAGGATGTGGAGAAAGAGGAACACTCCTCCACTGCTGGTGGGGTTGCAAATTGGTACAACCACTCTGGAAATCAGTTGGCGGTTCCTCAGAAAACTGGGCATGCCACTTCCGGAGGATCCTGCTATACCACTCCTGGGCATATACCCAGAAGATTCCCCAGCATGTAATAAGGATACATGCTCCACTATGTTCATAGCAGCCCTATTTATAATAGCCAGAAGCTGGAAAGAACCCAGGTATCCCTCAACAGAAGAGTGGATGCAAAAATGTGGTATATCTACACAATGGAGTACTATTCAGCCATTAGAAACAATGAATTCATGAAATTCTTCGGCAAATGGATGGATCTGGAGAACATCATACTAAGTGAGGTAACCCAGTCTCAAAAGATCAATCATGGTATGCACTCACTAATAAGTGGATATTAACCTAGAAAACTGGAATACCCAAAACATAATCCACACATCAAATGAGGTACAAGAAGAATGGAGGAGTGGCCCCTTGTTCTGGAAAGACTCAGTGAAGCAATATAGGGCAAAACCAGAACAGGGAAGTGGGAAGGGGTGGGTGAGAGAACAGGGGGAGGTAAGAGGGCTTATGGGACTTTCGGGGAGTGGGGGGCTAGAAAAGGAGAAATCATTTGAAATGTAAATAAAAAATATATCAAATAAAAAAAGGGAGGATGCTTGGCCCCTCCTCTCTCTCTTGCTTCTCTCTTGCTCTTGGACTCTTCTCTCTCCCCCTCTCCCCCTCTCTCCACGTGGTCATGGCCGGCCTCTACTTCTCTACTCTCAACTTCTCTTTGCCTTTCTCTGTCTCTAATACCCCCTTAACCCCCCTCCCCATGCCCTGAATAAACTCTATTCTATACTATAAAAAAATTAAAACCTAGACTAAATTTCAAAATTATTCCAGATTAAATTACTTTTATACCTCCGTCCCATGCCTCTAATTTTAACATAGAAATATCTTACAAAGAAGACTGGCTGGAGAAAACATGCAGGTGGCAGGACATCTTCCTGCTTACAGTCACCTCTGCCAACTGCAGCGGGGCTTGCTGCGCTGCCGTGACCAGGGAGGGAGGCACTCTGTCCTAGATAGTCTTCATGAAGGTGACCTAGAGCTGGGCAGAGTTTCTGAGGTGGAGGTCTGTCTGCCAGCCTCAGTGGGCTGAAGCCAGCGTGTTAGTCTCCGAGTTCCAATGATAACAACTGCTCTGTAGTGAAGCTTTGCTAGACACCCACTTCTGGGACTCTCAAGGTCCTGCCACACAACCTTATCTATTATATTTCCTCAGACCATTTCTCTAATTTAGAAAGCCTTCAGATTTCATTTCCCTTGCTGTGGCGAAACCTTCATACAATAAAGGAGAGACGGGGACGGCACTCTCTCCTGAAACTTTGTCTTTGGGTGGGTGGTTGCACATGTGTTTCTTATCTGTTTGTGGGAGAGTGAATGTGCAGTGAAGTGTGTGCACATACATTAAGGGTATTTAGTAAGCCCATATTCAAAAAGAGGAAATGGGTAAGGTGCATGCTGTGCATGTATGAGGACCTGAGTTCCGTCCCATGCAAAATCCATGCCGGGTGATTGTGACTTCCAGCTTTGGGAAGGAAGTGACAAGAGGCTCTATGAGGCACACTGACCATCCAACCTTTGCTGAGACTTTCAAAACAAGGTGACTGGCTCCTGAGGAACAACTCCCGAGGTTGACCTCTGTTCTACATCCCTCTTCTGAAATATAAACACATTTGCATACATCTATATACAGGCAAACACTCAAATACACATACTTTCACATATACACACACTGTGTACACACACACACACACAGAAGTAGGTGGTAAATAAAGAGAGGAACACATGAACATGTTGAATGTTTTGGAGGAAAGCATTGGCTACACATGGAAGAAGGTTTTTCAGGCATCAGAACTGGGTGACTTGAGCATGGCTGTTCAGCCCATAGATCTAGTATTTGTTATCTTTTTATCTGCATGCGACTGCAGTCACAGCCTGTTGGGGGTTTGTCTGGTGCTGCTTGTATTCAAATGCTCAGTTCTGTATCCCAACATCTGACTGCCCCAAGATGAGTAAATTCCCATGCATAACAGCCTTTGTTGGGTAAACCTTACTTCCCAGTTTAAAACCACTGTTAAGTAAAATAGCTACAACCAATTACTGGGGAGAAAAAAGAGGTATTGTTTGAGTTACTGGGCTGGGTGGGCAGGGTAGGGGGAGTCACAGGTAGGGACCATGAGGGAGAAAGAGAAAGGAAATAGATGGATGGTAGATAGATAGAGACAGACAGACAGACAGACAGATATGAGCATTGAGCAGAAGATGGAGAGAACAGGAGGTCTCTATTAGCCACGAAGGACCAGCAGCACTTGCCAGAGTGAAATGCTTACCCAGGACTCCAGACTGCTGGAGCAGAAATAACCCAGGACGACTCCAACAACAAATATTTAAGGATCACAGCAGGAGAAGCAGCCAGTCCAGCATTAGAGAATTAGATTAGGGGTCATCCCCCAGTAATTGAGCAGAGCCAAATAAATAAATCATAGTTTGAATCTCATTCATCTTAAGCTAGACAGGGATAAGCATCATTCATATTATTTCACAATAGCTGGTGCACAAATGTCTGTTGAGGTAATGGAGAAAACCAATGCCCAGGAAGGGAGTGGCTTCTTCTGTTCTATCTATAGCTGGTCATAGTGGCATGCCTATCTCCTCAGCACGTGGGAAACAAAGGCGGGATGACTGCTGCGTGTGCGAGGCCAGCTACAGGACTGCCAGGGTGAGACAGCAAGAGCCTGCCTCAAATGCTAGCTTGGGGGACATGCCAAGGAAACACAGGGACTTCCTGGCTGGCTACACGTGGACCTGATGCTCATTCTAGCGATTGTTCTGCACCTCCTGGGAGAGGTGTCTCCGTGTCAAAGGGCCTTTCCTCTTCTATGCCCTGTAGCAACACTCACCTCCAAGGTGCTGGGATCAAAGAAGTCACACCTCACAACAGCATTACCGCTAGTATTAGGCTACTAATAATTATCTCATCCTCATCACACTCATCGCAGCTAATGTTTTGGGGGGAAAATCCTTAGGTTTTATTTTTTATTTTTTGGTCCCAGGGGCAAATGAGGGAACAGCTATCTCATTTGCTCAAAGTCAAAGAGCTTTAGTTGCCCCAAGGAAATTCAAATTCTACACTGCCTCCCCTACTTCACACCCTCGACATGCTTTATCTCCCCACCCTAGGTTCTCATAGCACACTGTCATATGCTAGCAATTAGCAATTCTGAAATAATAGAAACAATCATTAGTGATGTGTAATTATCTTCTCTTGGAAAGTGCGGGATCCTTTAGCATGAATTGTCTTGCCGACAGATCATAGTTCATCTTGATAACGGGTTTGATGGAGTTATAGGAGACGTTGAGTCTGGCTCATTAATGTTATTATTGTTTTCAGACCTTCAGTGGCAACCATGCTTCCTAAGTATTAATTAATCGTGGTGACTTCTCTGGGAAGTATGCTAAATATAACTAAACTAATTCCACCAGAAGAGAAATTGGCAAGTCAGTGATCGCAGTGAATCCCTCTCTGTTTCCAAGATAACAGAATGAAATTACCCAACTGGACTCAGTTTCCCTTGGTCATAAGTAGGCATGACTTTTATGTGCTGTTACTGACTCCACCCATACAAAAGGAAAACCCCTTGAAATATAATGAAACAATGAAAAATAATGATCATAATCAACCAAGTCTTAAGTTCTGAGAAATATTAACTGCGTCGTAAACTATGCTTTCTCCTTTGTGTCTTACTCTTTCTTTAAAGGTTTATTTTGAGTGTGTGTGTGTGTGCACGAGCGCGTGCACAAGCGTGTGTGGCACACATGTGTCACGGCACATGTGTGAATATCTGAGGGCAATCACGTGGGTCAGTCTTACATCGCACCGCTTTGTTTGAGGCAGAGTCTCCCCTGTTGGATGCGGTGCTCAGCTCTCTGGGTTTGCTGGCTTGGGAGCTCACATGCTGTGATGCTAGACACCTGAGGTGTGTCCAGCTTCTCCGTGGTTTCTGGGAACTTAGCGTCAGTTTGTCAGGCTCCTGTGGTGAGCACTTTGTCCCGCAGAGTCATTTTCTCTGGCCCTTTGTGAAATGCTTATGCGAGTGCTCAAACTCACCAAACCAGGATCAACCCTCATCTTAGCACAGATTCTGTATTTAGTTACTTTCTTTACTTCTTAAATGCCCCCTGGTCTTTAGGGATTTATGATCCAGCTGTCAATAGTTGGGGTTATTATCTTTCCGCTGAAGTTATGGATAAAGCCCAGGAACTGGGAGAAGCATGGGACTCAAGGGTCAGGACTGGGTTCATATCTGAAGCCTGCTGCCAGCAGTCTGGCCTGGCACCTTCAGAGGGCTATTTGTCTTTTCTTGTTACTGTTTTGTTTTCTAATGTAGATCATCTTTCCTCGTAAATTATGGGAACAACAAGAGAACAAATGTAGAGTGCTGATTCTTGAGAAGTGATCAATAATAGACTTGTTATTAATCTCATAAATCAACGGCTCAGCCCCACAGATAGGAAAGAGCAAAGGCTCTGAAACTGAGCCTGGGACAGCAGATGGAGACTTTACCCGATCGTTCTCGGAGTCTTTGTTCAGCACCCTTTTCTCTCGCGTGTGCATGCAAAACTCCTTTTAACTCAAAACAACACTCGGTACATAATGAATAGGGAAAATATTTTGGAAACGGAAACAAGAGACCTTTACAATGAAGAAGAGAGAAAGGGGCGATGGCCAGTGCTGTGTCCTCTGTGCTGCTGTGGTTGGGATGGGAGACATGCTCCACAGACGTATGTGTTTACACACGTGGTCTCCATCTTGTGGTGCCATTTTTATTTTATTGCTTTTCTTTTCTTTTCTTTTCTTTTCTTTTCTTTTCTTTTCTTTTCTTTTCTTTTCTTTTCTTTTCTTTCTTTCTTTCTTTCTTTCTTTCTTTCTTTCTTTCTTTCTTTCTTTCTTTCTTTCTTTCTTTTTTTTTGTATTTTTGGAGGAATGCTTTGAAACTTTTAGGAGGTGGAGTCTAGCTGGTGAAGTGAGAACTTGGGAGGAACGGAGAACCTTGAGGTTTACAGCCCACCCCGTATCTGGCTTCCTCACTTGCCTGTATGTGAAAAACAAACCCGCACCGCAAGCTGCCGGCGCAAAGGCTCCTCCCACTGCTCGTTCTCTGTCCCGCTGGACTTCATCTGTTAAACTGTGAGCCAAAATAAACCTCTTCCTCCCTTAGGAAAAGTGACTCAAGCAGGTGCCCTTGGTTACCTGGGGGTTGCGGGGGAGGCATGAGGGATGGCGAGGGGTGAGGGGATGGTGGACATGAAATACAAGCAGCAGGCTTTGGGGGGGAAATCCATCTTCAGGAAAACACTCACTTCTGGAGTATACAGAGGGGCACTGGAGGTGGGGTGTTAGCTTAGCTCTTCATCACAGACTTTTACTATTTTTTTCTCTTAAAACCTTAAGAGTTTCTAGATTTATTCCTTAAAAAGCCTAAAATTGTGAGCACACAAGGCACATTGTGTTGAAACGAAAGCTAGCTCTACTTAAAGTTTTAAAAATAAGCTCACACTTGAACTCTTTAGATTGAAGCTTACACCTGTAAGTACAAAGGACCAGCAAACCATGAAGCACTCTGTGTTGGTTGCCATGGGCACCAGAACGACAGCCAATGACGTGAGGAGGATGAACTTACCTGTGTAGATGTACTCCACATATGCAGGGTGAGTTTTCATGAACACCTCTTTCACTTTTTCTATTTTATCAGCCCTTATTTTGGTTGCAAAGGGTGTGTACATAACTGAGAACGCTTCGGCTCTGGTGATGGCTTCTTCAATCATGGCCTGTGAGGAAGGAAACGAGCCACTTAGCAGCAGTAATAGCATAATACTTTTTGAGAACGTAAAAAAAAATAATTACTTTTATGGATGATTTAAAAATCTATATACTGTACAGCAAAGATAACATATTTTGGTCTTAAATATTCATTAGAACACAATTTAATTAGTTTTGAAAATACTATTTCATCTGAAGAAATCCAATTAACTGAAGAAAGTTTGTAAATAGCCACCTGTACCCTAAGCCTGTCTTAAGATAAAAATAAAAATTCTGTTTCTCAAGGTGTCATTTTCCTCTTTATTTAGAAAAATCAAATTCTTAGGTACAATATTATAACTAATCTACTGATGAACAGATATTGGCAATCAGTTTATGCAAAAATATTTTTAAAATGCTCCAAGCTACCTGTACGGCATTGTCTTTATAAGAATTAAGTTTTTCTTCTCCCACGCCCCAGGAAAGCCTTTACCCTTAAGAGCCGTTCTCAGCTTTGCCAGCAAAGCATTCCTACCTCTGGATCAGAGGTGAAATGACACAAATTCAGCTGTGCAAGATGTCTCTTTAAATTACATTTGCTCACAACCAGTTCTTGCTAGGGACTCCCCTCCCCCCCCAGCTTCCGGTTTTAACCAGGCCACATTCATACCTGTATCAGGTTCAAAAAAAAGGAGCCTTTCAAATTTTAAAGGGTGTCTGTTCTTTTTCTACAACTTTTCCTTCTGAAGGAGTCTTGAAGATTGTACAAAAAGTATCTCTATAGCTACTCCATTTTTCTGGAAATAGCACAAAAGCACATTATGTTAAAGACCCACATATAAGAATACATAATAATAATAAGTTCCTCTGACAAATAAGGTGTATTATCAGCCAATAAGAAAACCAACAGATTGGAAGTGTGCAACAGAGGGGGAGAACCCAACAAACAAATTATATTTTGTTGATTATATACATTATCAACTTGGCGTTTTGGCAGCATTAATGAGGTGAGGAGCAAGAGGCTGGCTTTTCTGTGTCGCAGGGTTGTCTAGGCTGTTTTCATATGGGTATGCGCCACACTGTGACTGCTCCCCCTTACTCCCCCCCCCCATGCACTACACTGTGTCTGGTCCCACGCTACACTGTGTCTGGTCCCACGCTACACTGTGTCTGGTCCCGCGCCACACTGTGTCTGGTCCCGCGCCACACTGTGTCTGGTCCCACTCTACACTGTGTCTGGTCTCCCAGAAGCCCTACCTTTGCACTGGCTCACCAATCCCCTTGTTCTCTAGACAGATTCAATTCTTTTTCAGGCCATTAGCAATTCTCATGATTTTATGTATACTGACATCTAGGACCACAAACAAGAGCAAATTGATGCTTGTCCTTCTGAGGCAAACTCTACTCAATACGATTATCCCTAGTCATATCCATTTTCCTGCAAAAATCCATTCTTCAAATACAGAATATATATATTTTTTAAATCCATTCCTCTGTCGTCCGGCAAAGCTTGGTCCATAGCTTAGTATGAAAAGTGATGCTGCAAACACTTGATGTGCAAGTGTCCCTGTGATGTGTTGACATGGAGGCTTTTGGGTACACACTAGGAAATGGTATAATGGTATGGCTGGGTCATATGGGAGTTCTTTTTTTTTTTTTTTGGATTAACCTTCATACTGATTTCCATAGTGTCTTGGCAATTTGACATTCCCAAAAATAGTGCATAAGGCTTCCCCCTTGTCCAAATCCTTGCGGAATTTATCATCTCTTGTCTTTTTTTTTAAATGTATAATTTAAAATTTTTTTCTATATTCTTTGTTTCCATTTCAAATGCTTTCCCCTTTCCTGGTTTCCTCCTCCCCATAAGTCCCATAAGCCCTCTTCCCTCTGCCCATTCCCCAATCACCCCCTCCCATTTCTCTGTCCTGGTACTCCCCTACAATGCTGGATCAAGCCTTTCCAGGACCAGGGACCTCTCCTTCCTTCTTCTTGGGAATCATTTGATATGTGAATTGTGTCTTGAGTATTCAGAGCTTCTGGGCTAATATCCACTTATCAGTGACTGCATTCCATGTGTATTCTTTTGTGATTGGGTTACCTCACTTAGGATGATATTTTCCAGTTCCAACCATTTGCCTAAGAATTTCATGAATTTATTGGTTTTAATTGCTGAGTAGTATTCCATTGTGTAAATATACCACATTTTCTGTATCCATTCCTCCATTGAGGGACATCTGGGTTCTTTCCAGATTCTGGCTATTATAAATAAGGCTACTATGAACATAGTGGAGCATGTGTCCTTATTGCATGCCAGGGAATCCTCTGGGGATATGCCCAGGAGTGGTATAGCAGGGTCCATTTCTTGTCTTGATGGCCACTGTTCTGTCTTGGATGAGATGTAATCTCAAATGTACATTTATCTGATAACTAGTGAAGCTCAATGCGTTTTCATGTTTAGTTGGCTGTATTTCATTTTTTGAAGGATCGTCTGTTCATTCCGGTGACCTGTTTATTGGCTGGGCTGTTTAATTTCTTGCTGAATGTCGTGAGTTCTTTGTATATGGTGAATATTAGTCTTGTCAGCTACATAGGGAGCAAGGGTTTTCTACCGTCTTGCAGCCTGTCTTGTCTCTTCACTTGCTTGCTTCAGAACGCGCTGAGCTGCTTTTAACCCTCATGAAGTTCACTTGTCAATCGTGACATGGCTGAGTGATTCGGTGCTGAGTGTTGTTTTCAGGAAGTGTGTTCATGCTAATACCAAAACTATTCACTTTAATGTTCCTTCTAACAGTGTCAGAGGTCCTGCATTAAGGCATGGCTTTTGATATAGGGTTAGAGAGATGGATCTAGCTTTATTTATTTATTTATTTATTTATTTTTTACATTTTTGTTTACAAGCATGTTCTTTTATTAGAAAAGGAAGTAAAAACATTTTACGATAAAATTGAAGATTTACATGGAAAATGTTTCTGGTAAAATAGAAGAGATATATAGAAAAACATGTTAAAATTGACAATTTTCATAGAAAATTAAAGAGTAAAATGGTAGACATAAAACATTGCTAAATTAACTGAAAAAGGAAGTAGAAACATTTTATGTTAGAATTGAAGATTTATGTGGAAAATATTTCTGATAAAATAGTAGAAAAATGTAGAAATGTTAAAATTGAAGATTATCATGGAAAATTTTATATAGATATAATAATGGTAGGCATAAAAGTACTCCTAAGTTGATTGAAAGTGGAATTATAAACATTTTCTGATAAAGGTGAAGATTTACTTGGAAAATATTTCTGATAAAATTGGAGAAATATATAATAAAACATGTTAAAATTGAACATTATTAGCCAGGCGGTGGTGGTGCATGCCTGTAATCCCAGCACTCTGAGAGGCAGAGGCACGCGGATCTCTGAGGCCAGCCTGGTCTACAGAGTGAGTTCCAGGACAGCCAGGCTATACAGAGAAATCCTGTCTCAAAAAAAAAAAAAAAGATTATCATGGAAAATTCTATGGATAAAATGGTAGGCATAAAAATAATTCTAAGTTGATTGAAAGTGGAATTATAAACATTTTCAGGTAAAATTGCAGAATTACATTGGAAATATTTCTGATAAAATTCAAGAAATATATAGAAAGATACATTAAAATTGACTATTTCATGGAAAATCATGCGGATACAATGGTAGATATAAAAAAACCTTTCTAAATTAATTGAAAGGGAAATTAAAAACATTTTGTGATAAATACAGAGATTTACATGGAAAACATTTCTGATAAAATAGAAGAAATGTATAGAAAAACATGTTAAAATTGAAGATTATCATGAAAAATAATGCAGATAAAATGGTAGAGATAAAAACATTACTATATTAATTGAAAGAGGAATTACAAACTTTTTTTATAAAATTGAAGATGTGCATGAAAAATATTTCTGTTAGTCTATGTCTTTTTATTGAGGATTTGAGTCCATTGATATTAAGAGATATTAAGGGATACTGATGTTGCTTCCTGTTATTTTTATGTTTGTATGGTTATCTTCTTTTGGGTTTGTTGGAAGAAGATCCTTGCTTTTTCTAGGGTATAGTTTCCCTCCTTGTGTTGACATTTTCCATCTGTTATCCTTTGTAGGGCTGGATTTATGGGAAGATATTGTGTAAATTTGGTTTTATCATGGAATATCTTGGTTTCTCCATCTATGGTGATTGAAAGTATTGCTGAGAATAATAGTCTGGGCTGGTATTTGTGTTCTCTTAGAGTCTGTGTGAGATCTGCCCAGGATTTTCTAGCTTTCATCATGTCTGGTGAGAAGTCTGGTATAATTCTGAAAGGTCTGCCTTTATAAGTTACTTGCCCTTTTTCCCTTACTGCTTTTAATATTCTTTTTTGTTTGGTGCATTTGGTGTTTTGATTATTATTTGCCCGGAGGACTTTCTGTTCTGGTCCAGTCTGTTTGGAGTTCTGTAGGCTTCTTGTATGTTCATGAGCATCTCTTTCTTTAGGTTAGGGAAGTTTTCTTCTATAATTTTGTTGAAGACAGTTACTGGCCCTTTAAGTTGTAAGTCTTCGCTCTCTTCTATACTTATTTAATCTTTAGGTTTGGTCTTCTCATCATGTCCTGGATTTCCTGGATGTTTTGGGTTATAAGATTTTTGCATTTTGCATTTTCTTTGACTGTTGAGTCAATGTTTTCTGTGGTATCTTCAGCATCTGAGATTCTTTCTTCTATCTCTTGTATTCTGTTGTTGACGTTTGCATCTATGACTCCTGATTTTTTTCCAAGGTTTTCTATCTCCAGAGTTTGTCTCCCTTTGTGATTTTTTTCATTGTTTCTACTTCCACTTTTAGATCCTGGATGGTTTTGTTCAGGTCCTTCACTTGATTGTTTGTGTTTTCCTGTAATTCTTTAAGGGATTTTGTGTTTCCTCTTTAAGGGCTTCTGTCTGTTGACCCATGTTCTCCTGAATTTCTTTAAGTCCTTGAAGCCTTCTATCAGCATCCTGAGATATGATTTTAAATCCAAATCTTGCTTTTCTGGTGTGTTGGGGTATCCGGGACTTGCTGTGGTGGGAGAATTGGGCTCTTATGTTGGCAAGTAGCCTTGGTTTCTGTTGGTAGGGTTCTTGTGCTTGCCTTTCACCATCTGGTTATCTCTTGTGCTGGTTGGCCTTGCTGTCTCTGGCTCGAGCTTGTCCCTCCTGTGGGCCTGTAAGCCTGTGTTCATCCTTCTGGGAGACCAACTCTCTTCTGGCAGGGTCTGTGCACAGAAGGCTGTGGAGCTGCCTGGCTCCCTGGTGCAAATGGAGGTGGGAAGACTTCTGTCCCAGCTGCTCCACTGTGCTCAGTGTGCTCCTAGCTGTTCCCCTCCAGAGAGGAGGTGGAGTTCTCACCTCTGTGCTCAGCAGTGAAAGCACTGCTGGGAGATCACTCTCTCCTGGCGGGCCATGCACCAGCTTTATTTTTTTAACATGTGGATAGCCAATTTCACCAGCACCATTTGCTAAAAAAGCTGCCTTTTGTTAATATATGTTTTTGGCATCTTTGTAGAACAATCAGGTAGTTGTTAGCTACTGACATTTTTTCTGAGTCCTCTACCCTACTACTGACCCTGCCTGGTCGTTCTTATACCAATATCCTGTTCTTGTGACTGTGGTTCCATAGTATAACTTGAAGTCAGAATATGCTCCTCCTTTTGCTCAGGATTGCTTTGGATATTTGGGATCTTTTGTGCTTCCATGTGGAATTTAAGATTGCTTGTTTCTATTCTTGTGGAAAATGGTATTGAGGCTTTATGGGGATTCCATTGAATATGTGGCTTCTGCTTGGGCAGAATAGCCATTTTTTTTTTTTTTTTGCGATATTAACTCTTCTAACGCATGAGCTTCTATTGTGTTGATTTTAAGTTAAACACTCTAGCTGAACTTTGTCACTGCTTGTTCCATTCCTCAGTCATGTCACATGGCCTCTATGATCATCTACAATAAGAGCCGTGCATCTTATGCTGCCAAACATTCTCTTACCTCTTGGATTACTCATAACATTGCCTTTCCATGTTCAGGGCACTGAGAGGAGCTGGCGAATGGAGTTGTTGGCTGTCACTCAGGTGGAGTTTCCTCAGCTGTGGGTTTGTGGTAGGATCTGTGTGCCTGTGACCTGGGCCAGCTTTGGAAAGCTAATCAGGGTACCACAGGCAGGAGGTCGGGAGCTCAGAGATGGAGATGAACTCTTGGTCCTCCTTCAGTGTGGTGCTCCTACATGCTGATGGCTGGAACCAGGCCGGGGAGGGCTGCTGTAGACCAAGTGAGCGTGAGGACACGTGCAGATGTATGTGGATAATGTAGGTGAGGAGGCTGCACATTCAGGCTTAAGGTCAGAACTTGGCTTTGTTTATTTAATCTGTTGGCTCCTGATTAACCAGCTAGGGCTACCCCTAGAGAGGTCCACAGGAGAACGGACTGAACAGCAGAGACTCATATTCTTCTAGCTTTTGAGCCCAAAGGCCGCCTGAAGTGTCAGCAGGATTAGTTTCTTCTGGGGCTTCTTTTTTTCTCTTGGAGATTCCTCCCATCTTCTTTCTTCTATTCTCCATGTCTCTGTTTCTCTGTCTCTGTATCTCTCTGTCTCTGTCTCTCTCTCTTTGGTATTGGTGCTTGAGTCTAGTGTCTCTTCAATGTGACACATGTGCCTGACCTGCGTACTACACTCCCAGCTACCTTTTATGTATCTTAATCTCCTCTTTATGACGACACTCATATTGGACTGGCGAACCAGAGAATTCAGCCGTCCTCTCAGAGAGCTCATCTCCAAATCAGACTTATTCTGGGACCCTGGACATTAGCCCTTTACTTGAATATATTTGATGGGAAGACAGATGACAGTCTATCTGTTTTTTAACAGCTAAAGGACTTTCCATTGGACTTTCTGAATATCTTGGATTGGGCATTTTGTCTTAAATTCTGGCTGGAAAAAATTAGTGAAGGTATTTAATCTTCGAGCTTGCTTCTAGAACAGCATTAACAAGATCACAGGACAGGACAGGAGAAAACTCTCTCAACCCCATTTCTTTTCCAACTGCTGGCAGTGTACTGGAGTGCTGGCAGAGTAGCTTGGCAGAGCCATCTCACAGCAGGGATGGTGAGGCGAATGCCCAAGAACTTGCACCAGCTTTTCTGCAAGTGGCAGAAGTGTGGTTTTCCTGTGGCAGCTTGATCTGCTCATTGGCAGATCTGTGCCCTTGGTTACTGCTTCAGGCCTTGCATGCAGGCCTTTCTGTGGCTCTCACTGACAAAGGTGTGTATTTGCAGGGATTAGACTCCCTTTTCCCACTGGGAACCAACACAGGCGATTCTTTTGTCTCCTGCCCTCCATCTTGGAGATTCCTGAGGGAGTGGCTGAGGGAGCACATTGCCTACACAACTCATGAATAAGAAGTGAATTTTCCAGCTGGCATAGTGGCACATTTTTTATCCCATCACTTAGGAGGTAGAGGCAGGAGGGTCAGAAGTTCAAGGACAGCCTTGGCTACAACAAAATAAAACAATGAAAGAAAGAAAGAAAGAGAGAGAGAGAGAGAGAGAGAGAGAGAGAGAGAGAGAGAGAGAGAGAGAGAAAGAAAAATTTCTAAGAGGATGTTTGCTTGAAGAACATTATTATAACCTGAAGGAAAAATGATTGTTATTATAGCATAGGAATGAGAATATAGGTCGTTCTTGCATTGGATCCCGAAACATCCTCACTATACTTTTTACTAGAACTAATAATATTTTGGACTTTGAACCTGTCTCATATTGCTCTGGTAAAGGAATACAGCAATATTTCATACACTGCTCAGTGTAATTACATTATTGGGTAACCAGTTAATGGAACAATCTAGAAAAAATGTAGCCTACATGCTTTATTAAAAACAAAAATTTTATTTTCTGGCACCACAGAGACTAGACTGCAGGAACTGTGTCTGAGTCCTGTGTCCCAAATGTGCCTCATTTTAAGCAATAGGGCCCTACTTGCAATCTCCGAGAGCCACCCAAGGGCTACACAGTAGTCTCTATTGCTTTAGGAGTTTAGGAGCCACTTGGCTACACTAACCAACCCATTCTTATGCCCGATACTCAGGTTTCTTTCTTTTTTTTTTTTTTCATTTTTGTTAGTCTATGGTTCTTGGGGGAAGCAGGTTTTATATACATACATATATATATATATATGTATACTGTATTGTGTAGCATTTTAGGTAAGTGTAAAATAGCCCGGTTCCTTGACGCGTCATCAAACAGCCTTGGTGTGTCATTTGCTCACATCACTTTTTCTCAGTCTATATTGACCAATGAAGCTGTAGCAGAGGGGCAGCGATTAAACAGTCCTATCCAGCTGTAATACTTAGAAACTATGACAATGACTTTCGTGTCGAGGCACCAGTGAAGGTGCAATTAGTGGCCCTCACTTGTCAGTGGTAATGAACAGCTGTCTTATTGGACTTAAAACACTCAACAAGAGGGAAGCCATGCCCACTGCTGTATTTATTGAAAAGGCTGTTCTTTCTTCACTGTGGTTTTTAGCACCTTTATTATCAATGAGCTGGTTGTAGGTAAGTAGTTTGGTTTCCAGCTGCTCTGGTCTGTCCATCTGTATTTCCAGTCCAGTGGTCTTCTAGTGGCCACGGTTCTGCAGTAAGTTTTGAAGTCAGGTGGTGCAGTTCCTCCTAGTTTTGTACAGATAGATGGTTGAATTGAATAGGAATTTTACTGGCTCTCTAAATATTTTTGGTATTACAAACATTTTCAACAATATTGATTCTTCTAGCACATCACCACGATGTGCTTCTGTTTTCTCCAGATTACTCTGTTTCTTTCATCCATATCTTAGTCTTCACTGTAGAGATATTTTATCTGTTTGGTTAAAATGGTTCTTAGGAATTTAATGTTAGCATCTGTATCTGTTGCAAATAGGATGATTTCCTTCATTTCTAGTTTGGACAGTTTGCTATTGGTGTGCATCAATGCTACTGATTTCGTTTTTAATTTTGATGACTTGCTTTATTAATTCTAATGTGTTTTTGGTGGAGAGTTTGGGTCTTCCTATGTATAAGGGTGTATAAACAGTGATAATATGATTTCCTAGTACTTCCAGTACTGTGTTGAGTTAAAGTGATGGGAATGGATATCTGTCATGTTCTAGATTTTCATGAGGAAGCGTGAGCTCTGGCCCATTCATCCTAATGTTGGTTCCTGTGTTATCACACACAATTTCATCATGTTGATGTGTGCTCTCTGTAGCTCTAATTTGTCCAGCATTTAAGTCAAAAGGGAAAATGAATACCATCAAATGCTTTTCCTGCATTTATTGAGGTTTAGTTCATCACATTTTTATTCATCAACTGCTTAAAAATATCCTTGTTACACACCGAGAAACAAGACTCAGAAACATACAGAGGCAGAGACATAGCATTGTGTATGGAGGTCAGAGGACAGTTTGAAGGCAGGAGTTAGTATTTAGTTCTTTTAACCATGTAGGTTCTGGGGATTGAGTGTAGGCCTTCAGTCTCGGCATCAGGTAACATCTTGCTAGTGCTACCAATGATCAACTTTAAAGTTAGTCATTATTTAATATGACCATTTCACGAGTGTGTGTAATAATACTTGCTTATTTTCATTCCAGTATTCTGTTGCTTGGCTTCCTCTAGCTGGTCTCCTACTTATCCATAAACAGTTCTCTCTGCCTCTCTCATCTCCTTCTCCCTCTCCCTCTCTGCCTCTCTCCATCTCTATCCCATCTCTCTTATGACACATTGTGTTACAGCTAGATTGCACATATGAAAGGAGACATGACGCTTCCCCCCTCCCATCACCTTTTCTTATTCCTCATTTCCCTCCTCCCACAGACTTCCCCATTCTACTTTCGAGTCACATATGTATTCAAATATATACTGCACATACAATGGAAAACATGCAATGCTTGTCTTTCTGAGTCTGGCTTATTTTGCTTAATGTAATTCTATCTATTTTCCTGAAAATGAAATAGTTTTTTTTTTTTTTTAGAGCTGAATGAAATGCATTTTATCTATATAGCTAGATATCACATTTTAAAATGTACTCATCTGATTGGCATTTAGGATAACCTCTGTGCTGGCATCTTTGGGTTATGTTAATCCAGGTTCTTTCAGATCTATTCTCAGGAGCAGTAACTCCACTTTTCATTTCTTGAGGAACCACTGTACTGGTTTCCATGGTGACTGTACCAGGTTACACTTCCACCAGTGGTGTGTCTTTATCGTGTTGACTGGGTGGATCACATTCATTGACTTGTTGAACCATCCTTGAATTTCTAGAATAAATCCCCTTTGATAATGCTAATTTTAACATGTTTGTGTGTTTAATTTTCTATTTTGTTAAAAAAATTTTGTTGAAAATCTGTGTCATCAAGGATACAGACCTGTAGTCATTCTCATTTGGTTTTAATGCCAGAATAATACTAGCCTTATATATTGTGTTTGGAAGAGCTTCTTTCTTCAGCTTTTTTAGTAATAGTTTAGGAAGAATTGGTACTAGTCATTCTTTAAATAGAATTCATCAATGAATGTTTCCTCCTCCCCCTTCTTTTTTTAAATAAAAAAAGCTTTTTACTATTTATTCGGTCTCATTTGTCTTATTGGTCTGCCTGGATTCTCTATCTCCTCTGACTGGGTACCATATTTATATAGGAATTGGTCATTTCTTTCACTCACATATTACACAATTTCATTTTCCTTTACAGCTGAATAAAATTTTATTGTGTATAGGTACTACAATTTCATTATCCAGTCATCAGCTGATGGACATGCAGGCTGATTCAATTTTCCAGCTATTGTAGGCAGAGTGGCAACAAACATGGAGAAGCAGGCATTTCTGTGGATACGGATTCCTGTAACTTTAATTTTTTTCAAATCTTATTTTATGATGATTCTTAAACCCTTAATCTCCCTTGTAGCCCACCACCCACCAGAGGTAGTGGAAAAGAAAGGATATGGAGAAGTGTTCCTGTTTAGAAAAGTTCTTTGGAGCAACTCTGTGTTGTCTGGAAATTGGCAGTTCAGTTCACAGGTTAGTAGGCAGCAGCAGGTCGATCCACTCACAATTTATGGATACACCAGCAGTCTGGTTCAGTAGAGCCGGGTGAGCAACAGTGGTGACCCGACCTAGCCGAGACAGCCAGGCCTCAGCCTAGGCTCAAGTTAGCAGTAGGGACCCAGAAGGATACCAGGAGAAGTTCTTGCCTGTGCCTCTCTCAGGGAAGAAGAGACCCACCAGGGTTGCACAGCCAAGCTCTGTCTCAGTCACTCCGTGAGTCCTGTTTTTACCCTCCACACATCATGTGTCCTCCACATGCCTCATCTCACCACAGGTCTTGCCTCAGCACACGCATCCAGTCAGCCCGAGCCCACAGAGCCCCAACACATGCAGCTCCACTACACAATGTAAGGCGGACCAATACATGCGTGCTGTTAGCAAAGAATCCTTAAGTCATGTGTCCTTTCCTGTGTTTGCTTTAGCAGAACATCCTCTCCCCCGTCCATGTCTGCTTCAGTGAAATGTTCCTTCGTGAGTCGTCTGCCTTAGTGTTTCACCTGTGTCCACTTCAGGAAAACACTCCTTCACATGTTTGCTCCAGCAAAACACCATCCAACACAGCTGACTCTCCAAAGAACCCTTACGTTTCCACTTCATAATCCTTTGACTATATGCCCCGAAATGGTATGGCTGGGACATCTGGTAGTTCTATGTCTAGCTTCTCAAGGACCCGCCACACTGGTTTTCATTGTGTGTAGAGCAGGAGAAGGCAGGAAACTTGAAAGGAGCTATGATCGATGTGTGTATGTGAAGATCGTATGGGAGAGGAGATAGTAGAACACAGGTACTACTATCTCCTGAGGTTAGAAATAGTGCAAGGCAAGTTTGGCAGAGGATGGGATGTGGGTAGAAACACCCAACACTAAGGATGCTGAAAAACCACATGGGAATTAAATTATAATCTCTTCTTTCTCTGTCTCTCTGTCTCTGTCTCTCTCTGTCTCTCTGTCTCTCTTTCTATCTGTCTGTCTGTCTGTCTGTCTCTCTCTCTCACACACACACATACACATACATTTGTAGTTAACCTGTATGAGGGGAGAGTGGCAATATTTCTCTTACAAGCCATAAGTTATCAAACAAAAATTGTTGTGCCTGGTGTAGGTTTTTTCTTTTCAGCTTATTGGTCATGGGGATGCCAGAGATTCCCAAACAACAAAGGCCACTAACATTGCTTTTGATCACCCAAAAGAATCTGATGGTACGACCTTGTTGCTGGAGATAGCATGCATTGGTGACAGTACATGAAGAAATCAAGCAGACACTGACTTAGAAGCTTCCTCTCTCTGGCTAGCTTTATAGTGCTGGAAGAAACTATGCAGGCTACTGGGGGTGGGGTGGGGGAATCTGTGTACCCAGCTGTGAACCTCATGGGCTATAACGATGACAGCAGCAGGGCAAAATATGCTCCTTGGTGCCACAGTGACATGATTGCTATGGGATGGGTTAACCAAACGCTTTCTGATTGGATAGAAGGCACACTCCACAGGCGGGTGCTCACTTGGTACTGCAAACCTAGCTAAGCACCCATGGCCGGAGAGGCCTTAGGCGAGAACCCACTGCTATTATTTTGCTAGATGGCTATAGCATCCAACTTTAACCTTTAGATCTACAAATAGCACAGCTCTCAGCCCTCACCAGCAGCTTTTTGTTTGTAGTAGTTAGGGCGGAGACTATTCAAAGCGCAGAGAATAAGGGCTATGGAGTACGAGTCCCAAAAGGAACATCTGTCTCATTCCTGCCCAGCAAGGCTCAGGGAACATTATGGAAGAAGGTCTAGAGATGTCTCCTGGTCATGCCAGGGTCATTGTCCTGGTCATGCCAGGGTCATTGTCCTCACGAACTCAGTCGCTGTGGTTGCATGCCAGACTTACATGGGGTCAAGCCGTGTGACATTCCAGCACAAACCAGAGAGTAGTGTGAAGTCCTACTGCTGTCTGAAGAGCTATCAGCAGTTGGTGAGTGCAGAGGGCCGGAGTGATGGAGAGAGAGGAGGGAGGGAGGGTCATCTTTCTTCAGGCATGGCTTCCCATAGGTCGCTCATGCATGATCACATCTCCATGTGCATGTGAGCAGTTCTAATTGGATTCAGTGGGTTATTAAAAAAAATAAGGAGCCAAGAAGTTGCAAAGGGGCTGAGCGAATGTCTGGGAGGAGTCAGAGTGGGGAGTAGGGGTAGATATGATTAAAATATATTATAAATGAGTAGAATTTTCAAAAATAAAAATATATTAAAATTAAAATATTTAGATATAGCCATTGATATTAAAATACAAGTTTTCATGATCAAACGTGTTCCTTGACTTTGAACATAGAGACCAGATGAATATTTAACTGCTCATAAAAAGAGTTAAAATTGGAGTCAATTTCTAATGATGTTTTCACTTTGGCCTTCCTTCCGGGATGTGTTCCTTCCTTGGATGTCGGTAGATGTGGCCTGTGTGTAGAGAACTATGCTGCAATCGGCCCCTGGGCCTGTTGTTGACTATACAGTGATACAACCACTCTGGAAAGCAGTCTGGCGGTTCCTCCGAAAACTGGGCACCTCACTTCCAGAAGATCCTGCTATACCACTCCTGGGCATATACCCAGAGGATTCCCCAGCATGTAATAAGGATACATGCTCTACTATGTTCATAGCAGCCCTATTTATAATTGCCAGATGCTGGAAAGAACCCAGGTATCCCTCAACAGAAGAGTGGATGCAGAAAATGTGGTATATCTACACAATGGAGTACTATTCAGCCATTAGAAACAATGAATTCATGAAATTCTTAGGCAAATGGATGGAGCTAGAGAACATCATACTAAGTGAGATAACCCAGACTCAAAAGGTGAATCATGGTATGCACTAACTAATGAGTGGTTATTAACCTAGAAAACTGGAATACCCAAAACATAATCCACACATCAAATGAGGTACAAGAAGAACAGAGGAGTGGCCCCTGGTTCTGGAAAGACTCAGTGAAACAGTATTTGGCAAAACCAGAACGGGGAAGTGGGAAGGGGTGGGTGGGAGGACAGGGGAAGAGAAGGGGGCTTACGGGACTTTCGGGGAGTGGGGAGGCTAGAAAAGGGGAAATCATTTGAAATGTAAATAAATTATATCGAATAAAAAAAAATTAAAAAAAAAATTATGTTCTCCCCACTGATCCTCGGAAGGAAGCCTTGGAACTGGCGCTCTGGGTCCCAGTGAACTCTTTCTTCACTGTCTCTCTTGCTTTTGGAAGCCTTGGAGATGTACAACGTGGCCCGGCAGGAGTGTATATGGGCAGCTCATTCCCTCTACAAACACCAGGTTGTAGTACGTTCTCTTAGTGTTACAGCTAAGTACAAAGAACCACTTACTGCCCTGGAATTCAGCTTGCCCAGGATAATTGTGAAACAGAGGCTACAGGAGAGAAGGGAGGAGGTCCACTCCACCAGAGGAGAAAGAAAAGTAAATGTGAACAGACAAGGAAAGAAAGGGAGGAGGTGCTCGTCTCCCCATCCCTCCCCATCCCGCATCCAGAGGGTTGGGTCTTCCCTCAAAGGCTTACAAGTACTTACAGGGTCCCAATAAAACTGGCAGGGGTATAATGTTCAAAGCACCTCAAGATGGTGAGATTATTTTACACAGCCCCGCCCCCTTCTCTTGACAGGTGCCTGATGGGAGTGGTAGAGGAAGTGGGGATCCTGTCACTTCTAATTAGAAAATGTAATCAAATAATTTTAGACCATCAAATTATTTCCTTACTGCTCCCAATATTAGTCTTGACCACAATCACAGTAAGTTAATTTGCTTAGGAAATTAGATCTGGAGGGCACCTCAGGACTTTCCCAACCTAATTCGTGGAGATTTGGGGAGGCTTTAAGGGGTTTTCTAAGGATGAACAGCTTTTTCATTTTATAGAATTTAAAATTAGATTTTTATAATATAAATCACTTTCTTTTGAAAAATTAAGGTTTTACCCACTGGGGACAGGAATTTCATAGACTCTGGCAGGTAATTACGCGAGGGAGGCGGGAGTACTTGTGCTGTGCCTGGGCCAGGAATCTTTGCTTAGTGTGGTCCTACTATATTTCCTCCCATAGGGGATTGAAGATAACTCCCAGTCAAACTTGGTGATCAAGTCCTGTATCCCAGCCATGCTGCAGGCTGGGTCCAGGGATGGACTGCAAGTTTGAGGCCTCAAAATCAAAAGAGGGCCAGTTATGTGGCTGTTGCTCAGTAAGAATGAGAACATGTTTGTCTGGTATGCAAAAGGCTCAAGGTTCAATGCTCAGGTTGTGGGGAGAGAGGGAAGGAGACACACACACACAAACACACACACACACACACACACAGAGAGAGAGAGAGAGAGAGAGAGAGAGAGAGAGAGAGATTCCAAGAAGAGAGGGAAGAAGATGGAGGTATAATGTAAATGTAGAATCACATCTTATTGTCTTACTGCAAATTGTTTGTTACAGTAATTAGCTAATCCTAATTCAGAAATAGTAATGAATGAAAATTTGAATCTCATTCATAATCCATTCCCATTTATTAAGCTTTATGATATTATAAAAAGTGCAAAAAATCCAGCATTTAAAGATAAAGTAACAATTTTTCACTTATCACCGCAATATAAGTTTTTGCACATGTTCTTTTCTTTAATCCTTATAGAGCCCATCTAGGTAGGTATTATTAGGGACTGAATATTATGGTCCTATAGTTCTATTTTCAAAGTAACTGTTATTATGTTCGAAGGAAATTTCCTATACTTGGAAGTTATATGGTAGAGATGGTACCTTGTCTTTAATGGCTACCATAACTCTATGTTATTGTATAAATAATAATATAATTTTGAATGATGACTATAATTTACTAGAAAATGGAAAAATAAAACTCTATAAGTGACATTTTAAAAATTTAATTCTTGTAAATACGTATTGGTTTAATTTGGAAGGTTTCACTGACTTGGAATAGAGGGCAGATTTTCCTGAATAGCTCCTCTCCTCGTGGCTGCCCTGTAACCTGTTCACTGCATCACTTAGGCAATAACTGGAACCGACATTTCTGTGATTACACAATTAACATAATAGCATATTAGAACATACTGTGTAATAATCTATTGATTTCTCTTGCCACAGTAATCAGTTCTTTAGTGCTGAAGCTCTATCATGCTGAATAGGAATTCTTTTATGCGGCAACAGCCACTGAATGTCTGTCAGCCCAGGGATGGGGAGGCTGAAGAGGCTCTTCATGGGGTAGAAATAAAGTGTCTATTGTCATTGTCTGTAAGTCACCAATGATTGCATAATCAGGTGACTGGTATCTAGGCAAACAGATTTTGATACAGCTTTCTTAACTTTTCTACTTTGCAATTCTTAATATCTAAGAAATCATAATTAATAGCATTTTAAACTCTAAAAGTAGTTCATTTCCTTTAGTTTTGCAGTATATGTGGATGCTATGGACGTTTAGCGAATACATATGTGTGTTTTTGTAGATATAGCACAGTCTTGTTTCACATTCGCTCTCTCTTCTCTCCCTCCTCTTTTTTTTTTTTTTTTTTTTAGATAGGGTCCCACTATTCTAGTTGTTTTGAGACAGGGTCTCTCTCTCTATGTAGTCTAGACTGTACTGGAAATTGAAATGTAGATCAGGCTAGCCTCAAACTCAGAGATCTTTTTGCCTTTGCCTCCTAATTAGAGTAGAGTATCTGGGATTTCAAGTGTGTGTCACCACACCCAGTGGGCCTCACTATTTAGTATAAGTGGTCTTCAAGCTCTGATAACTCTTCTGCCCCAGGCTCCCAAGTGCTGGGATCACAAAGGTAAGATGCCTGGCTTTGGCTTGGGTTTTGATTATATGTGATGCTTCTTTAAACTGAATCACTTTGGTACTTTATAACTAAAGCTTTTCTTGTATTAATTTTGAATCATCTCTATTTTGTAGCTAAATTTTATTTGCATGTACTTTCGACATGGAATTGTTGGAGAGGGAGAAGACCCACACAACAGTTCCATGCTCACGTATGTAGTTACGTAACAAGCATGTAAGTTCTGGGGAGTCATCTGAGGTCACAGAATTAGAATTAGAAGGAAGATGAGGACTTGAGTCTCCCAAGCCATTGCTTTCTCCTCTACTGAAGGCTTTTCATCTTTTAAATTAGACTGTAAATTCCTGGAAGATCAAGCATTAATCCCCTCCCCGTTTTTCCTCCAGGGACATCTTATTCTTAGTGTAAAGTAAACTAGAATTAGGTTCCAAGACTAAGAGTAGAACAACTGGGCTATCTCAAAGCACAGCCACACCAAACCCTCTGCCTAAGTCTTAACACAGTGGTCACACCTACTGGTCACAGTAAGAGTGTTTGTATATTAGATTAGTATATACCAGTAACTAGCATGCCCATCTCAAAGGAAAAGTGTATAAAAACAAATAATAGGCTTCTTGGTAGGGGAGCTTCCATATTAATGTGTTTAGATTGGTAAGCTTATTCAGTGACAAAGTACATATAATTTATAAATAGAATTTAAATTATGTTCTTGTTCTAAAGACTGTGAACAATTTCCCACTTGCGCCTTAGGGGAACTAGCTGATAGAAACTCAAGATTTCCCTGTGTGGGTTTCAGCGGCCTCCAGACTCCTTAGGATGCCACGACACCTTTGTTCTTCATGACTTGACAATGAGTCACTAGAAAGTATTAAAAGAAGAAACAGATACATGAGGCAATTGCTGTGTAAGGACAACTGTGTACTACGAATGAGTCTTCGCCCATGAGTTTGGTGGTAGTGTCAAGACATGCTGAGACACCGACTTCTGTCATCAACGGCCACGAGCTGTGTTTATGTGGGCTTCCATGGGCTCATGGACACACCCAGAAGATCATTTGTTAATTAGATGGGTGTTCTCTGTGCATCTGCATGTTTGTTAAAATAAGAATATGGGAAAATGAATAAGAATAAGAAACTAGACATGTTTGCGTTTCATAGATGAGGAAGCCAGTTTATCCTGCAACCTGTTATTCTCTCCCATGGTGTGAGGTTCAGGCCTGAAATCACTTCTATCTCCATCAGGGTCTTTAGACGCTGGAGACTCGGGAACAGGGTCTACAGACTTGTCCAGTCTACCATGATGGACCTCCAAGTATGGGAAGATTTCTTGCCTATGGCTCCAGAGGACAAGACTGAAATTCTAGGCAAAGACAAAAGTTCAAGGGAACTTCATGCAAGGAACGATTTGTCTTTGAGGCGAGTGGCTCGGTGCAGAGCTGCAGAGCTGCAGAGCTGCAGAGCTGCTATGCACCGTGCAAGGAGGATGACTGTTGGAACCCATCAAAAGAGATGACCACACCGGATGACGTCACTCAAAGTTTGTCTCTGGCGTCTGCCTCCTTGTATTCTCCTTTCTCCCTCAAGTTTCAACCGTGTCTTCCCACCAGACATTTCCCATCCTTGCTCATTTCTCTTATTTGCCTGAAATTAATGTCATCTAGGTTATGCCATCAGATCTCAGGAATCTGATTTTATGACACTGCCGGCTTCCTATATATGACTACCAAACTGATCATGTTACCTAATGTCAAGATATCTCAGAAGGAGAATAATCATATCTTTGATAAACTCAATGGCTTTGCCAAAATTGGTATGTGTGCATATATTTATGTATAATATTATGGGTATAGTTCCATTTGCTGAATTATAATAGCAAACTGTAATGCCAAGTGCTACTAATAAATAAAAGTATTACTGCCTTCCAAGTCTCACAAAAGAGCTCTGGCGGCCTTGTTAGACTCACTGAGGTTGGCTTCTGAGGACTGCAGAACGAAGAAGGGGTGGTGAAGACTTGCATACTAACTAATGTTTTCCATATCTCTAGGGCTGGCTTGAAATAATCAGACCAAGGTTCTCCCGAGGTTAGTACTCCTCACAGGTTGTTGACTCCTACCTTAGGCTGCACTGCATACAAGCACACTTACGTTTTCTTGCAAAAAAAAGAAATAGGTTAGCTTCATAGTTAATTTATGATCCTGAGAAAAATCAAATATGTCATATGCTAAAGGTTGACATTTGAAATGTCAAGGTCTCATTATTTAGGAGAAGGGAACTTGTTATGAAAAAGAAAATGATTCAACCCAGGTACAGGTAGAACAGAGTGCCTTCAGAAATGAGGGAAGAAAATACAATCATCTGAATTGAAGAAAAGAGAACTTAACTTTTTAAATTGTCTGCAGCACTGTCCAAAGGATGGCTGGAAAAAAATTAAAAGCTCTGAGTTTTACAGATTATCCTACACCTAGGTGAGCACAGCTTAAAAAATACCGTGATTTCATGGGAATATAATTGTATGTCTCCTACTGCTAAAAAAAGTGACCTCAATTTCTCTGCAAGCTTGTAAATCAATAACCCATAAAACCCGTGGGAAATATAAAAGAGCGCCATAAAACCTCTGCCTTTGGTTTTGCTCATAATAGTTTTTGTTTTTGTGGTTTTCAGATGCAAACCAAAAATGAGGGGAAGAGGCCTTTGCAGATTCCAGCTGGAAAGGTGAATCTTTGTGTCAACAACATCCTGGTACCCGACTGGTACCCGATGAGGAGGGCTGCAAGAGATGGGTCACCAGACAGCCAGGCATCAGCTCAGCCAAGGGGAAGGAAGGGGCCTCAGATTGCACCAGTTCTACAACTGGTGTCATTCTCCCATGAGAGGAAATGCAAAGAAATTTAGAGGTAACTGTTTCTTCCTCCAAAATCCAAACTAACCCAAAGACTTTTCTAGAAGAAAGAAGACAAAGACAGAGACACTGTCTTAGTCAGCGTTTCTATTCCTGCACAAACATCATGACCAAGAAGCAAGTTGGGGAGGAAAGGGTTTATTGAGCTTACACTTCTGCATTGCTGTTCATCACAAAAGGAAGTCAGGAACTCAAGCAGGTCAGGAAGCAGGAGCTGATGCAGAGGCCATGGAAGGATGTTTCTTACTGGCTTGCTTCCCCTGGCTTGCTCAGTTTGCTTTCTTATAGAATCCAAGAGCACCAGCCCAGGGATGGCACCACCCACAAGGGGCCTTCCCTGCTTGATCACTAATTGAGAAAATGCCTTATAGCTGGATCTCATGGAGGCACTTCCCCAAACTGAAGTTCCTTTCTCTGTGGTAAGTCTAGCTTGTGTCAAGTTGCCACACAAAACCAACCAGTACAAACACAGAGCCTCAGAGGCAGATGGACAAAATCTGACTATGAGCTTCCTGGGTCATTGACAGATATGGCTGCAAAACCAAACTGGGGCCACTAACAGCCTCACAAAATGTCATAGGCTAGAGCAGAGTAAGCCTTTCTCAGGAGGGCCAGGGAGTCATTTGCCACTGTTCTCTAAGGAATCTCACAGATCTATGTGCAGCTGAAGTTCTCTGCCAACCCAGGAAGGCAGTCAGTAGGCTGCCCCCTGCAGTCAGTCGCATTCTGAGGCAATGGCAGGGATCCCTGCCTCCAGTTCTTGTGTGATCTGAAAAGCCATTTCTTCTGCAGAGACTTAGGACACCAGGGGCAAGCAGCTTCGGGAGAGATGGAACTTCGGCTGAATTCACACTGAGGTGAAGTAACTATTCTACTCTTGTCGGACCAGGCTTCTGCACCAAACATGCAGTGTGTGACTGAAGAGGTGGGGTAGTGCGTTTGGAGAAGGGGGAGGGGAAAGCAACCCCACTTACTCGCCAGTGCGGGAGAAATCAAATGCATAACATCTTGGTGACATATTGATGTGAATTTACATGTGTATGGTTCAGACTCTGCCCTCTCTCCCCTCTCTCTGTCTTTCCCTTTCTTCTTCTCTGTTGAAGGCCTAGGACACAGAACACCACTGAAGAACTAACTACACAAAGTCACACAACCGGCAAACAATGTCACGGTCACTATCTCCTTCATGGGAACACTCAACCTTGGATCAAACATATGCCTCGTTACACCTTTCAGTTAAAAGTGAACCTCTCCTACTGGCAGGCTGCCTCAAATAGCATCAAAGCAAAATGAAACACAGGCAGCATTTAACAACGCTGGTAACCATGGAAACATATCATTAAAGAATATATAAACAGGAATGAATAATTAGATGAGAAATTCATTTCCATATTTATCTTTTTTTTTTTTCCAAGAGCCAGGAAAAGAAGCTCCCATTTGCCTCGAATCTCAATTTGGACACCTCCTCTTTAGCCTGCCTTGTAATTGAAAAAAAAGGGGACATTTTTGTAAAATGGGAATTTCAGTATTGCCTATGTTAATAGACACATTTCTTTGCAGGGGAGGGATTTCAGAATGACTCAGTGTCCACTGTGGTCTAGCTGTGACACTGGAGATAAGCAAGGGCACTGAAGCACTGGGGGGGCACTCATGGTGGGACAGGGACAGCAATTACCCACATTTCACGGCGGGAAGCGTGAGGGGCCTAGTCGGAGGATCCCGTCTACACTGTGGACAGACGGATGCAGACTCTCCCAGGGCTTCACCCTCGTGCAGCTCCAACTCAGCTGCAAGGCGGGCCAGGCTGGTCATGAACTTAGCAAAATGGAAATGTGCTTACAAACTTTCAGTCCAAGAACAGTGCGTTGGAATCACTTGGTGGGGCAGGTGTGTTAGAGCTCTCCCCACTCCCCATTGATTTAATTATTAACTCGGCACACCATAAAACCCTCTGGGAAGAGAGTCTCAGCGAGGGATTGAATACGTTGAAAGTCAGCCTCTGAGGAGGTTGTCTTAAGTTAATCAGTGTGCCAAGCCCAGCTCAACACGAGCGCCATTCAGCTGAGTACGAGCGAGCGAGCGAGCATGCAAGCCTTATCCTCTTCTCCCGATTATGCATGTGACGTGTAGGTGTTTGAAATTCCTGCCTCGGCTTACCCATCATGATGCACTGCCATCTTGAAGTACAAGCTGAAGAAAACCTCTTCTTCCCCAAGGTGCTTTTTGTTAGCAAAGTTTGGTCACAGCAACAGAAATGAAACAGGATCGCCACTCAACCCAGGGGATTCTAATTCAGTCGCTACCAGACACTGGTGCTTGAGGTCCACTGAGTACCCTACTATTTATTTATCACAGGAAAGCCTAAGCTAAGAGACACAATACCTGTACACTTGTTGGCTTCTTCACCCCCCAGCCCCATGGCTATATTGTATACATGACTTTGTCCTGCTTCTGTGGTGGGCAGAACTTCCTAGCACTTGGGCTGGGTCATGTGGCTTCCTTTGGCCTTCTTGCTAGGAGCCAGCAGGCTTGGAAGAGCGGATTAAAGTGACTACTGTAGGTACTCTGGCTTTCTCTGGGAATTCCACGTTTCCTCCTAAGAATACACAGCAGGTAGCGAGCTATCAGTCAAAAGAGGCAGAAAGATGTGCGTGACCGGCAAGCACACTTGCACTTGTCTCAGCTTGGAGCTGAGCCCGGATCATCTGAATCTCAGCCAGCCTGGTTACTGGGAGTTTTATAGTGGTTGGCACACGGTGTTATCACAGCATTAGCCGATCCATGCGGGGCATGCGGAAGTGAAGCCCGGTGTTAGCAGCAGACTCAAGCTTGCAGCTTCCGGTCCTCAGCCCTGCACTGTCCGTCTCTTTGCTTTCCTGCAGGGAATGAGCAGCAGTCAATCCCAGGACCCATTGCCTTCCCTGGGTCCTTTGGCTTCACGCACATCTCTCAACCCCTGGAGGCTTTGTCCGTTTTCTCAGTCCGGCTTGCTTCACTCCTACTCCTGTTCTTTTCCTGGACGTATTTTCCCGTTTCCAGAGTCTGGAGGAACCACTCTTCTCCAGTGTACTCAGAGGCCGCCCATTACACTGAGCTAAACTCTCCTAGATCAAAAGCAGTTTGCATTTGACCTGAGGCTGAGTAGAGAGCTAGTGCGGAGTACTGGGAGTTTAGGCACAATGCGTGTGGCATTTGATGGAGAACATATCTTCGGGTAAGTGGATTTGGTGCTCCTCAAATTATGTCTAATCTGAAGAACGTGCAGTAACAAGGCCGCTTTCAGACACTAGACATCTGTGTCTCTGATGGACAAGGCCAAGTTAAATAAACAGATAACGAATACTGGCCATTGACTGAAATATCCACATGGCATTTCTATTTTGCACCTTTTTGTGGGAAACTCTTTCACATGGAGGCTCATCTCTAGGGAACACTTTTTTTTTCTTCCTCTAGAAAATGTAGGTGTTTTATCCAATATAATGATAGATGTTTCTGGCTCCTTGACCTCACTTTACCTGTAATTTCATGTTGAAGGTTTTATTTTTGTTCTGAGGTAGAGATGTTAAGTTTTCACCAAGTAAATGAGTAATATTGGGATGACTTTGCAATATCAAGAGAAATAGGAGTAGAAAGTTAGGCTTTATTATTAGTTTTAACTCGCAACTCACTCTGGATGCTCCAGAGGCTTCTATGTGATTAGAGTTCCTTGATGACCAAGGTGGACAGAAGAAGTGAAGAGCCAATCTCTGGGACCTCTGTGAGGGCATGGAAACCAACCATTCCAAAGGATCCTGGAAGTCTATAGCATTTTTCGAGTAGTCTGGTGAGTCTCAAACACAGTGGAAGCAAAAAAATCATCTATGATTTTGAATGTAAAACATATATGCACTTATGTAGAAGAATGTCACATGATTTCATGACTAAAGAAATTCATCTCTTCCTTTTGCTGCTTTTAATTTTAAAATCTGCTTTAACTAATTAAGAGACTTGCTCTCACCTTTCAGGATATCCACTGGAACTAACTGTGTAATATATATATATATATATGTATATACATATATATATATATATACACATATACACACACTCTGAGAGTTCCTTCTTTCATATACAAATTACTTATGTGTGTAAGAATGTAACAATCAGCACATGATTGCATATACATATATGGTACAGTGTGATCATTTGATTCATATATACAATACACCATGAACAAATCATGGCAATTAGCATTTCTTTGCATAATCACTGAATTCTTTAATTACAAAGCAATGATGGCAAAAACGTTCTCAGTAAGATGTTAGTGGTTTTGGCTTCATATCAAACTAATTTTTAATTTGATTGATTGATTAAACAACTTATTATTGAGTGGCATTTTGCAATGTGCTTTGATGGCACCATGGAAGGAAGGCAGAATATCAAGCAGTGGTGTGTGCTTTAATTATTTTACAGTCTTGTAATTCTTTCTTGTATATATCTCATGGCAGAATACAATTGTTTCCCCTCTAACCCACAAGGAGGGTGTCCCCAAACTCCCCCAACAGATGCTTGAAACTATGGATTGTACCTAACCCTACATAAATTAGATATGTTCCCAGCATGCACAGGTCTATCATAAAACATAGATTATAATTTAGGCACAATGAGAGATTAGCAGTAGAGGCAAGTAGAACACTTGTGAATGCGGCTTCCTTTGCCTCTCAGAATGTCTTACTGTTCCGTCACCGTTTCACTTAAAGGATGTGCTGCGCTCCATAGATTCTCTTCAACACGTGTGAGTCACTACTTCTTTCTTGGGAGTAATTGCTAAGGATGTATGACAACATAACACAAGTTCTCTATACTATGATCAATGGTCTGGTGGTTGAAACGTGGCACTTAGCAGGTGAACTTTTTCTATGTTACTCAGAGCAGCATACTATGCAATGTACAGTTAGCCCCCCTCCCCCTCCTTCTCCTCTTCCTCCTCTTCTTCCCATTTTCTCTGTCTTCCCTGCCAACGCTTTCAACATGGTCTCACTAGGTGTCCTTGGTTGAACTGGATCTCCTCATGTAGACAAAGCTGGCCTGAAAGTCACAAAAACCCACCAGCCTCTGCCCACAGAGTGCTAGGATTACAGGTGTGAGCCCGCACGCCTGGCCCCCAGGTAGTATTTTCAAGCCTCTGTTGACTCTGGGTAACTGGAGCTGAAGAAAGGGATACTACTCACAAGGAGGGAGGCTGTGTGTGGTCCCTCAAGACAGAGTGATGTCTGTCTGTTTACCTCTGTATCCCTAGCATGACGTTGTATGCTTGCACACAATTACTCAGTGGCACATGAGTATGGATAATGAAGACACTCTGAGTATATGAGAAAGGTATTCGCCAACTTCAAATGTGCCCGAATGATTCAATTGTAAAGATCTGAAGTGTGAATGACTACAGTATAATTGACGGAAGGAAGCACTCTATGACAAGAACAGGCTTGGGGCTATTTTTTGCTTTTGGTGCTAGAAGCAGATGTCTCCTCTAGGCCCAATAACAAGAACAAAAGGGTTTGCAGTAATAATGCTGTATAAAGAGAAGGTGTGAGTCAACGACTCAAACACCGAAGGGCATGGGAATACCTTGTGGTTCAATCTAGTGCACTGAATTCTTTGGGCACGTGAATAGGAAAACTCCAGTTCTTTGTTTTATTCCAAAACAAACAAAACCAGAAAACATTTTTAGTGCATTTTCTTAGGAAGCTATACAGCCCACTGATAGTTTGGAGATGCAGAACATTTCAATGCCAAGTACAACTTGCATTGGGCGGGGCGTCTCAGCGTGCTCTGCACAGATGGCGGACCTGTGAGGTTGGCACTGCCTCAGCCTTCACTGTTTCACTGCAGAAAGAGGCTCCACATGTCAGGCTCTCTACACAGGCGTGTGTTGGTGTCAACAGCTTTTCCAACAATCCCCAAAGAGGGCTTTCTCCTCCTGTGAATGTCCTTGGCTTCCTCAGAGCCAAGAGCTCCAATTAGAGCACTGGGGCCTCTCAGGAGCTCTTTGTCTAGATGCAGGAGCCCACCGAAAACTTCCTTCCTATCACTGAAGCCTCTACGAAGAAAGGACGTTTAGAAAAAATTCTGTTTGTCTAAGTTTTTAATGTATTTTTCTAAATAAAGAAAACTTAGACCAATTTGATAATGGGTTCATTCCAGAACATAGCTTTGTGATGATTGACATCTTAGCCTTGTGAGTAAGGTGAATCTTTGGTGTGAAGATGCTGAAGTCAATTATGGGTAGCACTGTGGGGCGACCTGTCTCCTGTCTTTTTTCTTATCGGCAACTTTAAATGAGGCACCTAGAGTCAAATAACTAGGAACTTCCAGCCCTGGAGCTGACTGACAATATCCTAAGAGTTGTCAGTAGGGACAGTCTATAGACACATGGCAAGTAGTTTATCTTAAAATTGGAAGAAATTGCTGGCATAGATAAAATTGATGATGTCACACTAATAAGGACCCCAGTGGCCCAAGGAAAGGAAGTGATACCAATTCAATACCAATTCAAATAGAAGATGTTGGTATTTCTTGATGAGTGTTTATACACCCATGGGAATGCAGTAACTCCATCTGCAATTGGTGATTTTGTTAGTGCAAGATTTACTATTTGCTGTCATCAAAATGAAACATTGAAATTGATATTATGTCAAATATTTCAGCTTCTTATATCAGGAAAATTACAACCTTATAGTAGAGTAAAAGTCATAATTCGTTCTCAGTGCTACTTTGGTGTTTTGATTGTGGTTAGGCTAACTTCTAATGCAATGAGATAAATAAACACGCCTCTGTGTGTGTGTGCGCGCGTGTGTGTCCATCTGTCTGTCTGTCTGACTCTGCCTCTCTTTCTGTGTCAATGAATCTGATTCTCAGGAGGTACTGAGATTATGATTTGAAGGCCTGAAGCTTGCAGATGATGAAGAAAATTGAGAAAATAAAAATTAAGGTGGGAAGTGAGCTGAAGGCAGCTTGTACCAGTTCCCTGGGGATTCTCTGCATGTCTTTTTTTTTTTTTTTTTTTTTTTTTACAGCAAAATTTGTCTCCACCTTTTTTAGATTCCATGTAAGGAACAGTGCTGAGAGGGTCATCTTCTGTCATCTCATTGCAGAAGACGAGGCCATAGAAACGGATGTGTTGTGAACACACTGCCGAGGACTATGGAGGTGGAAGAGCTCATCCTCCTTGTTTATATGAATCCTTCACAATTTAGACCTCCATTAAGGGGCTGGAGGCTTGGGAGGTAGTACAGAGCTTCTAATTAAGGTTCTTGTAGTAATAGCATTTTAGGAGTAGGAGAGCTTGGTGGTAGAAAACACTCACTTTTCTTCCAGAGGACCAGAGTTCAGTTCTCAGTACCTCCACTGGGCACCTTGTGACTCTAGTTCCAGGGCATTTGACACCATCCTGTGGCCTCTGTGAGGCAACCCACACAGGCACATGCACACACATCATAAGGCATCTGTTTCAACATAACCAGTTATCATCCCAACTAAGCATGTCCCATTATTAAGGCTTAGCTCAGCCTTGTGATGACGTTTCGAGATGTTCTCCATGAAGAATGGTTGGTGGCAGAAGATTGGGCATCTTGCTACAGAGCCAGTGTGTTCTGTAGCACAGGCCTCAGTAGTTATTGTCAAACCGCTCTACCACTAAAGAATGCATTCTGTCACAGAATAACATTCACACGCACTTTAACCAGAGTGAGGTGGCTCAGCGTGAGCTGTCATATGACACAGATGGTCCCACCATTTTCTGCCCCTTGAAGGAGTGATGGTACCTATATGTTTCTAATACTATTGAAAGCTGTCCCAGGGTTAAGCATGGGAGAGAGCAGCTCTCTTGTATTTGACCGTATGTAGGTCAACCCATGCAGAGTGGATGGGGAAGCACTAAAGGTTTTTACACTCTGAAAGTTTGTGCTGACTTACAAAGAGAATAGCTAATGAGAGGGGTAAGGGTTTTATGCACTTGGAAAGGGATATAATAGCAGGGGCACCTTGACTCGCGGTGGTATTATGTTCTAATAGCCCCTCCCATCTATACTAAAATGCCTTCAATACACCTAACAGCAAATGCTGCCGCTTGGACTTACCTGTCTTAAGTACATTCAGAACACTTAGATTAAGCTTCTCTTAGGCAAACCGTCTAGTACCAAAGCTATTTTGTAATAAAACATTGACCATCATGTAAACTGATGAATGCTGTACTGTGAATGAAAAAGTGTGAAGTGCAAAAAAAGAACTAAGTCAAGCCTTCTTGTGTTAGGGACACCTGCAATAGAGCAAGTGCTTTTCACCCTCTGAATGAGCTTACGGGAATGGGCTTCGTGAGAGAGGTTCCGTGTGTGCAGGTCATTACACTTGCCCACGCCCCTTCCTGGATACAGTGACTTCTTATCTAAGAATGGAGAAGAAAATAGTGCCTGTCTGTTCCATTCTCTTGGGGGGTAGGGTCAGGCTCTTATTATGTAGCCCTTGAACTCGGGATCTTTCTACTCAGCCTCCCAAGTGATAGATGGCAACAGGCAGGTGCCACCTTCTGGGCTCTGTTTAGTGGCTGCTCACAGCTGGATGTGTGGATATGATCTGTATGTCTACAGGCTGTGATGTCAGGGAGCATCGTGAGGCTGACAAGGGAGCCGGGCATCCCGTCGTCCTTTTTGTCCTTTTTCCTGAAGCCAGAGACTGAGTTTACTGTTGCTAGCTGAGGTTAGAATTCAACTGAGCTGGCCTCCTTTGCATCTATCCAGGGGCTCTTTTCACTACGCAGTTGCTTCCAATGAAAAGAATACAATGAAAGGCGTGTTTCCCATATCACTTATTAACCTAGAATTGCAAAATAAAAGACCTGTGATGGTAATTTTTGTCATTGCGAAGATGTACATATTGCTGAGTGGAGATTATTTTCTTACTTTAAGGTGAATAAAATGAGGATATTATGTTCTTCGTATACTAAAGGAATGACAGCTTCTTTTGCTTAAAAGTATCAGGCTCTGAATCTTGTTTATACCTACACTAGCTGCGCTTTCCCTTAGTTTGATATGGAAAGGTCAGTGTCCACACAGGATGTACTTGTTTACTGAACGAACAGCTCAAACCCAGCATCTGTTAGGAAGCTGCTCTACATGAGACTTGCTGATCCCTTCTGGAGATCTGCATCCTATCTTGCTGCTTTTAAGATTGCTTTGAGATCCATCAGTCAAATGTCCACATTGGCTACAGCACATTGCTTGCTGGTTTTCACATCTACGATTCTGGACAGTTAGTTTAAAAATGGTTTTAAATATTGTGCGCATGCGTGAGCATAAGTGTGGGGTTCCTGCGTATGCGCTCGGCCGCTCTCAGAGGGCAGAGGAAGGTAGTGTGTCCTAGTGCGGATGGGTTTGTCGGTGGTCGTGAGCTTCCAGATGCAGAGAACCGAATGCTCTCACCCTGTCTCCGGCCCCTACAACTGGTTTTATATTTTTTATTTTTGTTCATGTGTTAGTGTTTCATACTTATCTAATTACTAGCAGGAACGGCATTTTTGAGAATTAAAATTGTTTATCTGAAACCCACCTTTTATTTTTTTCTTTTTCCATCTAGATGACAGTTCTCAAGTACAATAAGGGTAACATAAAATGTAAATCTATTTTTCATAGTAGTAGGTAAATTGAGCTTCACGTCTTTAAATGGAAACACCTAAGTTACTGACTGAGTCTTTTAAATGGAAGGACACTGAACTTGTGACTCTTCAGTTTTCCTTGCTAGTCTGAGAAGTGATGGCTTCTCCCTGGGCTCTGAGAGGACACCTGCTATAATTTCCACCAAGTGACAGAGTACTTGCAGTTGCCCAGTTTTCAATGGTAAATATCACCCGTTAATAACCCCTCATCCTTTCATTATCCAAAATCCCATGACTAATATCACTGCAGATGTTTGGTTTTAAAACTTGTAACTCAAAAACAATGTATGAAAAAAAAACACAATGTATTTTAAAGGCGATGTCGTCACAGCATGCCTGGAACATCGTTCTTGGGATGTCTAAAAGTTATACTGAGCTGTGAAACTAAAAAAACGAGCCAAGGGTTAAACAACCCTGAATTTTGCACTTAAAATTAGTTTCAGAAGTCTACGTCATCATAAGTGCATTAGCATGGGCGGCACCTCTCTGATGGCTTTGCCCAGAGCCCCGCCTCCCGTGGTCTTCCGAGACCTCCTCCGCCCTCCCTAGCTGGGCGTCCATTTTTACCTGCCAGTACAGTTTGATGAGCTTGCTCACACCGTGCTCGCTGCCGCCACAGAGCCAGAACATGTAGTCAGCGATCATGGCGCTCCTCGGAACAAGAACAGAAGTAAAAGACCGTGAATTTGTAAGCTGGTGGGTGAACTGCAGCACGCACAAACCCGCGATGAGATCTCACAGGGCGCATATGGAACTGGAGTGTGACGACACCAAAACAAAGTGCATCTTCGGGAAGTAGCAAGTGGGTGGCTTTGCGGCTCAAGTTACACGGAGACAAGAGGAAACGAGCCGTCTCTCTTCTCCATGGTTGACCTATGTGTAAAACCCAATGCTTAAAGGCCGCCAGACATGCTTATGCTTTCTTTAAGTTCATTTATATGAAGCTCAAGAGATGTACAGACTAGCAGATCCCAAAGGCCTACATTTGTGGGGCTGTACTTCAGAGCACATAGATTTTGAGACGTCTTCAAGTCTAGCACAGCTCTGAGCTATTAGGTGGGTATTTAAGCACACCTCACACTTTACCTGAATTAAAAGATTATTTATCTCTGATTAAGTTTGCCTTTCTACAACTGAAGAAAACCCCACCCAACTCCAATTCAACAGACAACCCCTTCCTCCCAACTTTGTGTCTAATTGAATTAGCTTCTGGATCCAGAGCATACAGACACTGCATTGGTCTTATTAAGCTGAGGGGGATATTAAAACTATTGTGGAATGGATATTAATTCATTACTTAGCACCCCTTGCAAAAACAGTTTACTTTTATGGCTGTTTCTTTGCTAGGCTTCTCCATTTCTTTTTCCCCAGAGACTGCAAATCCAATTAAATGTGACTAGAAGTGATTCCAAATTGTCACGTTAGCCAATTAAACATATAATAATCCTGTGTACCTAATCACTAGTACCAAAAGTTTATTTATTTAAGTAGAGCTATCACTGTGTACTTCTGCGTGTTTTTCTTATCTTCGCCTGCAGATACGTGTTGTTTCTTGACATCACTGTAAATTGAATTAGAAATGTTCCTTCCCTAAATATAGGCTGTCTGAGGCACAGAATCTATAAACTTACTATCACACTTTTCTCAAAGAATTAAACATTTACATTCTTGCTCAGGACAGACAAAAATTAGGACTTCAGAAATCAACAATAGGGCTGGCAAGACGGCTCAGTGGGTAAGAGCATTTGCGGGGCAGGCATGGGGACCTGAGTGGAGATCCCCAGTATCCATATGAAAACCAGACATAGTTATACATGCGTGTATCTGTCTCTAGCTGCAGAGCAGTGGATGCAGACAGGGCGTCATTGAGGCTTGTTGTCAACTTAGTTCCATGTTCAGTAAGGGCCCGTCTCAGGGATAAGGTGTGTGAGAGAAAGCAGCTTATCTCTTGACCTCTTCTGCATTCTGCAAGCATGCACAAGTATGTTTGTGGGCTCTTGTTTTTCTCCCCCCCCTCTCTCTCTCTCACTCACACACACACACACACACACACACAAGTGTACACATGAGTACACACATGACCAAACACACTAACAATGCGAGTGCAACACACAAGTGGCAGCATTTGGAGGATTACTCAACTCAATGTTTTTCTTGTCCGAATGGAATATTGGAAAGGAGGTGTATATTAACATTTCAGTGGAGGACAATTATCTTCTAAGAATCCTGTCATGCTTCCCAAAGGCTGTAATAATAAGACAAGGCATTCATGGATGCTTTGACATAGTGTGAACATGTATAGAACATGGGCACATTATAAGAACAATAGGTATTAGGAGTCAAAGTTGCAGTTCAGATGTTTGCATCTGGTAGAAGTATTTGGAAAGCCTTCTCATATTGACCCAAAAGCAACTCAACTCACCATGCAGGTAGCTGTAACCTAACACATCTAGCTGTCAGTTCTGAATTGAAGGGATGAATAGAAAACTAGGAAGAGAGCACTCCTACAGCTGATAAGGAACTTCAGCAAAGTGGCTGGTTACAAAATCAACTCAAGCAAGCCTTTCTATAACTCAAAGGATAAGCAGACTGAGAAAGAAATTAGGGAAATGACACCCTTCACAATAGCCACAAACAGCATAAAGTATCTTGGGGTGACTCTAACCAAACAAGTGAAAGACCTATACCACAAAAACTTCAGATCTCTGAAGAAGTAAATGGAAGAAGACCTCAGAAAATGGAAAAATCTTCCATGTTCATGGATTGGCAGGATTAATATAGTTAAAATGGCCATCTTGCCAAAAGCGATCTACAGATTCAACTCAATCCCCATCAAAATCCCAACTCAGTTCTTCATAAAGTTAGAAAGCACAATTCTCAAATTCATCTGGAATAACAAAAAACCGAGGATAGCTAAAACTATTCTCAACAGTAAAAGAACTTCTGGGGAAATCAGTATCCCAGACATCAAACATTATTACAGAGCAATAGTGATAAAAACTGCATGGTATTGGTACAATGTCAGGCAAGTGGATCAACGGAATAGGACTGAAGACCCAGAAATGAACCCACACACCTATGGTCACTTGATTTTCGACAAAGGAGCTGAAAACATCCAGTGGAAAAAAGATAGCCTTTTCAACAAACGGTGCTGGTTCAATTGGAGGTCAGTATGCAGAAGAATGCGAATTGATCCATTCTTATCTCCTTGTACTAAGCTCAACTCCAAGTGGATCAAGGACCTCCACAAAAAACCTGACACACTGAAACTAATAGAAAAGAAACTGGGGAAGACCCTTGAGGACATGGGCACAGGGGAAAAGTTCCTGAACAGAACACCAATAGCTTATGCTCTAAGATCAAGAATTGACAAATGGGACCTCATAAAATTACAAAGTTTCTGTAAGGCATAGGACACTGTCAAAAGGACAAAACGTCAACCAACAGATTAGAAAAGGATCTTCACCAGCCCTAAATCCGACAGAGGGCTAATATCTAATATATACAAAGAACTCAAGAAGGTAGACACCAGAGAACCAAATACCCTATTAAAAAGTGGGGTACGGAGCTAAACAAAGAATTTTCCAAGGAAGAATGTCGGATGGCTGAGAAGCACCTTAAGAAATGTTCAACATCATAAGTCATTAGGGAAATGCAAATCAAAACAACCCTGAGATTTCACCTCACACCAGTCAGAATGGCTAAGGTTAAAAACTCAGGAGATAGCAGGTGTTGGCGAGGATGTGGAGAAAGAGGAACACTCCTCCACTGCTGGTGGGATTGCAAGATAGTACAACCACTTTGGAAATCAGTCTGGCAGTTCCTCAGAAATATGGGCATGACACTTCCTGAGGACCCTGCTATACCACTCCTGGGCATATACCCAGAGGATTCCCCCGCATGCAATAAAGATACATGCTCCAGTATGTTCATAGCAGCCCTGTTTGTAATAACCAGAAGCTGGAAAGAACCCAGGTGTCCCTCAATGGAGGAATGGATACTAAAAATGTGGTATATATACACAATGGAGTACTATTCAGCCATCAGAAACAATGAATTCATGAAATTCTTAGACAAATGGATGGAGCTGGAGAACATCATACTAAGTGAGGCAACCCAGTCTCAAAAGTCTCAAAAGATCAATCAGGGTATGCACTCAATGATAAGTGGATATTAGCCTAGAAATGTGGAATACCCAAGGCATAATCCACATATTAATTGATGGAACGGAGGAGTGGCCCGTTTCTGGAAAGACTCAGTGCAGCAGTATAGGGGAACACCAGAACAGGGAAGTGGGAAGGGTTGGATGGGGGAACAGGGGGAGGGAAGAGGGCTTATGGGACTTTTGGGGAGTGGGGAGCCAGGAAAGGGGAAATCATTTGAAATGTAAATAAAAATATATTGAATAAAAAATTTTTTTTGAGAAAAAAAAAAGTAGAAGAAACTCACTCCCCGGGACAGCACTTGCTGTTTTTCTAGGAGTTGGGGAGTCTGTTGCCATCCTAGAGAGTCTGTATTCCGATTCCTCCTTCCACTGGGATCCAGCTTCAGGAATAGGGCTCAGAAATGGGTTCAAATAGGGAGGTAAGTGGGAAAGCGTTGTGCAGCGCGTCCACTTCCCTGTGGACGGCGGCCACACTTCTACCACCTGCCATCCTCTGCTTCCTGTCAGAGCCCAGCTCCACAGACCAGCCTCGGGAAGCAGGGTAAGTCTGTGGAGAAATATGACCAGGGATGGAAGCATTATGCCTTGTGATATTTGTCAGCCAACAGATAAGGCATTTTCAGTGTCTTGATTTTTTTTTTTTTAAAGGGCAAAGGCAGCTGAGCCTTCCTCTGAGCGTCTCTAAGGATTTATGTTCCACGTGAGACCCAGGCTGTGGTGGACTTGCCATACAAATCCAATGCAGGCATTCCCCACTCTTCTTCCTGCTCCCCATCGGGAGTCTGTCCTGAACGCCACTCAGCTGGACTCAGGGTCACTACTGCCTTGGTTTTACTGTAGGCATTCCATGCGCTGGCCGGTCGAGAGTGTTTGTGCTCTCTGCTCAGAAGATCATAGGAGCTCATTGCCTTTGCTGAAGTTCGGACTTCATTATCTGTCAGTCTGTAACAGCTGAGCACCACACGGAGCTCTTTGTGGGGAAGAATGTGAACCCAAGACACCAGCTTCCTCACAGGACGTCAATCAAGCGAGCCTGCCATGCAAACTACTCGAAGTTCTCCCACTCCTGGTTGCACTCCTCTCTGATTCCCCTTTCGTCCTGGAGGCCTCCTGGCGGCTCACAAAGACGATCTTCCTATCCTAAGCTTGCCTTACCTCCTCCCTTACAGCTTCCTTTCTTCTCCATTACGGAAGCCTGACAAAAGCAGACATACCAACAGAAGCTCCTTTTAAAATGCCGCATGTACCCTCTAGGTGAAATTACTCTCTGAGTGAAAGCGAGCAGGACTCTATTTCTTCCAGTGTCACTAGAAGGGTCCATATTGCCCAGGGTGGTTCACATGCACTGGGTACAGGGATGTGACATGCACTGGGTACGGGGATGATGTCACTTCCTGCTTGGCTTTCTTTCTGGTTTTCTCCTATGACCTGTCATTCCCTTGAGGCTCCTTTTCTGACTTTTGGGGTACCCCCAGGGTTCAATGCTTGGGCCTCCTCACTTCCTTTTGTCTCCATTTCCTTGGTGAGCACATGGGTTTCGTGGCTTTAAGTACCAAATACATATGGATGACACAAGACTTACACCCTCAGTCTGAACCACTTTCTGCCTCTTCCAGAAGCTAATTTCTCAGCCTCTCTACTTCTCGACATTTTTGCTTGGATGCTCAGTTGGTATCCAATGCAACATAATCAGGGTGGGACTCTGATCTTCCTTCCTCTCCCGCAACACCTAGTAGTGTTCTCAGATCTATCAACACATAATAATTATATAAGTTATGGAGGACAATGTGATATTTTGATGGATATATATATATATATATATATATATGCACTGTATCTATGTGAAATAATTAAATCTTCATAATTAGTGTCTCTGTCACTGAAGCTTTTGTCATTCTCTGTAGTAAGATATTCAAAATCCTTTCTTTTTGTGAAACTGAAATTATACTACATTACTAACATGTAGTCCCATCCTAAGTACTGACATGAACAACCTTATTTTCCTATTGCGTGCACCTGGGGACCAGCCCCTCCTACCCACTCTTTTCCTCTTCTCTCTAGCCTCTGTTAACATTCAGCTTCTCTCTAGCCTCTGCTAACATCCAGCTACTCTACACTTCTAGCCAATCAACTTCTTTTGCTTCCACAAGTAAGGCTGTGTGCTCTTTCCTTCAGAGCCTGGTTTATCACACTCAGCACAAGGCCTTCCGGGTTCACCCACATAGTTGCAGACAAGCAGGAAGGAATTCATTGTTCTCTGGCCGAGTCATATACATGCCTCTATACCACATTTTCCTTCTTCCATCCACCCACTGATGGAGGCATGGGTCAATTTCAAACCTTGGCTTTTGTGCTGTGATCAACATAGAAGGGTGGGCATCTGTCTGACATACTAATTCTATTCTTGTTGAGACGTGCCGGCGAGAGTCATTGCTGGGCCAGACTGTAGTTGTCCCCAAATCCCTGACTCCTGCTTCTCTCACATTCTCTGCCTAGTAGCCTACTTCAGAATATCACACCCCGCACACCTCCAGCATTGTTATCTGGTCCACAGTCTCTTATCTGGCTTATCACAATGGCCTCCCAAGTTAGACAACTTGTTTCTCTGTTACTCTATCTTCAATCCAGTCTCAGTGATAACATTACAGCCAGGGCGTTAGAGCAGGCTTCTCTTCAGGCTTTGAATCTCTTGAAGTAAAAACCAGATTTTAAAGGACATCTGAATCCTGTGTCATCTAACCACTTCTCTGCCTTAAATATTTTTAAAAAAGATTTATGTGTATATGGACATGTGTGTGACTGTCTATTGTGTCTATGTGTCTGTGGGTCCTTTAACATAAGAAGAAGGCATTGGATCCGTCAGAGTTGAAGGTGGTGGCGCTGGGAACTAAATTCTAAGCCCATTGGTAAGAGCAGTAAATGCTTTTAAGAACTGAGCCATCTCTCCAGCGCCTTTGACCCCATTTCCTGCGGCCAATTCACTCTGCTGTAGGCATGCTGCATGCTGCATGCTGCATGCTGCAGTTCCTCAGAACGACCAGGCAGGCTACTGCCTGTGGAACTTGTATCTGGCACCCTCTCCAGGAATCTCTCTGCCTAGACATCCCACTGATACCTCCTCAAGGTGTCATCTATCCTTGCTACGAGGCGTGGACACACCTTACTTCCTCCAGTCTTTGTCCCTATTTGTCACATTTATTTATTTATTTATTTATTTATTTATTTATTTATTTATTTATTCATTTATTTATTATTTTACTTATGTGTCCATGCCACGACACAGGGAACAGCACACCGTTGGCGTGTGCGCTTTATAGCTGGCCTACCACTGCGAGCAAGGGGTAGGCCAGCATCCCATGATGCTCACTCCTCTGTGTGTGTCTCACACATCCTTTTGTTGCCCACAGCGGCACTGAAGTCCACCACAGAGCTTCCAAAGCCACGGCCTGCAGAGCCTCATGGTTATTATCTGGCCTGCACTGGAATTCACTCCCCCAACCCGGACAGGATTTCATCCGCTTTAGTCATTGCTGTGTGTCCAGGGCCTGTGTCAACATTGTAGCTGCCATGTAGTCACACAAGTACACATTGAATTAGCAATAGCACGTTATGCTATTTATTGGTGTGCTACAGAGATCCCAAGGTTACCAGCCTTAGCCTCCTAGGACTCGAGCCGGAGCAGTCTGGCCTTAGGGTGATTTCACTGTCCACATTTAACAGTGATCTGGCAGTGGAGGTGTTGTGACAATGGAGAGACAACCTAATTTGTCCAATATGAATCCCAATGCAAGTTAGCTCACAGGAGAGCTTAATACATGCTAATGGATGCTGACGTGTTTATCACATAAATGAACGAGGAAGGTGCGAGGCGGCATACTGGCCCGATGTGGTGTATCTACAATTATGTTTAGTGTGATGCCTCCAGTCATGTGTCAACCGTTATTGCTTTTCTGCAAGCAAATCTACCATTGCTTTGATATTCTGTTTGAATTCATTTTATGGAACTGTCACTGAAGTCACATGTATTTACTCTACGCATCTGTTTAATGTAAAGGGGCTGGAATCTGGCACAGGTACAGATCCACTCATAAGTAACAGACATTTATGCCATCAACTCAGCTTACTGCGACTCAAATCCTGTTCCTACGCGATGGGATCTGCACAATCAAAGAATTAGACACTGTTGTTGATAATAGAGAAAGCAGCTTACATCTTCTAAATTCCGGTCCAGGAATATTCCTGGGAACAAGCACATCCGTGCCAGCTGAGTTTGCAGAGAGACATCGTCAAACAGACCAGGCAGTTCTCAGAGCATGCGAATGTACACTTACATATCCGAAAGGTTTCAAAATTTCCAGCCTTTGTACCGCGTGTGGCCACATGGTGGTGTGAAACAATAAGGTATGCGTAAACAAAGGAGAACTGCAGCGAGCAGCCCTCAGTGTGGCCTCCCAGGGCTGACTGGCTGGGACCTTGAAAAGCCATTTCCTTCGTCACCTTGCCTTCAGGCAGGATCACACTTAAACCCTTCAAATGAGACTGATGAGAATCTATTCTGTTTTAAAGACCTACACGGAAGGACACTGCTCTGAATTCCTCACGAGTCCACAATTTCCCAGCCGCAAATAGCTTCTTGTGCAGTTTGAATCTGCTGGCTTTAGAACTCTCTCCAGGCCTAGCACAACCCAACTGGCCCTCGTCTTTAGGTCTTTAGGAGAGCAACTCTAAATATCTCCACAACCATTTGTTAACATGTGTTAACATGGCCGGGTTAATTAATTAACCCGTCTGGTTTGCTCTTTCTCTGTAGCTCCTTCTCCTCACCATTAGCTGGTTTTATGGTTGCCTTTTTAATTCTTTTAAATCCCTCCTCTTCTTCCTATTACAACTGGAAATTGGCTCCGCCGGAGTCTGAGGATGACTGTGTGGGCTTTTCCTGCAGCTACTCCATTTATTTCTTGGGTACAGAAACTCAGAAGGGTGCGTGCATGTTGGCTAACTATAGACTCTATCCATTTTAACACACTTAAGAACTTGTTTCTTCCTCCCTGTACTTAAAAAAATTCCTCAGGATGATACATGTTACATATTCATGTGCATATATGTTATTAATTTTAGATGAATTAATATTGATGCCCAAATGTATATTCTCTTTGAGTATAAATACATACTAATAAGAAGGAGCTGTTATTCTGAGCAGAGGGGGCAAACCACCAGGTTCACTCTAACACACAGACACACACAGTAACACACACACATACATACACAGACACACACATGCACACAGATACACACAGACACACACACACAGACACACAGACACAGTCATACAGACAGACACACAGATACACACACACAGACACACAGACAGACACACATACACACATGTCCTAGCATCTTTATGCCCAATCATTTTCCATATAGCAGTTGGCTACAGTGGCATTCTGTTAACAATGTCAAATGCAAGCGACATGCAGTGAGATCCGAACTCCTAGGGGGTGACCTACGCTTCTCAGCTGTCTCTGCTTTTCTCCTCAGCACACTTGCTTGCAGTCTTCTCTCCTACTCCCACTCAAGCGCTCTGCCACCACAGCCTTGGTTAACCCTTTCTTGCTGGGATTCCTAATAGTAACTTATGGTTTTCTTGACGTCGCCTTTTTTCCTCAGACCTGTGGCAACCAAGCCATTGTCATTATTCCCCAAGAGGTTGATTATATTTACATAGATGAAAATCTAAAATTTAATTCAGTTCCTCAGACTCACAGGCCCAGTTTTGGTAGCCTGCAGTCACCGGGTAGCTGCGGCTTCCATATTGAGCAGTACAGAGCCTCTCTTGTCACCAGAGCCTTTACTGGACAGTGCCACTCTAGGGTCTACCTGTGGGAGCCTGCCAGCATAGTGTCTCACACAGGCTGCTAGGTAGGAGGCCATCCATCCTTAGTTGTTTTTAAATTTAAAGAAAAGATCATGTATATGTAGGTGCTTGGTAACTTTCTCTCTTTTGTGGGTGACAGGATCTTATGTGCCAAGGCTGGTCTTGCACTTGCTGTGTAGACAAGAACTGCTGGACCCCAGGGTACTCTGTTCCCACCTCCTCAGAGGTGGGATTTCGGGCATCACTAGGCAGGTGCTCTGCAGTTGTGGTGTGCATTTCCAATGCACTTGATGGGCGTTGAAGATGGTAAGCATTTCCAGCCCCCTGTCCACTGAAAGAAGAGATGCTATCAGCCGAGTAGCACCCTTCCAGAGCTATTCCCGGTAGGGTGTGTCTTCACGGTCTAAGGTTTTCGATGATGGCTTTTGGAATGCCTCCTTCCTTCACTGTGGTTTTTGAAGACCAGGCTTAGGCAAGAAGGAGCACGCAAAGCAATCTCTAAGGCATCTCAGGAAGCGTGAAGGCAGGATCTGCCCTCCACTTTTTAACAGGGTAATATGGCCGACGCCGGAAGTCCTCTGAAAGGCCCTGCATTTGTTCTCCTGATGGAAAGTATGTTAACTGAGATCCCAGGAAACCTCGACTCCTCAACTCCTTAACTCCTGGAGGTGTGGCACACTTCCTCTATAAACAGAGAAAGAATGTTTAAACAGAAGAAATGAGGGTTTTTTTGGGGCTCCCAACTAGCTTGTCAGGAGACTTTGGAAGCAAGCAGCCAGAGAACCTGACTGAGAAAACCTGTCACCGCATCCAGGCTCCTCACTGGCATGTCCTGAGGCCAGTGATAAAAGAATCTTTGAGCTTCCACTCGCCCGAAGAGGCTCTCCTTCCCACAGACGAAAATGAATCGGTTTTGCATCGTATAAAAGAGAAAATGTCTTTGTCTTTAGATAACCAGTCATCCTAGGTGCCTACTTGAAGAGCTGGAGACTGTCTCTAAGACAATTTATGCATTAATTTAATAAATATGTCTATATTCCTTCATGTGTACATGCTTGTGTATTCGTACATGTGCGCTGGTGCCTTGGTGCATATGTGGCGGTCAGAGGACACTGTTTGGAAGCCATGTGGTTTCTGGGGAGCAAAGTCAAGTCACTGGACTTGGCTGCACGCACCCTTAGCCATGCGGCCACCTCAGCAACCCCTGTTGCCACCTTCAAACTTGTCCAGATGTTCCTGCCAACCTCTAGGTTGCACCTGTGATTGGTGCTCTTGCTTGCTCCTGTGTGACTGTCTTCCAGTGTATCGGAGATTTGTTTTGTGTGCGCTGCCTCCCTGCTGGTCTGCAATTTCAGATACTATGCATTCCTCCTACTGGCACAGTTGGTAACCAGAACACAGAGGCAGTAACAGTGTCACTAGGACAACTGTTGTAACAGCGGCCTGTATTCTCCGAGTGCTTAGTTAGGAATGTGTACACAGGGTTAAAGAGGTTAAATTTCAAAAAGGTTCAACTTCCCTGGGGCTTTTGTTTTTTCCCAGATGGACAACTGTTGATATATTATTTAGAAACAGTCATCCCTGGGGTTGATCAAACACTGTGGCACCACCATTGCTGATGGTACCAGTCACCATCCCTGCCCGCCTCACCAGAAGACATGTTTTCTTCTCACCGGGCTTCTTAAATCCTCCGACCAAGTCAATTTTTCCTCCTCAGCTGTGTCAGAAGGTCACAGTTATTTCTATTAAAATATTCATGTCTGTGCATGTAGAAGGGAGGGGAGGGGTCAGGGATGCAGGAGAGTGAGTGAGAAGGGAGCAGAGGGTAAATATGATAGGCATGTCTGGAATTCTATTCCAGACGATTCTGCATAATTCTTCTGTTGTTTCGTTTTTAAAGACAGCTCTTGTATGTGTGTGTGTGTGTGTGTGTGTGTGTGTGTGTGTGTGTAGCCCTAGCTCTCCAGGAATTCCCTCTGCAGTCCAGGCTAGCCTGGAACTCAGATTCATTTGCCTCTGCCTCCCGAGTGCTGGGATTAAAGGCATGTGCCAACACCACCCAGCTCTGTATAATTCATATTCACTTAAAAAGAGAAAAAAATTGTCTTCTTGAAGAGGCCTAGGTGAATAGAAATGATTCCAGGATTTAGGTATGAAGGGTTTGTTTGTTTGTTTATTTATTTATTTATTTTCTGTTTGGAGTCCAAGTCACTTGCCCCAGTCACTTTTCTAAATTCTGTGACAAAATACCTGACAAAGTAACTTGAGGAAGAACGGAGTCACTGCGGCTCACAGTTCAGAGGTGCAGTCCATCATGGCTGGGGTGGTACTGTGGCAGGAGTGCGGGGTGCAGTGTGGGAGAGCAGAGAGATGTGCGCTGGTACCCTGCCCGCTTTCTCTTCCTGTTCAGTCCAGAACATCAGCCCCACGGCATGGCGTTGCCCATGTTTAGGGCCTTTTTGCTTCAGTAAATCAAATCTAGAAACTCTTTCAAAGGCATGCTCAGAGATATGTTTCCATGGTGATTATAAGTCCCATCAAGTTGACAATCAAGATTAACTATCAAATCAACAACCCCAAACGACTGTTGTTTTACAGGATGTTTTGGAGTCATGGCAACATGCAGAATATAAGGACATGATGTTGACCTTGGGTGACTTCCCATCTGACTATTGAGGTGACGTCTCTACTTGAAAACAGTACCCAAGTGGATGGTGTTTTACTCTGATAGAGAGCCATGGGAATATAAGCTACATAAAGCTAACTTATCACAAACCACAAATACTAGACAATGTTAAAGGGAAATGTGATTGCCTCTGACTCTAAGGAAGGATTTTGCACTGGGGCGTGAAAACAGGCTAGTGTTGTTTCAGTGATGATAGAGAAAAGAAAATAGGTCTAGGTCTTTGTTTAAGTTTATGTTTTGTCCCAGTGGCATATTACATATAATAACATTGAAGGGAAAAAGCATGAATTCAGACGCCGAGGACAGATAAGGTTATGCCAAGGTGATGTGAGAAAGGTCCAGAAAATTACAGTCAGGACAAAATGGGACCCATCCTAGATTCTGGACAGATGGACTTGGATTCTTTCTTTTAGATGTAGGAAACAATTGAAGTTTTCCAGCAGAGAGAATACCATGGAACTTTTGACATTCCAGCCACTGCTGCTCTGGGCTCAGTGATGAGAAGAGGGTCTCCCCCAGCCTGCATCTCAGGCTTGCAGTTAGCAGGGACGATGAGCACCCCTGGCCACAACTACTCCAGCAGAGTCTCTACTTTTCTATTTAGCCATAGGCCCACAGCAGTGCCCTTTTCTGTCTGGACCCCTGTGCTGTACAGGGTCATGAAGGCATTATGAAGAAGCAGGGCCCAGGAAGAGCCTTCTGGATCTAGGAAGGAATCTCAGTACATGATTCTGGTGTGCTCATTTGCATACTTCATGAATTCATTAAGCTTACAAAGATGGGATTCTAAGATGAATAAGCCATTTCCTATTATTAGAGTCTAATGGGGAGGCAAACATGCACAAAGATAATTATATCACAATGAATAAAGTGGAATAATCAATACACACATTAATGCAGCTGAGAGGCCTGTTAGTGTTAAGGAGGGACCTGCTCACTCTGATGAGTAAGACAAAGGAGTGTAGACTGAGAAGCTTATTCTAGGTTCGGGTACAGAACAAACCCTGGTGCAGATGGTGGAGGCATGGGAAATCCAACAGTGCCATCTGGCTAAGGTAAGAGAAACCAGGAGACAGGCACGAGCCAGCCATGAGGAAGGCAGGAGGGAAATGGGGAGCCCTTGAAAGTTTTCAGGGGACAGCGGCCTGGGAAGCTCTGTGCTTTGCAGAGAGAATGTCAACAACTCTCTCTTGTGTGCTGAGATGGGAAGGGATTTCAGGTGTTGGCTGGAAAACTGGGAACCGAAGTCTTGGCACCACTTGTAGGGCCAACCTCAAATGACGAAAGCAGCAGAGAAGGTATTTAAGACAGTAAACACTGCAGGATCCAACTTCACATCAGCGTTGGCTTCTGCACAAGAGTTTGAAACAAACAAGCCTAAAATTATCTTAAGTCTCTTTCTAGATGTATGAACTAATATTTAATGATCAAGGAAACAATAGATAAAGACAAAGCAATGTTGCAGAACGTTGAGCTTGGCTTGAACTAAACAGTGCAACCCTTCAGCGGACACTAACTGTTGAAACACACCACATCAAATTAAATAATGTGTCACCCTGAAACCTTGAGGATCACCGACGGAGCCTGGAAAACTCCAGAGATGCTCTTTCTACATGGGGTTTGGAAGAGGTCTCTCTGGAACATTTCTCAGTGTTGGTCACCTGATTTTTTTTTTTAACCAAATTTAACCAAAATCTACCGACCACTTATTTTCTGAAGCGTGTTGTGACTGATGATGTGTGGGACATCCCCAGACAGAATAGATGCTCATCCTTTGGTCACTCCCCGCACCAGGATACCGTCGTCTTTGGTATCAAGGGGAATGTGCGATGTTTCTAGGTTTGTAAAAGATCATCGTAAGGTTTTATCCAATGTCTGACAGGAACAAATGAAGGAGAATATGTAGGATAAAATGAAGGATGCAACATCCTGAAGAGGAGGAATAAGCAGAGCAGAGAGTCTGGCTGGCTCAGTGCTGGCAATCCTGGGCTTAATTTTGCTTCCTGCAGTTCATACCAGCAGACTCTGCAGCCAACATAAAATGTAAAGCAGTTGGAGATAGGAGCATTCAGAGCAGAAAATAAACCCATTCACAGTAGAAGGACAGCTTACAGTGGAAATAGCCTGAACCAACTGTCACCCTCCTGCCTGCCACTCCATCTCCTGGTCCCCGCTTGAGTGGGAAAAAGCCTCAGAATATACAGGGATTGTACAAGCTGATAAGACATCTTAATTGTTTAGCATAATGTATAAATCAATCATAGTTGTAAGCTCAATTGTTTACTTTTCAAGGACCTGAGACCCACAGGCAGTGAAGAGAAGAGTGGTTAGTGGATGCAGGCAGGCCTTAGTTTGATGAAAGTGTACTCTGTGGTGTTGTCATGGCAACCACAGCCAGCCATGTGAAGTCATGTTTACAGAAATGATATGTTCTCCACAGTTGTGCAGTGTTTCATCAATTAAACAAAACCAGATGAAAAAAATAAGGTGACAATAGTTCTACATTTTCTAAGGGTCAGCCGGGTTTTCTTCTCAGGGCTCCTCAGCAGTGGTCACTTGTGGTGATAGTAAGTGTTAACATTTAGTGCCGTATGGGGCACTCGTACACAGTGTCAGGATCAGCGTATGTGATGGTCGCACTGATTATCCTGATGGTCCACACACCCATGCTCACTCTCAGGAGAGGGAAAGGAGCTGAGAATCATTCGCTGAGATTGAGATTTTTGAGGTGGTCCATCATTAACATGGCAAAGAATTCTTCTGGGTTTACAGGTGTTCATTCATTGCAATAATTGTGACAGTATCAGCAATTTTATTTGTCACATTCTGAATTTAATCAGACTAGGAGAGCAAAGTACTCAGTGTCCTATCCCTAGCATGGGCAATAATGCCAACAGAGTTTTTCCTTTTCATGGAAAATCCCATAGAGAGACCAGGCTCTGATCACCAAGCCCAGCAGTCTCCTGGTAGAGGACCGGTTTATTCATCCAAACTAACAGAGGCCTAAAGTCACACAGAAGCATCTGCTGACTTTAGGAGTGGCATCGTTGTTTAAAGTAGACGCCAGACAGCTTTTTGGATGTATTCAGAGTTGCTGTCCAAGTGAGCCCAGATCCCCGTGGAGTGTCCCTGTTGCCTTTTTTCTTTCTCACAGTGTAAGCCAGGTAGCATACTTTCTTAGGAGAAGCCCACCTAAGTCTAGCTGATGTTGGAATGACAGGGTTCAACATTTTCTTCTCTCAAAGCCTTCCCTCAGTGGCTAGTTCTTCAAGGTAACAGTACATCTGGAGATAACCTTTCAATTTGACAAGCCTCCGAAAATAGCCCGTGCCTAAATTGTTTCTTCAAGGACGAAATACCGTAGAGAAGACGTTTTCCTTCTTTCTTAAGGGCTCTGCACGTTTGTGCTTCCTGGGAAGGTGGGAGCAGCCACAGTCACTGACTCCTTTGAATGACTGGTTTTTCATCCTGGTAACAGAACGGTGGTATAGCTGGAAACCGTGCCTAAGATGTAAGTGTAGGAGTTAGGCTGCCTTAGTTTGAATCTTAGCTCCTTCATTTGCTAGCTGTGTGACGTTGCACAAATTACTCAACCTGTCTGAGCCTTCTTTCGAGGCAGTGCTGATGGTAACAGTTCCATGGTCTTGGACTGTCAAGGGATCACATGCTCTGACCTATGTACCGCATGGCAGATAGCCTCTGATGTCTCCAAAGGATTCAGAAATGAGCCTCCTGTCCAGGCATTGGCACTGCTAGTTATGTGAAAGAAACACGGCTGTGTTCAGAAGCTTATACCCAAACAAGCTTATTTAGACTTTTTTTCCAAAAGAATATTGATTTCTCATTGTTATTGAAGTTTTTTTGGTGATTGAAAATCTTAGATGCTTATAATTAATACAGCTAGTGTAGGCTTAGGAGACTAAAGGACAATGATTCTTTTGGTAGAGTCTCTTTCTCCCTCTTCCCCTTCTCCTCTCTTCCCCCTCCTCTTCCTCTCTCTCCTCTTCCTTTACCTCTTTCTTCTCCTCCTCCTCTTCCTCCTCTTCCTTTCCCTCCCTCTCCTCTTCTGTCCCCTCCTTTTTATTTCTTTGCTTGTGTATGGGGAGAAGACTCACCTTACACTAGGCAGGCATTCTACCATGAGATATAACCTCAGGTTGTATCTGCCTCAGACGCTTTAACTCTTATTGTCCTGGGCTATTCCTCTTTTCCACCTGTCCTAACACTTGTCTTTCCTGAGACAGTCCCTTTATTTTCACCTTGATTAGTTATGTGCAGTTCTCTAAAGCAGTGCCTCTCAACCTGTGCATCATGACCACCTAAGGGTCAAATGACCCTTTCACAGGAGTCACATGCCAGAGATCCTACATATCAGATTGTAGGGGGGTGGGTGGGGGGTCCTGCTCCACCACAGGGCTTGGGCCGTTTGGGGAGGCAGGATGCGGGGAGTTTGACTGCACTTAGCCCACACCATCTTGGGGTGGGTGTCGGCCTGTAGGGAAGCCATGGGACACTGCTGGGGTGGGGTGGGGTGGTAAGGACAGTCTGAGGTCCTGGGGACTGCTGGAGCTGGCTCGGAAATCCCTGGGCCTGCAAGTAGGCTGGGGTTGTCTGGTTCTCAGGATCTTGGGCATCCAGGTGCCTCTGGGAGCCCTGGAAGAGCTGAGAATGGAGTGGGGGCCTGCGGGCTGGATCTAGTCAGGGGCCAAGGGAAAACAGAGGGGAGCTCCAGCTGGATCCCACAGGGATGAGTCCTTGGTTTGTGGCGGGGCAGCTGGCATGGGTTTGGCTTGGCTTGGTCTGGCAGTGTCTCGGAGCTCAGAGAGACCTTCTACGTGAGGTTAGGTGGTGGCTCTTTAGGCGAAAGCCTTCTTCATTGCTCTCTATGGTGGATCCTGGTGCAAACATGGTTTTAAGGCATTTAATGTCTGGCAGAAAGTGGATGAGTAAAACCATACCCCACTTCTCAGGGTAGGCCTGAGTTAAATACTTTTTTGCAGGGAGGAGTGTCTGGGAAGGGGAGTTTATTGGCTAAGTCCTCCAGGCCTCTAGGTACCTCATTAAAATGGAAATCTGTCTTGAGACTATAGGACCACAGGTCATGTCTTCTACCTGTGGAGGGGTTTGGGAGGTTACCCTTATGTGATTGATGGCTACAAGTCTATGGAGGGCTGTGGCCTTGTGCCAGGAGCCTGGTGTACAGGAATGGGGTGAAATGCCTTCTGTCCCTTTACGGTTACCAGAGTTCTTAGCCTTAGCTCAACCAGGAACCAGGCTGCCTTTCATGGCTCTACATCAGATATTTTCATTATGATTCATAATAGTCCCAAAATTACAGTTATGAAGTGGCAGCAAAACCAGTTTTATTGTTGGGGGTCATCACAACATTAAAAACTGTATTAAAGTGTGGCAGCATTAGGAAGGTTGAGACCCACTGCTTTAAAGAAATCTCCAACATAGTACACTTTGTGGAGCTTCGGGTTCAAGTATCATCTATTAGGAATTTAAAAAGACCTGTTCAGGGTACCCACTTGCTATACCAACACGAAATGGATGGGTTATTTTAAGCCCCACAATGGCAAAAGTTCTCACATCTTTGCTCATCACTATCTGCATGTTTGAACAATGATTGCACAGAGTATGTGAACATGTATTCGTTCACATTGGAGAACAATTGATTGGAGAAACCATTTCTGACACATGGGGCAGGACACCTGATTCCTCCGTTGGAGCTATTTCTCTGATTCAGGAAGGACAGTGACATTTGTTATCTATAACTTATTCTCCTGTCTCCAGCTGTAGGCAGCCTCTCCTTCATTTAAGCAAAAATCTACTGACCACAGTGAAGGGCACTGTGGCTGATGATGTGTGCAACAAGCCAGAAAACATGCCCAAATATGTTGATCACAGAGCTGAAGTCTGAATTGTTCGAATAGTTGGGCTAACAGGAAGTTCTCTGGCTAGCCGTGAATTAAGTGTGCTTGTCTCGGCCAGGGCCCTTCTAAGAGCGCTGCTATCTAGCCGCCTAAGGCGCATCCCCGACAGCCGTACTCTGCTGCCTTGTGGACTGGAGGAGGCAGGTACCATTTAGACACCAAGATCACCTGGGCCAAAGTTACATGACAAGTGGTGCACACTGATGAACCAGGTCATTCGAAAACTGTCCACAGCAGGATGAGGAAGCCGAGATTCCAAAGAGTCTTCATCCTCCGGAGGTCTGTATCTGTCCTTCATCTGCTGCAGTTAAGGCTGCTCAGACGGGCAAACACCAAGATAGTGTGTTCACTAGAGATGCTCTACTCTCAATCAATCTTCAGCATGACCATGTCTGCAATCCTGAACATAGCAGTAGGGTAAATACTCATTTAGATTTTCCCAAGATGGCCGTAGCATCTTCCTGTCATTGTGGAGTGACAGGCACCCTCTCTCTATCAAATTGTCGTGGATTAGATGCCACATGGCACAGTGTCCTGTAGTTCTCTCAGGGTAGATAGACATGTACACATATTGCACAGCCTTTTTCCATGGTTCAATACACCTGTTTAATACCCCGTAGAGAGAATTAAAATCCTTTCTCTAATAGGATTGTAAGCTCCTCAAGGGCAGAAATCTCATTTTCTGCTTCTTTTATTTCTCCTTCCTACCAAGAGCTGATTATATAGAAGGCTGTAATATATTCTTGTTGAATTATATTGATCTTCCCCCTGACTTAGGATATTTAAAAATTCATTTACATATGCACTTTTTTTTCTCCTGGATGATCTATTTTCTTAGAGATAAAATATATTTATCCCCAGTCAGCTAAACTCACTAAACAAATGTCCCCCCACCCCCATTTATCAGATGGAGCCCATAAGGACTTTGATTTCCATGCCTAAATTGTGCTTTTAAAATGTACAGCTTGTAGCTTTTAATTTATGAAAAAGAATCAGAAAGCCTAAGACATACAAATGCATTTTAAGTAGCTTACAAATTATATAGCGCACACTGATAGGGTGAGACTTCTCAACATTGGTTCTTAAATAAAAGAGAATAAGCAAAGTTGAGAGAGAGAGAGAGAGAGAGAGAGAGAGAGAGAGAGAGAGAGAGAGAGAGAGAGAGAGAGGAGAGAGGAGAGAGAGAGAGACTGATCTCCAGATACAGGCAGCCACACATACAGTGGTGCTGTACAGTGAGATGGAGTCTTCACCAAGAGTGTACTCAGTGTAACTGTAGCTCATTTTCAAGCAGTGTGATAGTATCGTTCAGCTTTTGAGGAAGAATACATGGAAATAGATTCCAGCACCATGGCTGCTGGGCTTACAAGGTCAGGACCCTTTCTGTTCTACAAGAAGCCCTGGCATCCTTGAGCTGGTCCATGGATGCCATTGGCTCCAGGCCCTGGTCAGCTTTTAGGGCACAGGACAGTGGCCACTGTGGACTCAGATACTCTGCAAAAGGTGACCGCAGGGGATGCTCGCCCATTTCCCCCTTTAACAGCCAGGGTGTTCATAATATTTGCTTTATTTTCTTTACAAATGTGCTCAGAGTTATTAACTAATTAACGAATGTTAGCGTATTTATAAATCAAAGTGAAAAAAGATAATTTTGGAAAGCAGTAACAGCTGTCAGGTATTTTTTTTCACGTGAGCCAATTTTGAGGAGGGAAGCAGCTCTGTGGGCAGGAAGAAAGCCAACGGCCCCAATTTACAGAAAAGTACACAGCTCACAGAAAGCCTCACAATGGAGCCTACGTTTTCAGAAGACTCGAAGACAAAGTGCTTATCCCTTGTAAGAAGGTGGAGATAGGGATACAGAGAGGGCAAGTGCAGGCGTCTTAGTCAGGGCTTCCATTCCTGCACAAAACACCATGACCAAGAAGCGAGTTGGGGAGGAAAGGGTTTATTCAGCTTACAGTTCCACACTGCTGTTCATCACCAAAGGAAGTCAGGACAGGACCTCACACAGGGCAGGAACTTGGAGGCTGGAGCTGATGCAGAGACCGTGGAGGGCTGCTGCTCACTGGCTTGCCAACCCCTGGCTTGCTCAGCTTGCTTTCTTACAGATCCCAGGGCTATCAGTCCAGGGATGGCTCCACCCACAATGGGCTGGACCCTCCCTGCCCTTGATCACTAATTGAGGAAATGCCTTACAGCTGGATCACATGGAGGCATTTCTTCAAGGGAGGCTCCTTTCTCTGTGATAACTCCAGCTTGTGTCAAGTTGACACACAAACACATCACTATTAAGCCTAACTCTTACTTTCTTCTTCATGCCCAAGATCTAAATAGCTTCAAAAGTCTCACAGTCTTTACAAATCTTTATATATTAAAATTTCAATCCCTTTAAAATATCCAATCTCTTTTGAAATTCAAAATCTTTTTACAATTCAAAGCTGCTTAACTGTGGGCTCCACTAAAATACTTTCTTACTTCAAGAGGGAAAATATCAGGGTACAGTCACAATCAAAATCACAATCAAAATCAAAATCAAACGCTAACTGTCCAATGTCTGGGATCCACTCACTATCTTCCGGGTTCCTCCGGTCACTTCTCCAGCTCTGCATTTTGTAGCACACACCTTGTCTTCTAGGCTCCAGCTGCCTGTACTCCACCGCTGCTTCTGTTCTTTTTCTTTTAAGATTTATTTATTTATTATATATGTAAGTACACTGTAGCTGTCTTCAGATACCAGAAGAAGGCGTCAGATCTCATTACAGATGGTTGTGAACCATCATGTGGTTGCTGGGATTTGAACTCATGACCTTCAAAAGAGCAGTCAGCGCTCTTAACCACTAGGCCATCTTTCCATCTTTCCTGCTTCTGTTCTTGATGCTCAGCTCATGGCACTGGCATCTCTAAACCACTGCTGTCTTCTGTTACAACTGGGCTACCCTTTCACAAATAGCCTCTCATAGGCTCTTTTCATGGTGCTAAGCCTCAACTTCTCAGCATAACCCCTTCAGTCCTGGGCCTTCAACTGCCACCGAAGCTGCACCTTCACCAATGGCCTCTCCTGGCCTGGCACAGTGCCAAGCATCAGCTGCGACCCATTCATGTCTCAAGGTCAGTATCACCTGGATGACTCTTTTACATTACCAAGTCTGGCTGCCAACGTGATGTCCAGCCATGGCAGCCTTTGGAACACAGCTTCCCTGTGCTCCCAGGAAACACTTTTCAGAAGATTTCACCTTAGTGATGCTGGTCTCTCCTCAATCACTGCTAATTCCTTAGCTCCAGCTAACCCGCATCAATCTTCCCAATAATGCAAAAGTTTCCCTTTAGTAGTTCTGGTATCTAGTTAATCACAGTTGATCCTTCAGCCCCAGCTGACCAAAACCACAGAGCCTTCAAAATTAAAACAGCAATGGCCCTGATAAGAGTCTTTAATCTTCCCTCTAAAATTTCATAAGCCAGGCCTGAACCATAAAGAACATTCCACAGAGCTCTTAACATCCCAATGGCTCTTCTAGCTCAAAGTTCTAGAGTCCTTACACAATCCTTCCCAAAAGAGGGTCAGGCTGTCACAGGAATACCCCACTCCTGGTACCAGTCTGTCTTAGTCAAGGTTTCTATTCCTGTACAAAACATCATGACCAAGAAGCAAGTTGGGGAGGAAAGGGTTTATTCAACATACACTTCCACACTGCTGTTCGTCACCAAAGGAAATCAGGACAGGAACTCACACAGGGTAGGAACTTGGAGGCTGGAGCTGATGCAGAGACCATGGAGGGTTGCTGCTTATTGGCTTGCTTGCCCTGGCTTGCTCAGCTTGCATTCTTGTAGAACCCAGGACTGCCAGTCCACAATGGGCTGGACCTGCCCCTCCCTTGATCACTAATTGAGAAAATGCCTTACAGCTGGATCTCATGGAGGCATTCTCTCAAGGAAGGCCCTTTCTCTGTGATAACTCCAGCTTATGTCAAGTTGACACACAAAACCCAATCAGTACAGCAGGGTAGCTGGGAGCAACAAGAATGGAGGGTTAGCTAGACATATTATGAAAACCAAAGTGGAAAAGGCCTTGCTTCTTCACATGTGTACACAATCCACTTACATATGGGATGCAAAGACTGACCAGCACTCCATGTTCCACCTCCAGGCAGCTATCATTATCCTGGGAGGAACCACAGACGTCTCAAGGTCTTGATAAAGGATCCATTTTAGCTCTTCCTGATTCACGGATGGACTCCTTCTGTCAGAAGGTTGGGATTTAAAGAAAAAGTCGGAGTTTACATCTCTGAACAGACAGCAGTTGTTTGTGCCTGGGGAAGGGTAGAAATGCATGAGTCACAGAATTCTGTGAGGAAGGCAGTGGCTTCCACAGAAATCCATTGGCAGAGACAACTCAAAGGCAATCTTCTGAGGAATAGCATCTAAAACACAACAGGCCTACAGGAGGATGCTGTGCATGCCTGTAGGACATCGCAACAGCTCCAGCAAAGATGATCCCTATAGCAGCCTCCTGCTCCCGCCCCCCGACTGGTGGAAGCTGTTCCTGGTTGAGGAATCCAGAGGCTGAAGATTGGTGAAAACCGAGCAAATGGTGGGGTTATGACACATTTACATTTAGCTTACGTGTTTGCAAAATATTGGTAAAAGAAACGAATATGGAAGAAAAATGAAAATTGAAATAGTGGCAAGAGCCAACATGCCTGCTAGTCTATAAACTGAAGTCCAAAGGCAAAAGACAAAGCCAGCCACATTGGTAATCATTTCGAATTTCAAACCTATTTTCAAAATCTGAGAAAGGCATTAAAGGTTTTTCTGTCAATAGTAAAGAAGGCAAACATCCGCTAGGCAAATGGGTAGTCCTTCAGGATTTCCAGGAAAAAGGCAATAATTAATTTCAGGACAAGGCTGACTAAGCCAGCAGATGAGTTAGTTATCAAAGATGAGGTGGCAATGAGGAAAAGCAAGGGGAAATCTGCTGAGGAGTTATAACCAGGAACCCTTGAGTGATGTTTTCTCAGCTCACTCTCCCTGTGAAGTCTGACACTAAGTGTTACAATATGCACTTAATATTTGTGCGAGTGTACTTGTGTATGGATCATAGGAACAGAACCGTGCATGGCAATGTGAACACAATATTTCACAGTATTACAAACCGGATCTTCTTTGTTATTATATTTTCTGATATATATATAACTTTCTGCCTGAAGTCTGAAAAGCTTGTCCCCAGAGATCCCAGAAATGTGTATGTGTTGGAGGGAGCATGTGTCTGGGATCATAATGGTGAACATACAAGCTGCTGCAGTCATTACGACCCCTTCATGTTCAAGGTTGATAATGCTTTGAGACACTGAAGTCATGATAAGAGATAGATTTAAAAAAAATCAACATAAAGTTTTCATTACTGTGTCTGTAATAAAATGTAAATGCTTTCATCGACTTCTACAAAATCCATGAATAGGGAACTTCTCTTTCATTCTGGGCATGGACACCTGCTCCGAGGGAATCTTGTCTATTTTATTAGATTTAAGATTCAGATGCAGAGAGTATGTTAATCAATGTAAGGACCTCTTCACAATGTTGACTTAAGTGCCACTGTGCTGTTCTGTGCATTGAAATGACAGTAATAGTACCTATCATGTCAGAGGACTCTATTTATGGCATGCTAGATACTTTCATTTATGCTTAAATTTCAGACCCATGAGTATTTGTATTGTGAGGAACGTGTGATGGCATGATAAAAATTGGTGCTGAGGGTAAAAGGGGTGAACCAGTCAATTCTCCATCCTCGGGAAGCCAGGGGCTGCTTGAGAATAAATTGGCACTTAAGGAAATAATTATGACACAGAAAGTGCACACGAGGCTGCATAGACAAGGTACAGAAGTAATATACAAAAGGAGCTATTAATGCATTGAGAGAGTGTGAGGCCAGGGAAAAGTCCTACAGGAGCAAGGTCTGGAGAAAGGCATTCATGACTAGAGCGGATGCGACTCTAGGCAGGGACAGTGGCACAGGTTCGAGAGTGGTCACTTCATACAAGAATGGAAGTGTGTGCATGTGTGTGTGTGTGTGTGTGTGTGTGTGTGTGTGATACAAGAATGGAAGAGTGTGTGTGTGACACATAAATGTATATATGAACGCATATGGTGTGTGCAAAAGTATTGGAATGTGCAATGGGAAAAAAGGGCCAAAGAGATAGTCCTAATTGTAAAAGACTTAATTTCCCCCCAGGAGTTGTGGTAATTAATTAATTTAGAGAGTTTGGTTCATATCTCTTCCATAAATAAAGCAGACCACACGCGCGCGCGCGTGCGCACACACACACACACACACACACACACACACACAAACACACAGCTCTGAATTTGAAAATTAACATAATGGTGAGGGTATCTGTCACATTTGTAAATCTTAATTTATAGCACTAATTAAAATTCTTGCATTGTATGCTGTGGGTATTTTTACTATTGAATCCCCCACATTCCACAATCAAGATACTGCAGAGAACAACTTTTGAGAGCCATAAGAAATGCACTTTTGAGCAGAGGCTTATGATACAGCCAGATAGGGATGCTATGAAGGTAATACAAGCCATGCATGTGGACTTGAGAAGACCTGAGGGAGTACATATAAACGTGGGTATTACTGAGGTCGACTGCTTAAAGGTAGGCGAGAAGACATCATCATTGCAATGGAAAGGCAACTGCAACATGTTCGAAACAGAAAAAGGAGAAAAGGACTTTTAGAAGTACATTTTTATGCTTCTTAAAATATATACACATATGAAAGAAATCTAAATGGAGTCATTAAATAATGGAGAAAAAGTCACAGTTATACGTCTTTCACCACCAAGTGAAACTTCCAGAGTCTGGTGTGGGTTACAGCTAGTTGAATTCTTGGCCAAAGAAACCCATCAAATAACTGAAGTTCATTGCCAAGGTTATTGTTTGGTTCTCAAAAACTAATGGTAAGATCCTATGAACACAGAACCTGCATATCTCATCCAACACAGAAGCCAAGCAGGTGCCTGCGTACTGACGCCTGGTGACTAGTGCTGAGGGTACTAGAAATTCTCAGCATGCTGCTATAGGAGAAAGAGAAGCACTAGCTCAGTTGCAGGCTACAATGGCGAACTGTCTGAATGAAACGCTGGTGCAACTGTGGCACGAAACTTGGGAGAGCGACCAAGCACTTTCTGATTGGATTTAAGACCCCCCTCCTCCCCGAGATGGACTCCCTGAGATGGAACTCCCTGAGATGGAATGCCATGGGACACACGCCATAGCTGGTACTGCTTAGGTAGTCAAGAACCTGAGATTAGATAGGCCACAGGTCTAAGGCAAAGCCAATTTTTATTGCTATGCTAAAGGAACGTAGCAATAAAATGACTCCTAAAGACATTCTGCTGTAGCCATAAATTACTGCCTCACTCAGCCACCATGTTTCCTCTCGCAGTAGATGGGAACTAATACAGAGACCTGTAACTTGACAATGTACAGAGCGTGAGGGACCTTGGGGTACTCTGTGATAAATGTGAGGATGTCTTTATCAAACCCCTCTTCTCAGGAGATGAGGGGAGGGGGGCTAAGTGGGAGAGGAGGAAGAAGGATTGCAAGAGACAGAGGGAGTGGGTGCCATCAAGGAAGCAGCTCCTTCTAGGCACATCAGGACTGCCACACATCTGAGCTCACAGACTGTGCAGCATGCACAGGGCCTGTGCAGCCAAAGTCAGATGGGTGCTGCTTCGGGAGGAAGAGGTGGAGATGAGCTCCCATCTATAACCAAGAACTAACTGACAACCACATGCAGAGGAAAATTTAGTTTTCTCCAGTGGAGTTTCATTGGGTATATAAACCACACTTAAGGGCAGACCCCATGCCCAGCAGTAGAAGGCGAATAGAAAATTAACTCAATGCTATAACTGGAGATTTTTTCATCTCATATTGCTTTGTTAGAACATTTTTCCCTTATTGGTTTTTTGCTTGTACATTATGGTTTCAATTTGTGTGTGTGTGTGTGTGTGTGTGTGTGTGTGTGAAGCTTTTTCTTTTTTCTTTTTTCTTTTTTTTTGCATTTTCTAAAGAGAGAGGGAAAGAATGCAATGTTGGATAGGTGGAGAGAGGGGAACTTTTAGGGGGAGGTGAGGGAGGAGAAACCATGATCAGAATATAGCATATGAAAAAATATTTTCAATAAAAATTAAAATAAGGAAGCAATGCAATAAAAAGAAATACACTGGAGCAGGGTGATAGCAGTATATGAGACATTAATTCCAAAAATGTATTCAGGAAGGAGAAGGAGTGCAAGTGAATATTACCTATATAAAGAGTAACATCAAAGTGTTTATATGACAATAAAATTTGACAACTCGCATGCAAGGACATCAATATTTATGATCCCCTTAAATGTCAGTGGCTAATGAATTCCTTTGTGAAGAATAGTTTTATTCTTCTTAAGAATAAAGAAATTTATTACTAAAAATAGAGAAGAACACAGTTTAAAGCACAAAGTTGAAGAACAAGAGACTGAGAAGAAAATTAAGTGGTACTGAGAATCAAGAGATCATAAGACCTCAAACTCACAGGTGAAGGAAGAGTTGGCTCTCTCCAACCTTTGAAGGATCACTAAGCCGTGCCCACCATGACTGCCATCATGCCAACAGTACCACCTGGCTCCAGTGATGGCACAGGGTTACCGGTCCTGACTACCTCACTTCAGCTTTGATGGACTCACAGCTAAGCTCTACTCCAGTAATTAAGGCAGAGTAGGAAAGAATAGCAGAATGAGCTTCAGAAGCTAAAATTGAAATGGAATCTGTAGGCTACAGAAAAGGAACACATTCTTAAGTTGTAGCAGGCAGAGAAGGATATTCCAAAATAGTATAGGACAGAAAGCTGATAAAAAAAAAATGTCTTAAAAATGTTAAGTCTTGGCTTTCAAATTTGAGAATATGGCAGATAAAATGATTAGAGAAACCTTGGGGTGTATAGCAAGATACAGAAAACAAACAACACAATTTTCTTGAACTTATTTTTTCTTAAAAATTAAAATTAAAGTTGAAAAACTAGTAATGCATATCTATATACCTAGTATCTCTTAGCTTCATGTAATTTTAACAATTTACATAACGATTTACAATTTGCATACAATTTACATAGCACAATGAATGAAACCAGGAGGTTAACACTGGCACACAAACATCACAGCTTTCCTGTAGTGTCCTTCCTCCGTTCTAGCATCCAGTCGGCTTGCGTCTGCTTCGTCACTCACACCTGGGCATTTCTTCACTTTCTCCTTGTCTTTCACGGCCTTGAAATCCTTTTCCCCAAGCATGTGTTGGTATGCATGTAGTATGTGTGTGCATAAGCCCACACATCTGGGCAAGTGAGTGTCTGCTTGCGTGTATGCACGAGGATGCACTTGTGTGTACATACGGAGGCCTGAGGGTACTAATGATGGGAATCTCTCTCTCCTCTACTGTTCATGGCAGGGTCTCTCAGTTAAACCCAGATGTCACCGACATGGCTGGCTCCCTTAATCTTGCTGCAAGGCTATGCTGGTCCACCCTCCCAGGCTGGAATTAGGTATGGGCAGCCATACTCACGTGACATTTATATGGTCTCTGGAGGATTTGAACTCGAGTCCTCATGGCCAGTGCTTTCAGGGCTGAGTTCTTTCCTAGCCTGGGAATGTCTTGATTTTTAAATCAGTAAGGCTGGCTTTCTCACAGAACTCCTTCTGAGATGTTTGCTAGTGATCAGACTGAAGTTACGTATTTTAGAGAGAAATGACACAGAAATGATTCTGCATCTTGGCCCCACATTACTAGGGAGTACATGATTTCGTGCGGTTATTACAACTAATATTAACACCAATATCATTTATTATTATTATCAAGTGGCAAATATGGTCATCTGATTATATTTTCTGAATTTCTTAACCAACAGTTCTAACAATAATTTGTTAGTAATTCTTTTCCAATGGATGAATGATTGAGGGGTATGAAAATGAACACACCTTATTATTTAGAGCCTTTTTAGGTTTACAGCAAAGCTGAGTAGGAAGTTCAGAGACCCCACATGTCGTGTGACTCCACCTCCTGACACTGAACCACAATGGTACATCAGTTTTCTACGATGAGCCTACATTTTTCCATTGCCATCTTCTGAAGCCCATAGTTAACAGCTGGGCTCACCCGTGACTGTATATCCCACAGCTTTTTACAAATATATCACAAAGCGTGTCCACGAAAAATAGTTTCACCTTCTTAATAAGCCTTCATGTGTGCACCCCTCCCTTCTTCCTAAACAACGGCAGCTGCTGAACTTTTACACATCCTTGCCTTGTCCACAAAGGCACACAAGTGGATCGATGTATCAAGCAGAGTTTCAGATTAGTTTCTTTTACTTGGCACTGTGACTTTAAGGTTGGTAGTTCCTTTGATTTTTAGCACTGGCTAATTTCCCATTGTTTGGGTGCATCACCATCCCAGTAATGTAGCTTTGGTAGTAATCCATGGAGAGATATTTCACTCACTTTTGAGGATAAGGTTGTACATTTTGCTTCCCCAACAGCAGCAATGAGAACTCTTTGTGATCCCCAGGTCATCAGAACTTCATGGTGTCAGTGATCAGGATCTGGGCAAGTATTCACTGGAACACATTGCAGTAGTATCTCATTATTTTTTTCTGATATGCATGTTCTGGTGACATCTGGTGAAAAGCATCTCTCCTTTTGACTAGATGCCACTCTATAGCATCTTTGGTGAAGGGTCAGTAAGATTTGGGGCTTATATTTATAGTTTTTCTTTTTTCTTTTTTAGATTTATTTATTATTATATGTAAGTATACAGTAGCTGTCTTCAGACACACCAGAAGAGGGTGTCAGATCTCATTATAGATAGTTGTGAGCCACCATGTGGTTGCTGGGATTTGAACTCAATCTTTAGAAGAGCAGTCAGTGCTCTTAAATGCTGAGACATCTCTCCAGCCCTGGGGCTTATATTTAAGTTGGGTTATTTGGTTTATTGCTGTGGAGCTTTAAAGAGTTCGTTGGACACTTGGTTAGATGTGTATTTTGTAAATAGCTTTTGGGTTGCTGGGGATCAAACTAAAGCATTTTACATTGGGACTACACCTCCAGTCACTTTTTGGATAGTGTTCTTTTACAGATAGATAGTTGTGTATGTCTGTGTGTCTGTGTGTCTGTGTGTCTGTACAGGTACATGTTTATGTAGAGGTCAGAGGTTGATATTAGGCATCTTTCTTGTGATTTACTTTACTCTTTGACACGGAGTATATCCCTGAGTTGGGAGCTTGTTGACTGGCTGGTAGACTGGTTGGCCTTTGAGCCCTGGGGTTCTATGCCTCTTTGTCCACCTCTCACACTGTGGCTGGAGACACAGACTTGTACCATGGTGCCTGTTTTTACTTGGGTGTAGGCATCCATACTCAGGCTCTCAGGCTCATGAGATAAGCATTTTATCAACTGAACCACCTCCCCAGCCTAAAAATTAATATTTTTACTTTTAGCAAAGCTCAACTTATAAATTATTTTTTCTATGGATCATTCCTTTGGTGTTGGACCTCAAGAGCTATTGTTATACTTTTTACAGGTCATCTCATTCCCATCCATAATCTACAAGGAGTTAATTTATTTTTGTAAGCTGTATAGTATTTTTGTTGAGATTAGTTTCGGATATAAATGACTAATTGTTGCAGAACTATTTTTTGAGATGGCTATTTTTCCTCTATTTTATAGTTTTGGTCCTTTAGAAAAAGATTAGTTGACCTAGATAATAAAATAAAAGTCTTATGAATAGGAAAGAAAGTAAAATTCATATTTGCTGGTGATATAAACTTATGCTTAAAGGAGTTCTCTGGAGGACTCTAAAAGGTGATAAAAATTTTGAGCAGGGTAGCAGTATGCAAGACCAATAAATAAAAACGAGAAGCATCTTTTTTGTACAGCACCAACAAACTTGCTGAAAGCTATCAAGTAAACAATAGCACTTACAACAGTCTCAAACAAACAACAGCAAAATACCAAGAAATAAACCTAACCAATGAGGTGAAAGACTTCAAAGCCCTACAACAGAGGAAAAAGAAATTGAAGAAGACACAAAATGGTGGGCCTCTCCCATGTTCATAGATCAGCAGAATTAAAATTGCAAAAATGGCCCCTTTACTGAAAAAGATCTGCAAATTCAATGTAATCCCCATCAAAATTCAGTGTCATCTTTCACAAAAGAAAAAGAAATCAAATCCATGAATTGTATGGAAGCAGAGAGAGCCCAGGGGCCAAAGCAATCCTGGAGAACGCACCACCGCAGGCCTCCCATGACTTGACTCCAAAGTGTACTAGAGCCAGAGTAATGGAAGCCAGCCTGGTGCAAACACATAGCAGACTCTGGATGAACGGAAGGGGACAGAAGACCCAGAAACAAGGCTACTCAGCCATGCCATCTGATTCCCAGCAAACATACCAAAAACATACATGAACTCCCGCTGCTGTGAAAGCTGCGTAATTATATGTACGAGTCTGAGCCTAGATCCCAGCCTTTCAGTTTAAAAAAAAATCACTTCAAAGTGGATCTAGAGCTTTAAGGTCTGGTCCATAACTTTGAAGCCACTACAGTGAAACAGGAAATGCTTCAAGATATACAACTAGGCAGTGGCTTCAGAATCGCTCCGGAAATGATTTCAATAGATCAGACAATAACAATAGTTGACAAGTGGGATTGCTTCAAATAAAAACTGTGACTGCACAGCAAAGGAAAATGGTCCAGAGTGAAGAGGCAGGAAATTCACGGGCAGACTTGCACCAGCTAGTCATCTGACTGGGAGTTAAGAAAAAGAACGCAAAAACCCAACCTAATGAATAAATGGGCAAGTGAATGAAGTAGAACCCTAAAGTTTATTTCTGGAAAATAATGGCTTTCATTGATGTTTGTAGTGTGTGTGTGTGTGTGTGTGTGTGTATTACGTGCCTGGATTGTATTCTCCCCTGTCCGCCAGCTCTCTGTCTCTGAGCCTTGTTCTCATTTCTTTTAGAAGTTCCCCCTTCAGCCTCATTTCTCTCTGTATGTGAGAACCATGAGATGCTCTGGACATTATTGCAGGCAGTATAAGTGATTCATAAACACAGGAGAAAGTACTCAATATACTTTCCATTAGGAAAATGAAAATCAAAACCACACTAAGATTGCATCTTACCGAGAAAGCAGAATGGCTTTCTGAAAACAAACAGTAACAAATGGATAAGGACAGTGGGGGAAGAACCTGGGTGCCCACCCTATGTCGTAAGACTCTAGGCAAATCCACATGAAAAAAACAACTGTACACTAACTTCTTTTAAAGAACAGGGAAACTTAGAAACAATGAATTCATGAAATTCTTAGGCAAATGGATGGAGCTAGAGAACATCATACTAAGTGAGGTAACCCAGACTCAAAAGGTGAATCATGGTATGCACTCACTAATAAGTGGTTATTAACCTAGAAAACTGGAATACCCAAAACATAATCCACACATCAAATGAGATACAAGAAGAAAGCAGGAGTGGTCCCTGGTTCTGGAAAGACTCAGTGAAACAGTATTTGGCAAAACCAGAACGGGGAACTGGGAAGGGGTGGGAGGGAGGACAGGGGAAGAGAAGGGGGCTTACGGGACTTTCGGGGAGTGGGGGGGGCTAGAAAAGGGGAAATCATTTGAAATGTAAATAAATTATATCGAATAAAAAAATTAAAAAAAAAGAAAAGTAAATAGATAAAATATTCAATAAAAAAAAAAAAAGAACAGGGAAACTATATGAAGTTTTAATGAATCTAAATGCCTGGTCACACCAGGGCTTCAGTAACACACTGAAAAGTGATGCTTTTGCCTTGTCCCTGACTTGAGGAAAAGTGTTAAGCTTCTGACCATTTAAATATTGCATATATTGAAGGGATTGTGTGTAGATATTTATCAGGAAGTCCCAATGTCAAGTTTGCAGGCACTTCTACAAACAATGTGGTTTGGTCAGGTGATTTTTTGTATCTTTATCTGTTGATATAAGCAGGTAATGTCTTCTCCTAGTGCCTATTGGTGAAGGCACAGACTCCAGTCCTGGAGCACGTTTTGTGGTGCCCAGGTTCTGTGTCCAGCAGAGCACTGGACCAGGGACTCACAGTTAGAAGTACAGAATTACAGTTTATTAAAGAAGGAAATATTCCTGAGAATGGGGCAGGCCAGTGTGCTGAGGAAAAACGCTACAAAGTGCTGGGCCCTAAACCTCCCGGTCCTCTGCAGGAATGTACACTGTGCTGCCTCTCCCCATGTGTGCGCTATTGGCTTTTTGATTAACTTCCATTTGTTGTGTAACTCACAAGTGAGGAAGAAATCTCTGTCTTTCTCAGCCAATGGACAACTGCTTCTTTCAAAACATTTTATAACATCTGTCTGTCTATCATTCTATCTATCTATCTATCTATCTATCTATCTGTCTATCTATCATCTATCTATCTATCTATCTATCTATCTATCTATCTATCTATCTATCTATCTATCATCTATCTATCCATCCATCCAATCTATGCATTTATACATCTATGTATCTATCTATGTATCTATGTATCTATTTATATATCTATGTATCTATCTGTCTATCTATCTGTCTGCCTGTCTATCTAATCTATCATCTATCTAAGTGTGTATGCACATGTACACACATGCGTTTACGCCACAGTGCACACACACATCAGAGGAGAACATGTGGGAGTTAGTTCTCTTCTCCATGAGAGTTGACAAGCCCTTCTACTCTCCCAGGCATTGTGGCGACCCTATAAAGAAGTCCTTTCATTCTCAGACTATCTTGAATGAGATTACTGAGTAGTCTACTTCCTGAAACACTTATATCAATTGCCTTTCAAGTGCTGAACTAGACTTTCCTACCTGAGTTAATCCCACTTGGTCATAAATACAGTTCTTTCTCCATTCTGCTTGTTGGATTTGGTAATAGTTTATTTAGAGTTATGCATCTATGTCAATGAGTACCATTGGCCTATAGCTTTCTTGTAGTAGTTTTGTTATTAGGGTAATGTTGGCTTCATAAATGATTTAGAAAGAACTATACTGTATCTTCTGGAACGGACTATAAACAATAGGTGTAATGTCTTCCTTAAATATCTGATAAAGCTCACCAGTGAACCCGGCTGGCTGTGTGCTTTCTGTCTGGAGATATAATATTGGCTTGGTATCTTTAACACATGCAGGATTTGGGGAACTATTTTTTATATGACTTTTGGCAGATTTATAAAAAGATAATCCAAATCATCTAGATCATCAGATTTGAAGTGCAGAATGTTAATGGTGGCCATGGTGGCTGTAGTGATGTTATGTCTTCACTTCTGACAACAGTCATTTGTTTCTTATCTCTCTAGCCTTACTCATCTAGATATTTATTAATTTTACTAGTCTTTTTAAAGAAGCTATATTTATCTTTTGTAACTTTTTTCTACAGACTTCCTATTTTCAATTTAATTGATTTATGCTTTAATTTTTATTTCTTCTCCTTTGCTCCATTTGTATTTCATTTGCTCTCTTTTATTCTAGTTTCATAAGATAGAACATTAGATAGTTGATGGTGGATGCCTTTTTTCTCTATGACTATTATTCAATGCTTTACGTTTCTCTCTAATCACTTCTTTTACTGTATTCCACACACCTTAGTCAATTATCATTTTCACTGAGGCAAAATATTTTAAAATTTTTGCTCAGATTTTGACTCGTGTTATTTAGAAATCTGTTTTATAATCTTTAATTTTGTGATATTTTAGCTATGTTATTAATTTCTAGATTAACACTATGGCTTAAAAACATTCCTCATATAATTTTTAGTATTTCAAATTTATTCAGGTGTGGGTTGTGGATATATCTCATTTGTAAGCGTATTTGTCTACCATGCATGAAGCTCTGGGTCATGTAAACCCAATGTGGTGGCACCATCTGTAATCTTAGTACCCAAAAGGTCACAGGAAGGTCAGAGGTTTGAAGTCATCCTTAGCTATATAGAAAGTTCAAGGCTAGCCTGGAATATATGGGACTTTATCTGAAAATATTTTACCAAATTGTAACTTATGATCACATTGTATTCTGTCCTATGAAGGTTCATGGGTGCTTGAGGAGAATGTTTAATCTATACTGTTGAATAAAGTAGTTTATAGATGTTGATTATGTTCACTTGATTGAAGGTGCTACTAATGCTGAGTTCATTACCTCCCTACCAATAATATTTTTGTTGGCTGGAGCTCTCGGTCTTCAACACAGAGATGTTGAAGTACCTAACTACAGTATGGATTCATCTTTGTTTTTACTGTGTTCCTATTAGTTCTTGCCTTACATATTTTGATAGTGCTATATGTTCATACATGTTAAAGGAAGTTAAAGCTTCTTAGTGAATTGATTCCTTTATCATTACATGCTATCTTTTTATTCAAAGTTATATTAAACTCTTCTAGGATTTTCCCACTGAAAGTAGTTCAGATGTCTTTGCTTCCTTTTGATTAATTATTATGATATATGTCTTTCTGTCCCTTTGTTTTTAAATGTTTAATTTTGTCATTATGTGGAAATTTTACGGACAGCAAAGGTGTATCTTGTCTTTTTTCTCCATCCTGGCAGTCCCAGAGTATTTAGAGGACTGATATTTAAAGTGATTGTTCATATAATGGAATACATGTCCATTGTGTTTGTTAGTTTCCTGTTTACCGCACTTGTTCTGTATTCATGCTTCTGTCTTTTGCACTCTCCTGCCCTGCTTCTGACCGAATGAACATTTTTGATAATTCTGAATTCTCTTTTTAGGCATAAACATCTTTAATGATAGCCGTAACCTTTATAATGTTTTCATTTATAATGAAAGTCCAAGTCCAAGTCCACTTTTAAGTAAAACTACGCTACTTCAGGAACAGTGTGTGTAGTTTTGTAGGAAGCCCCTCCCTTCTGGTTCTTGTAGTGTGTATGTCATTCATTTCCTTTACCACAAGGACACCTATGTAAGCACATATAAGTGAGCACATTGCTGTTATTGTTTTGGACAAGCTGTTATTTGTTATTCACTAGCACAAATATCACCTCCAAAAATCCAGGGATGAAGGTCCTTAGTTTTCTGGCTAGGAATGCTTGTAGGGAGCTCTAGTTTCTTCTACTAAATAAGCCAACAAATGGTGTTGGGTGATGGGTAGGGCCACAGGACTCAAGATCCAGTCTAGAGGTTACTTTATTTTGGTGAGCAGATTTTGAACTGGAAATCTAGATTTTCACTAAAAAAATAGACTATGTCTATTCTCCAACTTCCAGTCATCTTTTAAATGATTTTGGGTGTACCTCTTCAAAGGGTATATTATATTATAGTAATGGAATACTATATGCATTGCTACTGGATCCAACTTCTACATGAAGACACGATTGCCTCTTCTCTTTAGAGTTAATCCAGTCAGGCAGGTCAATGGCTTGGCCAAGGGTGCACCATCCTGTCAGGAAGCCACATCCACTTACATAAATTTGTTTTCTTTCCCATAATCCCTGAAACCCTGATACACCCTTGTACAGAGCACAGCTTTGCCACATTCTACTTCTCCTTCCCGTTCCTTCTAATTTTTTAAGCATGCTTTTCCTAATGTTTAGGCTCTGCTTTTTCTCCAGAGCTTTTTTCCATATGACTGACATCCACTTGCGTTTAACTGAATGTCATCGTCCCACACTCCATCTCCTCATTCCCCTCTGGGCAGCTATTGAAATTTACAACTCACTTGCTCTGGGATTTGACTTGTGAAATTCTGATAATCTTGTTCTCAAGCTTAAAAAAATAAAATTAGAAAAAAATTGAACAATTATTTTTCCATTACATTCATTACATTCATTTTTTATTACATTTATATAGATCTATTGGCACCAAGTTTGTCAGTTTTTGTTTCTCTTACTGTATTTTTTCACTTTTGCAGAATAATTTTACAGGCACATAATTCTAGGTTGGTAAATGCTCTAGCTTAAATGTTTATGCTCTTCCAAGATTCATGTTGAAATTTAAACCCAATGCAATCATCCCAGGAGGCTTCTTAGAAAGTCATTAACTCAAGAGATCCTGGCCTTCTTGTATAGGACTAGTATTCTCATGAAAGGACTAGTGAGTTTGTTTTGTACAGTCTGCTCCCACAGGGCCCATAGGTAACATCTGTCATAGGTAGGGCTTTGCTAACCATGTCTTCATTTCTTATCTTGGTCTTTTTGCCTTTAGAACTTCAAAGAGCCAGTTCCCCTTCCTTACAAACTACATAGTCTAAAATATTTCTTTATAGGAACCTAAGAAGATTCAGGTCAGGGTTAATATAGGAGTGGAGAGCTGCTATCATAAATACCACAAAAATTGTTGAATTTGGAATTGGTTATCTGGAACTGAGGAGCCTGGAGGGTGTTGGAGGTAGGTGTGAGGAAATGATAAAAGGTGTATTCTGGTGAGAATTCAGAGGGAGCAGGATGTAGAGAAAGCTACAAGGTTGTTAGAGAATAACCAAGAAGCTGGGAACAGAATATTGGTAGAAATCAGAACAACAAAGGTCATTTTGATTAGGGCTCAATGGAGTATTCCATACACCAGTAGAACAACCTTCAGTTCTTTATGTAAGGACTAAATGGATTCAACTACGTCATGGGCATCTCTTTCAGACGGAATAGAGTAAATCCTGGTGCGTCCACTTGGTGACACTCCCGCAGATGTGAAGAGTGTGAGGGCTGCATGGACAAGATGACCACTTCCTGGTTCTAAAGGATTTCACAAAAAGCCTTGAGACCCAGACAGTGAAGTGTCACAGGCTTAAACCATTGGAAGCTTCACCCAAGGCAAAGGCCAACAGAGCCGAAGGGGACATGACTTCATTGCGACTTCAGAACTGAAGGGCCACCAGTATGTGATTTCAGACGTACTCTATGATTTTCACAGTCCCTATAATACGCTTGTCCTGGGTTTTGGAGTTCCTATGTCTGGAACACAGGGAACTAACTTTCACCACTCCGTGCCTGCCTAGAAAGTGGGACAGGGAGGAAAAACATTTTTTCAGAGGCCTTAAGTTTTAAAATCTGTCCATTAGGGTTGTGGAATCATTTGAGACCCAAGCTTGCCTTTTTTATGTTTTATTTTTCTCCTTTAAAATGGGAAATGTGTATCTTAAGCTGGGATTCTCATTGCACCTTGGAAGTATTCTAACTTGTTCAGCTTCACAAGTTCTCAGCTGATGGGGAGTTTGTCTCACAAAGAACTCTTCCATGAGCCCTAACCTTACCTAATAGAACAGCATTTAGATAAAATATTGGATGTTAGACTTTTCAGTTGATGCTTTAGTAAGTGAGGAGTTTTGGGCACTACTGCAATGAGTGTGCTTTGTATGTGGAAAACATGATCTTTAGTTGGCTCTTGGTGGGATTCTTGTGCCTCTCCAAAATTTGTGTTGATATTTCCTTTCCCAGCGCAGTCGCATTAAGAGATGGGGCCTTCTGAGGTGTGAGTAATTCACGAGAAACTGTCCTTTGGACTGGAGTTAATATCTTCATGAAAGGGTTTAAAGGGGGAAGATTCAGTTCCTTTTTGTCCTGTAACAATTTCAAGCTATATACCTTCCTCCCTGCCACCAAGTATTCCTGTTACACATATTTTTTTGCCCTTTATATCTGACAGTTCTAGTATATTCTGTCCCAGATTTTTCCTGTTTTCCTTTTTTCCATTGATTTACTTACTCACTTTATATTCTGATTGCAGCATTCCCTCTCCTCCCGATGTCCACAGCCCTTCCCATCCAATGCTCTCCTCCCCTTCATCTCTGAGAATGGGGCCGTCGCTCCCTGGGTACCTTTCTCATTCGGTACTCACCCGGGCACCTCAAGTCACTGAAGGACTAGGCACTCTCCCACCGAGGTCAGTCAAGGCGGCCCAGTTAAGGGAACAGGATTCTCTGAGAGGTTCCACCCAGCAGCTTGCCAAAACAGATGCACAGACCCACAGCCAAACATTAGACAGAGCTTGGGAAGTCTTGTGGCTGAGGTAGGGGAAGGATTGAGGAACCTGGAGGGGACAGGAACTCCACAGGAAGACCAAGAGTCAACTAACCTGGACCGTTGGGGGCTCTCAGAGACTGGACCACCAACCAAAGAGCAAACAAAGGCTAGACCTATATAGTTTGACTTTAGTCTTTTCAAAGTAATTAACTTTTAAGTGTGGAAGCTTATATTGCCATATTTGTAATCTAAGAAATTATTTTTCTAGCCAGGTCATGTCTTTTATGAGTGTTCTTCAGTCTTGTCACAGTGGTTTTGATCATCACTTCTTTTTGAGCCTTTCCTAGAACGTTAATGCCTCTGTTTATACTATTGATCTGCTCCACCAGGCTGCCTGCTATCTGTATGAAGGCCCCTGTATATTACTCACAGTTAATATCCTTCCTGGTCCAATAATTCCAATATTCCTATCATATCTGATTCTGATTGGCATATTTGCTCTCTGTAAACTATTCTAAGCAGTCACTGTGATGCACCGGGCACAAGGAACAGTTGTAGGTGTGCCTTCACAGGAGCACTGGCAGGCTGTGGGAGGAAGCTCTCTACTGTCCTTGGACATCTCCATCTTATAACAACAGCCCATGCAGATGGACTGTGAACATCACCAGTTGTTTCTTAGTTGTTGATTGCCCTGACCCCTCCTTCACCTTGGGCATAACAGGAAGACTACAGGTAATGTGTGCATTTATGCTGCACACATAAGGCTCTGTCAAACCCACAGCAGGTTGGAGTTTGAGTGCACAACATCTTCTAAGGGTAGCCCCGGCTAAGAATGCTCTACTGCTAGTTAAATGAGCTCATTTCCTGTGACTTTGTGTCCCTGATTGATTTAAGAAGGCACATTGGTTTTTTTGTTTTTTGTTTTTTGTTTTTTGTTTTGTTTTGGTTTTTTTTTTTTTGGTTCATTAAGATTGTCTTTGTTATTACCATGGAGTGGTGACTTCTAAGTTCCTTCCATACTGGACTGGAAAGCAGGAGTCCATTAGTGAAACTTGCCCACAACAATTATTACTGTGGTGTTTGCTCACATTGATTTCCCCTCATTCTTTCTACACTTATTAACTGGCATTCTTCTGTAAGGAAATGTTTTTCTTTATGCTCTGTATACTTAGTTATTAAAATGTTTTTATATTACCATTGGATTATGGGTGTTCATTGAATTCCAAGAGTTATTATCTGATATCATCGATATTTAGTTTGAAACTCAATTGCTTCAGCTGTGACTCTTGCACATTGCTTTTGCTTCCATCCTGGGTCTACTAGGCATAAAAAAAATCTCCATATGGAAGCAGACAAGAGGATCTGGTAAACAATATTGAAGCTGGTGTTTTTGTTTTCCCTAAAAATACTGTTAACCCCTAGATGTTTGGTAACTGTGTTTTAATTTGGCATACAACCAGGGGAAGGCCGACAATGCCTGAACAAAATGAGGATTAGAGCCCATCACAGTAATGTTTCCTTCAGAAGTAACAGGGTCAGTGAAAGAGTTAGGAGAATGTTTCAAAGGAACTGTTGGGGGTTCGTGCCAGTATTGGCCTTGGATATTGGAAAACCACATCAAATCTTACTTGAGAATTTCTAGACAGAGCTGTGAGCATTCTTGCTTGGCAGGTCTGATAGTTTCTACAGCACACATGGAAGAGGAAAAGGTCAAAACAGACAAGGCATTCTTGGAAAAAAATGGTTGGGAAGATTATTTTGTTTTACCAGCTATCAAGACATACCATAAAACCATTCTATTTTGGATACTGTGGTCTTGGCAATGCAATAGATGAATAAATGTATAAGCCAAATAGAGATCAGAAATCAGGGTATCATATACAGAAAACTGATACTGACAGAGCTAATTGGGAAGATGAATAGTAAAAGAATTCAGGGAGATCATGCCAAGGTGATCAATTCTTGGAGAAGGTATATATGTCTCATCTTATAGGAAATTAAATTATTATACCCTTTAGTCAAACCTTCAGAAGCAAAGGGAAACATTTTTTTTTTTACTTTTATTTATCTATGTGTATGGGCATATGCAGTATCAGAACACATGTTTGGAGATTAGAGGACATCTTTCAGGAGTTGGTTCTTTCTTTCCATTCTGTGGGTCCTAAGGATCCAACTATATAGCATGGATACATCTGGTTATTTTTTGTTTTGTTTTTTTTTTTGTCTTTTTTTTTTTCTTTCAATTTGATACAACTTGGAGTTATCCAATTAGGGAACTGTCTCTTTCTTATTAGCCTGCAGGTAAGTGTGTGGGGCATTTTCTTGACTAGAGATTGATGTGGGAGGTCCCAGTTTACTGTGGGCAGTGCCTTCCTTACCCTTGGGAAGGTGATCTTAAGTTGTATAAGAAAGCAGGCTGACCGGAGTTGGCATTGGCGATTTCAGCAAACTGGAGACAGACAAGGCACACAAGAAGCTACTGGCTGATGAGGCCGAGGCTTGAGGGCCTAAGACCAAGGAAGCAGGGAAGCGCCGGGAGGGTGCCTCCAGGCCAAGAAGGAGGAGCTCATCAGCAATCTATCCAAGGAGGAACAGATCAAGAAATAAAGCTTCTCTCCTGTCTGCTCATAGTGGCCTGGCTGTGGCCTCACACGGATCAGGCATTAAAATGAAACAAGCCTTTGTCCTTTAAAAAAAAAAGGAAAGAAAACAGGCTGAGCAAGCCACGGGGAACAAATCAGTAAGCAGCAGCAATCTCCCATGGCTTCTGCTTCATTTCCTGCTTCCAGGTTCCTGCCTGGAGTTCCTGTTCCGACTTCCGTTTATGATGGACGGTAAGCTGTGAGCTGAAGTTAACTCTTTCTTCCCAAGTTACTTTTGATCAAGGTGTTGATCGCAGCAATAGAAAGCTAAGTAGGGCGGGTTCTCTCAGAGCCCAAGCAGTGAAAAGCATAAAGGAGTTTCATCGAATTCGATGTTGAAACCTTAGACTGATCCTCATCAAAAGGTACAATAAAGAATATCTTTGATAAATTGGAAGAAGTTGCCTACAATAAATGTTTCTATAAATTGTTAGCTATCCAGAGTTCACCAGAATCCTCAGGTTCGATGATAAAAAGACAAAAAAAAAAAAAAAAAAAAAACCCTAATAAACATTTAAAAATGGGAATTTCATAGAAGAAATATGATTAAGTGAGAACTGTATTAAAATATGGTGTAAAATATTAAAAATGTTCATCAGTAATTAATAAGATAAAATTGAGGACGAGGAGAGAGCAGTGCTTCAGAGTCACTGAATACCAAGCGCACAGACGGATGGTAGGAGCTGCACGCTTTCCTGCTGGGGTCCACCAGTGACAAACAGTTAAGCTCAGATTTCAGACTTGCCACTCATCAGCAATGGGATGTAACATATTCTTCAAACTCTACAGACTCTTTCCTCACCAATAAAGTCTAGAAAATGACTTTTTTGCAGTTAAGAGGAATGAAGGTAACGTATGCAAAGAAATGGACATGAAGTTTGGCAGAATAGAGGATCATAGATGACAGTCATGGAAACACTCATAAACTGACGGGGAGCTGTGGAGTTGGGTGCAGGGTGTCAGGGTTTGGACATCTGTCTCTAAAGTTGAGCATAATCAGAACCACAGAAATCACTCACTGAGGGCATACTATGTTACAGGCACAGTCTGTTTTGCTATAGTCATTATTCCATTTAATTCTCAGTATTATAATAATTTGTGTTCTTATGTGTTTATGTGTGAATACACATGTGTGACTGAATGCCAGAGGTATGTCGGGTATTTTTTGCTGACCCATTTCAGTCTTATATTTTTGAGACAAGTCAGGAGCTCATCTGCTACCAAGGCTGGAGTTCGCTAATTCCTAATTCATGTAGACCTGCTGGCTAGCAAGCCCAGAGCTTCTCCTGTCTCTGTCCCCAGTGCTGGGACTACAGATGTGTTGCTACATCTGGCTTTTATACAGGTGTTGGGGATGTGAACTCAGGTCCTCTGCTTACTTGGCAGGCACTGTACTGACTGAGCCATATCCCTAGCTAGTGTGGCTCAGTTCCCTCCCCCTGGCCCCCATTTCCCTTTATGGCTGAGGAAACTGAAAGTTAAAAGATGAACTACCTTGCCCAAGGTCATTTCTAGCTCTGGGAGTGGAGCACATTCTTTTTTGCCTCTACTACAATTCTCTAGGGTAGATCATTTCTTAGCACATAGAACCAGAAACGGAGCTTTTGTTTTATAAGCAATTTTCATAATTAGTAGAATCAAGGTTAATTTATGTGCATAATAGTTTGATGAGCTGATGCCAGTATCAAAAAAAAAAAAAAAAAAAAGGCTGGAAATATCGGTTGGTGCTGCAGACTGTGCTGCTATGATTTCTAACCTAAATAGTGGTTAAGGCATCTTTGTGTTTTGACTGTAATGACGCAAAAGGAAAATAGGGAATTGGAGCCATGACCAGCTAACCTAAATCCTCTAATTCTTTGAAATTTTTTTGTCGCCAGCTTGGGAGAGTCCAATATTTTAGTGACCAGCAGGAATATATGAAATATCACTCAAAATCAAAGAGGATGCTATAATTCTTGCTATATTCATACACCTAAAAATCTCACAATAGGTTAAGTTTGGCCTTGCCAATTTCTTAAACCAACCAGCACCTTGCCTTCTTGATGTTTGTGCACCAGTGGGCTCCTGAAGACATCCATTCTGAGAGCAAGACTGTATTTAATAGTCGGGAGCAGCAAAGCTTAGTGATTGCTGGGCACACTTCAGCTTTGCAGTGTAGAAACTCAGTCTCTTCAAACATCTCTCTCTCTCTCTCTCTCTCTCTCTCTCTGTGTGTGTGTGTGTGTGTGTGTGTTTGTGTGTGTACAGAGTCCAGAAAATGTTGTAAGATCCCCAGAAGCTGGATTTACAAGTAGATTTCTTGTCCTTTATAAGAGTAGCCAGTGTTCTTAACCACTGAGCCATCTCTCCAGCCCCACTGGCCCCTGAGGTAGCTTCCTATGTCTTCAAAGAGCTATTACTTAATAATGCTTATTTTTATGTGTTGTGTATGGGTGTTCTATCTGCACAAGTGCATGCCTAGTGCCTGTGGAAATCAGAAGAGGGCAAATTCCCTACAACCAGAATATCAGGTGGCTGTGAGCTACCACGTGGGGGCTGGGAACTGAACCTGGGTCCTCTAGAAGAGCTCTTAACCACAGAGCCATCTCTCCAGCCCCAAGATCTCTAATTTTTAGTAACAGCAAAAACAATAATAGCCTATTTAACTTGAGAGTGTATTATGATGGGCTAAGTATTGTGTTAGATGCTTGATATAAGTTATTTCACTTAGTTTTCATAATCATCTGTATCATAGATGTGGTTATCATTGCCAGGCTATGGAACAAAGCATGGTAGTCTAGCTCTGTCTGTAATACTGTTAGCACCCACAGATTGCCATCCAATGCACCACACAGCTTCCCAGATTTTAGTCTCATCCACTTTGGTTAAACATTGCTATATTTGGCTCTCTACATCCCATTCTGCTATTTTTAGAAGATTTGGGTTCACATGGACATCTTAATAAAGGAGATCACAGTCACCAGGCATTTGAAATATAAAGAATGGGGGCCTTACTTTTTCCCTTTTCACTGCCTCCACCCATTGCTTTTTCATGGGATGTATATATGTGACCATGTGGCTGTGTGCTCACATGTGTATGCAAGTGAATACAGCAAGGACAACAGCAAAGGGTGACATCAGCTGTCTTCCTCTATCACCCACTCTGTACCCTACTTTTTGAGACAGTCTCTTATTGAACCTGGAGTTCATTGACATTGGCCTGACCAATGAACTTCAAGGATCTACCTGTCTCTGTGACCCCTGCCCCCGGTGCTAGGGTTACATGTTGTGCCTGACTTTTTAAACATTTACATTTATTTACTTGTGTGTGTGAGTGTGTGTACATGTCATGGCGTGCATATAGAGGTTAGAGGACAACTTTTGGGGTTGGTTCTCTCTTTTCACCACATGGGTTCCTGAGATTGGACTCAGATCATCAGACATGGATAAAACCATCTTTACCTGCTAAGATTTTGCCATCCCTGTGTCTGGCTTTTTAATGTAGATTCTTGGGATCTAAACTCAGTCCCTAGTTCTTACACAGTGGACACTTTCCAGACTGGGCCATTTTTCTACACTCTAACCAGTTTTAAAAACAGTTTTTATTGTTTTAAAATGCAAGACTAGATTTACACCAGGAAAAATTTCTCTGAACTCTGCTGTTGTATAGACTAACATTTGCAGGTACCATACCAGTCCATGAACTTTATATTCATAAATTGATTGATTTAGTAATGTTTGACAGTAAACACAGATTCAGAGCCTGTTATTACTACTGTCATGACTGTAAGCATTAGTGCAAAGTGTTTGTTTTTCTCTAATCAATGACCATACCATCAGCCAGAGTTTTTAAAAAATATTTTTTAATGTGAACACCAACCCAGATACAAATTACAACTTACAATGGTTCCCTGCCTACAAGATGTGATAACACAATAAGAGTCATGGGACTGACTAACCAACCAATACCTGATTTGAGTTAAGGCCCACTCCATGAAATGGAGCCCATACCTGACACTACTTGGGCGACCAAGAATCTGAGATTAGATAACCCAGTGACCCAGAATAAACCCAAACATTACTTTTTTAAAGTAGAAATAAAATGACTCTTAATGACACTCTGAAAAAATTATAGAAAAGATGATGAATGTCTGTAGTCATTTACTTACAATTTGGAACATATCTGAAAAGCCCTGTCTTAGTCAGGGTTTCTATTCCTGCACAAACATCATGACCAAGAAGCAAGTTGGGGAGGAAAGGGTTTATTGAGCTTACACTTCCACACAGCTGTTCATCACTAAAGGAAGTCAGGACTGGAACTCAAGCAGGTCAGGAAGCAGGAGCTGATGCAGAGGCCATGGAGGGATGTTTCTTACTGGCTTGCTTCCCCTGGCTTGCTCAGCCTGCTCTCTTATAGAACCCAAGAGCACCAGCCCAAAGGTGGAACCACCCACAAGGGGCCCTCCCCACCTGATCACTAATTGAGAAAATGCCCCACAGCTGGATCTCATGGAGGCACTCCCCCAACTGAAGCTCCTTTCTCTGTGATAACTCCAGCCTGTGTCAAGTTGACACACGAAGGTAGCCAGTACAGCCCAAATGAAGTCAGCTTGCTTTTCTTTATCTGCGATTCTAACAGCAACACTTTTACTATACTATTAGATAGCTACAATTATGTAAACTTTATTTTTCACATTTTTATTTTTAATTATGTGTCTCTGTGTGGGTCTGCACACAAGAGTGTCCATGAAAGCAGCAATGTTGGATTCCTCAGAGCCGAGGTTGCAGATGGTTGTGAACTGCTTGACTTGGGTTCTGCAAACTGAACCCAGGTTCTTGGCTGGAGCAGCAGACACTCTTGTCTATTGAGCACCATCTCTCCAAGTCCCCAGGTTCTGTAATCTTCAGTCCTTAGGAGAAGGCATGAGTTATGAGCCTGAAGCTTGACTCTTTTAACCTTGACGCTGCCCTCTGAAACTGTGCCCACGGCACCTCTACTGCTCAGGTGACACTATCATCAACTGTGATGGTTTAACCAAGGCCATGACCTATGACGAACTTGGTCTTTACTAATGGTTGGCTTAGAGTCATAGAGCGTGCAGGGCATTTTGTCAGCACATAAAAGTGAGGATTAATACAACTTTGTGATACCTATACATGTGAAAGTCACCCAACAGTGGAGTGAATTATCACTGCCATCTCTCAACAAATGGCCCTCCTACATGTTTCATGTGACAAATGCAGGACCACACACAGTCTCTCTGTCAATGGCAGAGTGGCCTCAGGAAAGTGATAGGTGGATAAAGTGTCGAAACAAAAACTAGCCCAGAGACTTTCTTCAACCTAGTCATCTGCGTATAGAAGAATTGATTTTACCTTTAAAAACCTGACGCCTTTTAAATGAATAGGGTTTTACACTTCTAATTGAATCCAAACTGGGTGCCAATAAACTCCCAACACTGCTATCATCTCTTCAGAATCACTCGTCTGGAGTCTACCTGTCAGAATCTTCCTTTGCAAGATACATAATGATCTCATTTAAAATCACAGAGTTCCTCGACACCAACAAACTGAGAAAGCCTGTTCCTGCTCTGTTATGAACCTGCTCTGGAGTGACTGCCTGTCTGTAGTCGCTGTTTCAAATCGCTAGGTTCCTCAACACATCACTTTATTTTTAAATCACTCCTCGGCAGACGGTGATTTATATATGCATTACTTCCAACAGGATCAACCGGAAAAGGAATGAACGAGAAGAAACAGGAGTAAAACCCTCAAACAAATGCTCACATGCTTGCTTGGTCTCATAAAACCCACTGGCCTCTGCTTGTAGGAACATCTATGGCCCAGCTTCTCAATAAAGAAGCCGTGGTGGAACACAACCTCAAGTGTTGTAAGTGAAAGAAGCTATTGCTTAGCCAAACAGGAATGTCTCTGAGGTCTCTTGATGCCCATAGTTATTCCATACATAAAATGTTGCGCTTCACTGAAATATTGATATGCTAATGGGTCATATTTTAGGTACACGTGATCATTGATTCCTAGGAAACTCAATGTTAGTGCATTTGCCTTTTCAAGGTACTGTTGTGCACTTCTCTATAGACCAGATTTCTAGAACATTAAAGAACTCTGAATTGTCTCCAACTTAGTGTCAAAACAAAAAAGAAAAGCAGCTGTAATCACTAATCAATCAAAAACCAGGCAACCAGCAGTGAGGACGGCTGACTGCAAACGGTCCATGGAGAACGGCTCACAAGGCTTGCAGGGGAATGGTGCTGGTTCTGTGGAGATCCATTGAGAACAGAAGACAAAGCTTACATGCAGGATGATGCTGATCTCCACAGGGCAAACACCGACAAAAGAGGGAGGCTGGAGAAAGAGGCCAGAGGCCTGAAACGCGTAACGGTGTACGCTCAGCGGCTCGGCCGATTTTATGCTGTTTGGCAGAGTAACTAGAGAATACATTAGGTGGAGAATAGAGGTTTATTTCTTGTGGTCCTGAGGCTGCCTGAGCAGATGCCAATGGCCTTCTCGTGGAAGGCTTAAGGGCAAGAGAACACATCCATTCTCAGATGTGGTGGAAGGAAATAGAGCAAATTCACCTTCAGCAGGCACACCCTGCCTCCATTCCTAAGCTGGGCATTCGATAATGGTGTCTGTTTAGTCATGCATAGCTCTCATGCTCCAGACCTCTTAGTATGGTCCCTACAGTTACACTTTCAAGACTCCAAGATGCTGCATTAGCTATGAAGTTTCCAGGGGCAAGCTCCCACGTGTCATTGGCACTCGAGCAGTAGTGAGAAGGCAGAGTGGTCATGAGGGGGGATTCAAGAAAAAATAGTGTCAGGAGGCAAGAGGGCAAAGGGCAGAGGTCAAAGCTGAGAAGTGGGCAGGAGGAAGACTCTAGTATAGTAACAACTGATATCATTTTATACCATTTATCTATTTGTTATAGTTTTATCCCTAAATTCACTGTAATATACAACCGCTCTGAGATCCAGTGCTTTGGTAAGGACACCTTTGAAAGGGTGAGGATAAGACAGTTTGGGATCGCCTGTCTGTCAGTCTGTTTCTTCACAATACAGCACGTATCAGACACAAGCATTGAGGGCCCAGTGAGAAGGCTTACCAAGTAAAGGCACTTGCTGCCAAGCCTGACAACATGAGTTCCACCACTGGAAGCCACATGGGGGAAGATGAGAACTAATTTCTGAAAGCTGTTCTTAGACCATGAATACTGTGGTATACACATATGAACATGTACACATTCCGACACCCCCCCAACACACACAAACACACACACACACACACACACACACACACACACACACACACAGAGAGAGAGAGAGAGAGAGAGAGAGAGAGAGAGAGAGATACATACACTCAGTCACAAATATAATAAAAAGAAAGCATTGTAAATGATGAGTAGGCCAGATCATAGTTAACTTAAGTTTCTGAACTGAACTCTGTGCACTTGGAATTTCAGTATACATTTAAAACTAGAGCATAGGGGTAACTCTGGCTGCAAGTCTTGCCTCCTGGGGACTCTTGTTCAATCCATCAGAAGATGCAGGGGGTTTTTTGATGCCAAGTGGTCAGGTTTATAAATACATTTACTAACTAAGAGTTACTTTATTTTCTGTTCTGGCAAATGTAAAGCAATCCTACAGACAGAGGTGAAGAAAGTCCAGACTCCAGACTCCAGACTTTATTAGTTTTTCTCTCCCATAGTTTTTATTGTAGTGGAATCTGAAGTAGTGGCTCCCCAGGCCTCACCTGCCCTAGCACCATGGGTTTAAGCAGAAAAAAATGTCCTACTAAGTATGAGTTGTTGCTGAATCTGTAAGAAGTGAAAAGATATCCATTAAACACATAAGTGTGGTCACTCTCCATAAACTGAGAAACAATCCTAAGAACAGTGACTGATGACTTCAACTTTTGGAATAGTGAGAAGCCTCTAAAGTTAAAAACAGGAGTTCTGGGTAAGATGGAGGCTTAGAAGCTGTTGCTGTGTAATCCCTCGAAGAAGAGTCAAAGTGAGAAAAAACAACTAACATCAAAAGAAAACCAATGGGCAGTGTCTCTACGTAAGAGGGGAAGAGCTTGGGAAATGACCAGAGGCTGTGATGGTCCTGAAAGGTGTGGAGAGAAAGGAGACACACTGAAAACAGGGCATTTAGCAGAGAGCTAGCTCCCTGGTGGGGGAAGGGAAACCAACACCATACAAAACATCAGCCAGGTAGTCCTGATAAAGACCCTGGCAGGCCACCCTCGGGACCAACCCTGGTCTCACAAGCCTCACAAACGAGTGGCAGTTTGGGTGAGACAGCATCTTCTCTGGATGCTGGTCTTCAGGAGCAGGGGAAGTCCCGGCCTGCCATTCTGTGTGACGTGGTAGAGGACAGTTGCAGTGTAGTAGGAAGAAGGCCGCACTCTGACAGGAGGTTCAGATGCCAGGAAGCTCAGTCACCTCAGGTGAAGGGACACAAAGGCACAGCAACCCTGCCTGAGTGGAGAGGGCAGACCTCTTCACCTGATGATAGCCCCACAAAGCAAAAAGCTCCAATCTGAGCAAACCAACTTCTGGAGCCAATTTTCTTCTGCCATCTGCTGAAGGATCCAAGATTCTGAAGGTCAGATGCTCTATTTGACATTCAAAATTACAGCCCTCTGATGTGGAAACCAAACGTCAGGTCGTCTTGAAAACAGAAAACAGAAAGCAGGTCCTCTGGCTGTACACACCCTCATGTTGTTGCTTCTCATTCCCAACACGCATGCGGGCCACCTTGATGGTGTGTCAGAAGGATATGAGAATTTGCTCAGATTGCAAAGCTAAGTGTGGCCAGAAGAGGCCCATGCCACGCAAACAAGGAAGACACTAAAGGAAAGCCAGCTCTGGTGTCATTAGACATTTGCCTGACATGGGCAAAAGCTACAGCGGAGATGAGAGTGCACAAGTTCAACCCACCTCTCCCCATGCACGTGACTGACAACCTCAGATTTCTGAAGACCTCAGATACAGCTGCTCTCACATCAGATCCTTTTTTCTTGGCATTCTTTTAAAGTTATAAGACAGACTTAACTTTCTTACTGTGTATATTCATTTTACACGGTGCTGTATTATGTAAACCCATTTTCACACATGTACCTGCTACATACTGAGCATGCGTGCCCACCTACGCTCACCTCTGCTGTTTCTGCTTCTTCCCACGGGGTTCCAATTATTCCCCAGGATAGTTTTGCTTCTATTCTCATGTAACATTACACACATGGTGTCTTATATTCACCTACAATCTAGGAACCACAGATGAGGGAACAGATACAGCACGTGCCTGCTTGAGATGGGCTCACGATGCTTGTCTTCAGTGAATCTACTTTCCTGAAAATGGCTTCTTTTTGGGGAGCTGAGACGTTCCACTGTGCATATGTGCATATTTTGTTCATCCATTCTGCTGTTGTTGCACTGGAGCTGTGTTCCCTAAGTTAGTTCTTGTGAATGGTGCTGTGGAAAACATGGACTTTTCTGATTTGGTGACTCAGCTTCTTTTGGGTAAATACTCAGCTATTCTGGCTTAAATAGCTGGGACAATTTTAACTTGTTGAGAAAGCACCATACAGACGTCCACAGTGCTGGTTTGTGTACATTCTGACCAGTGTATACAACAGTACCCTTGATTCCCAGCCCTACCCCCGTCTGTAGTTTTTCTGCCATTCCGATGGGAGAGATGGAACCACAGTGCAGGTCTGATTTGCATCTCTTGGATGCTCAGGATGTTGAACAGTTTCTTATTTTATTCGTTGTATTTCATTTCATTGCATTGCCTGTTCATCAATTAGCTCACTTATTCTGCGGTGAATTTCTTGTTTAGCTGTTTTAGTTATTTGTGTATTTGTTAGTTCAGACACTAACGGGGACGTCATGCATACTGTTAGCACAGGTTTTCTGCTGTCCTTTCCTTGAGTTAACTGTGGCCTTAGACCTTCAGAAGCTTGGCTGTTTCGAGAATCCCATTTGCCGGGTGTTGGTGTCACAGTCGAGTGACCTGCATCTGTTCAGAGTTCTTCCCCACATCCTAATGCACTCTCCCCATTCGTTCCTCTAACATTTCAGAGTTTCAGGCTGTTACAGCGAGGTCTCTGGTCCATCTAGAATTGATTCTTTATATAAGGCGAGCAATTGGGATCTACTTTTATTTTTCCACATGTGCATGTCCAGTTTTCCCAGAGCCGTTTGTTGGAAAGAATGTATATTTTAGCATTTTTTCCAAAACTGGGTTGCTGATGTTGTCATCATCTACTTAGCATTGTTTTAACTCTGGGGCCTTTTAGGTTTCAACATGAATTTTAAGACTTCTATTCCTTTAGAGAAGGGCTTTGCAGTTTGGATGATATTGTACTGGATCTAGATTGCTTTTGGAAACATAGCTGTTTCCATAATATTAACCCCTGTAATCTGGCGGCACTGCCACCTATATGTTCTGTTCTTTACTGACTTTCTTCACTGATTTCAAGTTCTCCTCGTGAAGGGTCTTTTGCTTCCTTGATTAGGTTTATTCCAAAGTATTCATTTGTGTTTTGAGGCCTTGATTTCTTTTACAGTATGTTTGTTATTGTATACATGAAGGTTGGTGATTTTTGTATATTGATTTTTGTATACCATCACATTGCTGACAGTTTTTTAACAGAGGTAAGAGTTTTCAGGCAGCCTTTAGGGAATCTTTTGTGTAGCATCAGGCCATCTATAAACAGACATACTTTGATGCTTTTCCTTCTGGTTATATCCTTTTCAATTCTTCTTTTGTATTACTGTTGTATCTAACACTTCAAGCCCAATGTTGAGTAATCATAGAGAAAATGGTGTGATGGTTTGTATATGTTCTGCCCAGGGAGTGGCACTATTAGAAGGTGTGGCCCTGTCTGGAGTATGTGTGGCCTTGTTGGAGTAGGTGGGCCACTGTAGGTGTGGGCGTTAAGACCCTCATCCTAACTGTCTGGAAGTCAGTATTCCACTAGTAGCCTTCAGATGAAGATTCAGAACTCCCAGCTCCTCCTGCACCATTCCTGCCTGGATGCTGCCGTGTTCCTGCCTTGATGATAATGGACTGACCTTTAAGCCTGTAAGCCAGCCCCAAATAAATGTTGTCCTCATAATAGTTGCCTTGGTCATGCTGTCTGTTCTCAGCAGTAAAATCTAAACTAAGAAATACGGACACTCAGGTTTTGTATTTTGATTTGGGTACAAATGATTTGGGTTTCTCTCTCCTTGATATAATGTTGACCATCTTAGGTAGGTCTGTCAGACACAGCATTTGTTATGTTGGGATAAGTTCCTTCTATTTCTAGTGTTTTACAAACTTTTATGATGAAAGGGTGTTGGATATGAGAAAACCCAGATTAATAAAATTAAGGATAAGAAGGGTGGTTATTATCTTTAATATTTCATCTAAATTCATGGGATAATTAGGAATATTTTGAAAATCTTTATTAAAAACTGGAAGATATAGAAAAAGTAAATAATTCTCTACATACATACTGCTTACAAATTAAATTAAGGAGACATAACTCCTTACAGACTCACAACATGCAAACAGTTAAATCAACAGTAATAATGATGGGACTTTCGGGAAGTGGGGGTCCAGAAAAGGGGAAATCATTTGAAATGTAAATAAATATATCAATAAATTAAAAAAAAGAAAGAAAATGCCTAGGGCTGGATAAACTCACTGACAAAGTCTATCAAACTTTTAAGTAATGCCTAATGATAAGAATCCCCAAGCTGTTCCACAAAACAGAAAAATAAACTATGACTGAAGTCACCCTATGAAAGTAGCATTATCCTGAGATCAAACTGAATAAAGATACACGCAAGAAGGAACTATTATTCCCCAATGAATATTGATGCCAAACTTAAGAAGATTATTACACACCAAATTCGCAAAGACATGAAAAAAAAACACCTTCCATGATAAGGTAGGCTTCAGAATGCAGGAATAGGTTGAAATATACAATTAAGTAAATACAATAGCCACAGAAATGGATTCAAAGGTGGAAATCATAATATATCCATAATAGATACAGAAAATGCATTTGATAAACTTCAATATTCCATCACAACAAAAGTCCCTAAAGAACATATAAATCAAAGGAATATATCTCAGTAAGTTAAAGGGCACACATGAAAACAATCAGAGGCAACATTATGCTAAATAGGAAAAGCAACCTGAAAGCATTTCTTCTAAAGTCAAGTTTAGATAAGAGTGCTCGCTCGCACTCTCTCTCTCTCTCTCTCTCTCTCTCTCTCTCTCTCTCTCTCTCTCTCTCTCCATCCTTCTTCAATGCATTTCTAGAACACTGAGCTAGAACAGGAAGATAAGACAAGGAAATGAGAGGAATATAAATAGGAAAGGAAGAAATCAAAGTATTCTCTCAGAGACCGGGTCCTATATATCAGACAGTAAAGACTCCATCAGAAAACTTGCATGCTACACAAATGCTTTCAATAAAGTAGTTAAGACACAAAATTAAAATTCACATACTAGGAGCTTTTCTCTATGCCAGAAATTAACTTACTGAGAAATAAGGAAAAAAAATTTACTATAGCTTTAAAAAAAACCTACAAAGGTAACTAAAAGACTCCCCCTACTCCAACAAAGACTAGGGAGAGGGCAACAACCTATAAATAATCCTAACCTGAGCGTAAAAGACTTTTACAATGAAAACTTTAAGGCTGAAAAGATTAAGAAGACAAAAGACCAAAGGACCTCCCACACTCATGGCAGTCAGAATTAATATTGGGAGAATGACTATATTAATTATCAAAAGAAACCCATAGACTAAAGGTTAACTCCCATCAAATTTCCAACGAGATATTTCATAGAGCCAGGGAAAAATCATAAATGTCATTTGGAAGCACAAAATCCTAACAGCCAAAGCAATTTTAAGCAGAAAGAGTAATGTCAAAGGGATTCCAATATCTGATCTCAATTATAGTGCAGGGCTATAGTAACAAACACAACGTGGTAGGCATAAAATAAATCAAGAATCAGAAAAGAAGACCCATACATAAACACACAAATACAGCCATTCCAAATGCTGTGTCCCTTACTCAGAAAGGTGGACAGACTTAGACTGCCTCAGCTATTCAGCGTCCAAGGACTCGCTGAATATACTACATTTTGACAAAAATTGGGCTAAGCAATACAATTATTGAGAATTAGAATTTATCTTGACTATTTCACATAATAAACATTGGTTTTTATTTGATTGGTGGCTGCCAAGCCCAGAAACATGATTACTTGACACTACAGGAGTGTTGGTGTGTTGGCTTTACAGATTAGTTCAGCACTGTGTGCATGTAATTCATGAAGCAAAGTACCCAATCTTCTTCGTCTTTTTTTTTTTTTTTTTTTTAAATAAAAAAAGTATCTTTAAGCAGTACTCTGCCAGGGGATTTTCGGCCATTGTTTTTTCTTTTTCTTTTTTCTTGATTGGATATGTTCTTTATTTACACTTCAAATGTTTTCCTTTTTCCAGGTCTCCCCTTTGACAACCCCCATCCCATTCCCCTGCCCCCTGCCTCTACGAGGGTGCTCCCCCCACCCACTCCTGTCCTCTTGCCCTACCTTTTCCCTACACTGGGGAATAGAACACCCTCAGGACCAAGGGCCTCTCCTCCCATTGATGTCCAACAAGGCCACCCTCTGCCACATATGTGGCCAGCACCATGGGTCCCTCCATGTGTACTCTTTGGCTGGTAGTCCAATCCTCACGAGCTCCAGGGGGTCTGTCCAGTTGACACTGTTGCTCCCTTCATGGGGCTGCAAATCCCCTCAGCTCCTTCAGTCCCTTCTCCAACTCCTCCATCGGGGACCCGAGAACTCAGTCCAGTGGTTGGCTGCGAGTTTCCACCTCTGTTTTGTCAGGCTCTAGCAGAGCCTCCTAGGAGAAGCCATATCAGGCTTCCATGAGCAAACACTTCCCGGCATCCACCATAAGGCCCAGGTTTGGGTGCTGTCTATGGGATGGATCCCCAGGTGGGGCAGTCTCTGGATGGCCTTTTCTGCAGTCTCTGCTTCACACTTTGTCTCCATATTTCCTCCTGTGAGTATTTTGTTCACCTTTCTAAAAATGCACGGAAGCATCCACTTTTGGTCTTCCTTCTTCTTAGGCCTGTGAACTGAATCTTGGGTATTCCAAACTTTTCGGCTAATATCTACTTATCAGTGAGTACATACCATGTTTGTTCCTTTGTGACTGAGTCACCTCATTTAAGAGGATATTCTCAAGTTCCATCCACTTGCTTGAGAATTTCATGAATTCATTGTTTTTAATAGCTGAGTAGTACTCCATTGTGTAAATGCACCACATTTTCTGTAGTCATTCCTGTGTCCTTACTGCATCTTGGAGCATCCTCTGGGTATATGCCCAGCAGTGGTATAGCTGGGTCCAATTTTCTGAAGACCCACCAGACTGATTTCCAGAGTGCTTGTACCAACTTGCAATCCCACCAGCAATGGAGGAGTGTTCCTCTTTCTCCAGCATCTGCTGTCTCTTAAGTATTTTATCTTAGCCATTCTGACTGGTATGAGGTGGAATCTCAGGGTTGTTTTGATTCGTATTTCCCTGATGACTAAGGATGTTGACATTTCTTTAGGTGCTTCTCAGACATTCAGTATTCCTCAGCTGAGAATTCTCTTTTTAGTTCTGTTCCCCCATTTTTAAATAGGGTTATTTGGTTCTCTGGAGTCAAACTTCTTGAGTTCTTTGTATATCTTGGATATTAGCCCTCTATCAAATCTTGAAGAGACTTGCTGATAACTATGAATGCTGCATGTACTGGTTTATATTATGGAGTCAATGTCTAAGCAGATACATAGAACAAGTCTAGGCTGTTAGTTCATCTTTACTCCTGTGGTAGGTAGTCCTGGCAAGCATGGCTGATACTTTATACGGAAGGTTATAATTGCCAAGGAAACCAAGGCATTTCCTGTCCATGGTGTGTGGCTGGGCATGATAGCAATGGAAATGGGAGTGTGAAGAGAGTGATACAAATGTTTTCATATTCCAAGGTGGATCATGACACACAAGTAAAGCGTTGTACTGTGTGACAACAAAGCACGAGCAGTTAGTGCCAACTCCACTGTTCCTTTGAGCATCCTCATGGTGTTCACAGTTCACAGTCCTTGTGAATGAACTTCTACCAATATCTGGACCCATATTAGACAAGTGGACTTACCACAATGTCAATGCCATGGAATCATTTTACTCACCCCTTAGAGAAAAATTAATATATAAAGATTTATGTATGTCCTAGAGACAATAGTCACCCAAAGATTAGTCCTGTATATTTGACCTTGGGAGTTGTGATTGGAGAAATTCTAAAAACTGCCCATATGTTTTTAACCACCGAATTCCTGGAAATGGTCATATAAAACAGTAGGCTTCTGTAGGAGAAAAGGGAAGTTACTTGAGGAAACTGGTCAGAGAATAAATCAGTGTGTTGAATTTGACCCTGGAAGATAAACAACCTTGCCTATGACATCAGGATAGATATGTAAGCTGCTATGTGACTCTTATAATTTTTTGCCAAAAATATAAGTTCTGGGGCTGAGAACACTAGCTACTGCTTCACTTGACTTCCTTTCAAATAGTGAGGTCTGAGACAACAGCCCTCACGATCCTCAGCTACCCATCAGACGCCATCTCTTTAGACATGGACTTTTGGCTTGCTGGAGTCCTTCCCTCATGATTTGACTTCATCTCCACAGCTCAAGTCACAGAACTGTGTCATTACAGTCAGAAGAACATCCTGGAGACTTCTGAGGTCAAGTTCATTTCTAATATCTATGGAAGTCTTCCCATCATCACTAATGACCTCATGGCTGGAAAGTTTGAATTTTGCTAAGAGCTATGAACATAAAATAGCTTTAATTAAAGAAAAAGATACTCAATAATTGTTGGCTTGACATTTATAAGACAATAATTCGGGTAAAATCATATTCCATGAGAGAAATGGAATGTCTTCTTGTGCTATTACCAGAATCTGAGGGTAAAATTAATTTAACTTTAAATAAATCTTCACAAAGTTGTAACAAACATACCGGGCAGCTTCTGAGTATCTCTCCAGACATCTAAACACGGCTGCTTGACGAAGATGGTTTCGGAAATAGGCCGGGTTTAAAACAATACTCCTGTAAGAAGAGAAAGGAAATAGACATGCCATTAGATCCTTAAGGGACAATTACCAGAAGTGTATAGGAATGTAATCACATGTATTCAATTTCCGATATCATCTGAAAAGAAACTAATGAATGAGATATCTTCTGTGGTTTGTCAGAGATGACAAACAAACCAGTGTGATTGAAAAACAAATTAAGTTTGCATCATAAAAGCAACTTGGCAGCACTGAATTTATTTTTACAGATGTGGTAATGATAAAGCAAACATACCTAACTTACACTGTATGTGCCACATGGTGCTGTTTGATTTGCTTATGACAATAAACCAGTTGTCCATCATAGACCATTTATGGTATGCCTTAAGATTTTTTTATTCAAAATATCTTATTTATTTTAGAATTGATGTATAGCTAACTTAAAAAACTGCACAACAAAAGAGATGCTGAGGATGAATAGAATCAGTAGTTACATTAGGTTAGGATAAAGACTGCATAACATCTGTGGCAATTAAGTTAAAATAATTTCAATGATTGAAAGAATACTACAAAGTTAGTATCCCTGGCAAAAGAGAGAATGCTGAAAGAAAGTATTGATAACCAGCACATTATCAATCTAATAGAAAACTGAAAACAAGAGAATAAAATCACCAAGCTCATAGATAGCTAAGAAATAGATAATATTTACTATATACTCCCTACAAGGAAATCAAATGTAGGAAGTATAACACATAACCAATGGGACCTTTATTAAGCATGTATAGAATGGGCAGTAAGATTGAACACTAGAGCACTTGCAAGGCAAACCTTATTCCCCTGAGTTGAGTCCCTAAATTCCATATAACATTAGGAGAGAACTAATGCCACAAAATTGTTCTCTTACCTCCAGTTGCACATGTATGCCCCCCACAAATATCATACTTCACACAATAAATACAAAGAATATCAATGAAGCAGTCATCTACTTTTACAAGCCACTGAAAACCTGTTCAACAAAATTTATTATATAGTAATTTGTTATATGGTTAGATTTACAAATACCCTTTGACCCAGTGATTCTGCAGCTAAGTAAATACTCCACAAAGTCATTGCTTGTGCTCACAAAATGATATGTGCAGAGTGTCATTCAACTTAGACCCCAGGGAACCAAATAACCCTATTAAAAATGGGGTACAGATCTAAACAAAGAATTTTCACCTGAAGAAATTCGGATTGCCAAGAAGCACCTTAAGAAATGCTCAACATCATTAGTCATTAGGGAAATGCAAATCAAAACAACCCTGAGATTTCACCTTACACCAGTCAGAATGGCTAAGATTAAAAACTCAGGAGACAGCAGTTGTTGGTGAGGATGAGGATGTGGAGAAAGAGGAACACTCCTTCACTGCTGGTGGGATTGTAAGATGGTACAACCACTATGGAAATCAGTCTGGCGGTTCCTAAGAAAACTGGGCATGACACTTCCGGAGGACCCTGTTATACCTCTCCTGGGCATATACCCAGAGGATTCCCCAGCATGCAATAAGGACACATGCTCCACTATATTCATAGCAGCCTTATTTATAATAGCCAGAAGCTGGAAAGAACCCAGATGTCCCTCAGTGGAGGAATGGATACAGAAAATGTGGTATATTTACACAATGGAGTACTATTCAGCCATTAAAAACAATGAATTCATGAATTTTTTAGGCAAATGGATGGAACTGGAAAATATCATCCTAAGTGAGGTAACACAATCACAAAAGAATACATATGGAATGCAATCATTGATAAGTGGATATTAATTAGCCCTGAAGCTCTGAATACTGAAGATAAAATTAGCATATCAAATGATTCCCATGAAGAAGGAAGAAGAGGGCCCTAATCCTGGAAAGGCTTGATCCAGCATTGTAGGGGAGTACCAGGACAGAGAAAAGGGAGGGGGAAAGATAGGAGAATGGATGGAGAGAAGAGGACTTATGGGACATATAGGGAGGGGGGACTGGGAAAGGGGAAAGCTTTTGGAATATAAACTAAGAATATAGAAAATAAAAATATAAAAAAAACCCAACCCCCCCAAGCCCCCCAAAAACATAAAACAAAACAAAACCAAAAAAGATATGTACTTGCTTTTGTCCTATTTTTGAAGCATGGACTTGTTTTATAAAATCTTTCATTGAAGTCCATATGCAAATTTAGCACAAATAATGTAACTCAATCTGTCATACTTGAATGACACTTCTTTAAGATTTTAAATTATTTTAAGTTATTTTCATACACCTGTAGGGCTAAAACCTTGCGCATGCGCGCACCTCTCCTGTTACTGCCCCCTCCATTGCGCATGTGCTCTCGCCTCTTCTCCCCTTACAGCCCTGCTCCTTTGAGTTCGTAGGATGTTTTACTTCTTTCATTGCATACACTGTTAAAATTTTGATAAAAGGAGCTGTAACTGGGGAATCAGACTCACTTGAATTAGATTCTGAGGCTTTGTGGAAGGTCTGGTGGCACGTGGGGGGAGAGGCTATGTACGTCACCTGAGGGGGCAGGTTTTGGCCTTGCCAATTTGAGGAAGGGACTTCCTCCCTTTGGCCTTCTTTTTCTCTTCAATGTAATTACAAGGTTTGACTGCCAGAGAAACCAGCCATTGCTCGTGAGTTGCTGTTTATGTTACTGTATCCTACAGTATTAGCATTTCAACCCAAATTCAGTTGCAAAGAGCGTGTGTCTGCTATCTTCTTTCTCCAGAGTTAAGCTGAGGGAATCGCCCTTCCTTGCTTCCTCCAGAGTTCGGCAACACTCGAGACATTTGACAGAATGGGGATCTGGGCAGACGCAGTTCACACCCATCATCGTTAACAGGGAGACCTCCATTAGTGGCGGTTCTAAATACACCTTCTCCTACACTTGCAGATGTGGGAGTTCAGATGTTACACAGCTAACAGGAGATTACTAAATAACACTTTGTAAGATTGCCCATGGGGTGATGGAAGTCATTTGGAGGTGGTTATTTATTGAAATAAACAATTTCATTGTAGAAGTTCCAAGAACTATAAACCACTGCCTTAAAAATGCATGTAAGCTGTGGGGGTCTAGAAAAGGGGAAATGATTTGAAATGTAAATAAAAATATTTCGAATAAAAAAAGGGCAAAAATAAATAAATAAAAGAAAAGAAAAAGAAAAAAAAGATAAAAATGCATGTAAGCGTAGATGACCAACTTCAGAGAATTCATGTGACTCTGTTGGATTTAATCATGAACTTGAGGTTGAAAAACTCATGATTAAAATAATTCTTTTTTTTTTTATTTGTTTTTTTTGGAGACAGGGTTTCTCAGTATAGCCCTGGCTGTCCTGGAACTCACTCTGTAGACCAGGCTGGCCTCGAACTCAGAAATCCGCCTGCCTCTGCCTCCCAGAGTGCTGGGATTACACTCCCAGCTGATTAAAATAATTCTATTCTCAGAAACCTTGCAAAAGGGAAATAACCCCCCTGTGACCATGAGGTTTGTTAAGTCACATGACGATGAGGTGACTCACTCCAATCCACTTTAGACACAACACAAACCAGGGAGGTTAAGGAAGCTCCAGTCAGTAGCCATTGATAGCCACAGGTCTCTGTTGGTTACTGTTCAGCTGCTTCTTCAATGACTTCTCAAGCAGAGCGGCCCCAGTTAACCAGAGTGGTTCCAGTTAACCAGAGTAGGCTGTACTCCATGAGCAATGATTTGTGAAAATGGATATTTATTCCCCAACGAGCAGGGACCACTTGTTTTGGTGTGAGATCTAACTTAAATGTAGGATTCTTAAGAATTATCACAGGGCTCACTTGATAGAAGGTAGAGCAACAGATCACACTCAGTGTCAGTGCTCTGAGGTACAGCCACAGATTGGCACCCATTGTCAACGTTCTGTCAGTTCAGATAGAAGCAAGTTTCTAAAGCAGGCTTACTGCCCCAGTCTTCTGAAGGCAATCCTCAGACACAAGCCAAAGCATTTAAGGACACAGTTCTGTCTCAGAACCTGGGTTTTCTGGTTCTTACCTGAGTTGTTTTTCTGCATCCTAACTGTTCCATGCTTCCTTCTACACATGTGTGGCACATGTGTTCACATGTGATGGGGCAGATTGATTAATGAGTGCAGGTTGCTAGCCTGTAATGGACTGTCCTGTTTCTCCTAAACTGGTTTCCAAGAATCTTGCTGTGATGGACAAATTGTTTTTCACAAAGAAAGGATTAGGTTGGAGGGTGGAGGGTTGTTAGCAGGAATGAGCATAGAGTTGAACAAGTCGAGGGAGGAGGGACAAGATGGAGTAAGAGTAGCTTTTCCTGTGGGTAGGTAGCGAGACCATGGAAAGGGGACAGCATGGGAACCATTCTGATTTTTATAAACCACTTGTAATTATGAGCCTTCTGTGCTTCCGAACAAATACTGAATCAGATGTTGCTCTATTGTTAGACTGGCCTGTGTTATTTTAACTACAACCTCATCCTCCCCGAGCCATGAGATTCCTCACTTGAAACTGGGGCTCCTAAAGAAGACACAGACCCAGTTCCCCCCGTGAAGGTGACATCATAAAGGGACATTTAGAAATGCTGGAAGAGAGGTTACATCTGGCCACCCATTATTTTTGACCCTCTTGTAGTAATTGCAGCTTTCCCTGTTGCGCTCCTGTGAGATATTTGGCAGGCAAATGTTAGTGCTGGTTGCAAAGCCTTAGTTTCCACACTTTTATTAATTTATTGATGCTTCTCCGAATGACATGTCCTCTTAAAGATCTATTTTAGGATTTGTGCGGCTTTTGAGGGAAGGATGACTTGTTCTTTCAAATGTCTGGTTGGTTATCATTTGACGCTCTGTAGAGAGGCAGAAGGCTGACTAGATCAGAATGGACAGTCTCCCCAGGGCTACAGCGAGGAAACTGTAATTGTAATCAGAACAAGGCCTCTTCACTGATTAGCCTCATTTTCAGCACAGGGAAATGACTCTGATTTAGGTATGTTGATAGGGCTGCTGGGAAGAAGCAGGAGGACTGTCAGAGGGAATTACAGGAAGCCTGGAGTTTCTGAGAGGACAATGGAGTTGGTGTGAGCAGCAGGCCCTGGTTACACATTTGGTCGTCAGGCTCATGTTAAAGGCATGGCATCATGTAAAGTAACAGATTATGTGGGATAGAAGCTTTTTTTTTTTTAAAAAATTAATTTGTAGCGTGGGGTAGGTAGCCTTATACTTTTTATGATTTCTGTTTGTGGATGCCTTAACCTTTATCTCTATATTAATTCATATAATTTGATATGTGTTCACCTTGATGATGAAGCAGTTCGGTCAGAATGGAGGTCTCTTTCAGCCTTGTCCCTGGCTTCCTGATTCATATTGGCAAAAAGTTTATCCTTATACCAGTGTTGTGTGCTGAGTTCACAGGCACACCTGTACCTGTGTTAGGACTCGACATTCCATGCTTGCTGTGGCCAGTCTTGTACTGTGACAGAGATGGTATTAAGTATCAGGAGTTTTGGAAGGGAAAGAGCTGGCTAGGGTCTTCATTCTGAAGAACTGTATTTGTTAATATGATACACTTATCGTTCCTTATGAAGTATATAATCGTGATCTGCTTAAATTGAAGAACCAGTGTCTGAGCCAGGCATGGAGGGAAGCAGGAAAGTTCAAGCTGAGGGGTGTGCTGGGAGACACAGAGATGCTTCTCAGAACAGACACAAACCCACGATAAATACAAACAAAAGCGCTAAACAAAACTCATAAAACCAACATGGGATTTTGATAATTTTCATTACAGTACTAGTCAATTTGGCATAGTGTTTTCTTATTCCAAAAAATGTAATACTTTTTTTTATCCTTTAACATTTTTTATGAGCCGGGCAGTGGTGGCGCACGCCTTTAATCCCAGCACTTGGGAGGCAGAGGCAGGCAGATTTCTGAGTTTGAGGCCAGCCTGGTCTACAGAGTGAATTCCAGGACAGCCGGAGCTACACAGAGAAACCCTGTCTCGAAAAACCAAAAAACAAACAAACACATTTTTTTTTTTATGGATCTCAGTAACATTTTAACATTTCATGTTTTTTTCAAACTGACCTCTAAAAGATGAATTGGGGTATTGTACAAACTTTAATTTTTTTTAATTTAAATCTTGTATCTGTCGAGGCCTATTTTGTGACTGATTATATGGTTAATTTTGGAGAACATACCATGAGGTGCTGAGAAGAATTCTCAGCATATATTCTCTTGTTTTAGGATGAAATGATCTATAGATAGCTGTTAAATCCATTTGGTCCATAACTTCTGTTAGTTTCAATGTGTTTCTATGATCTGTCCATTGGTGAGAGTGGGGTGTTGAAGTCTCCCACTATTATTGTGTGAGGTGCAATGTGTGCTTTGAGCTTTAGTAAAGTTTCTTTTATGAATGTGAATGTGGTTGCCCTTGCATTTGGAGCACAGATGTTCAGAATTGAGAGTTCTTCTTGGTAGATTTTTCCTTTGATAAGTATAAAGTGTCCTTCCTTATACTTTTTGATAACTTTTGGTTGAAAGTTGACTTTATTCAGTGTTAGAATGGTTACTTCCGCTTGTTTCTTGGGACTATTTGCTTGGAAAATTGTTTTCCAGCCCTTTACTCTGAGGCAGTGTCTGTCTTTGACACTGAGGTGTGTTTCCTATGTGCAGCGAAATGCTGAGTCCTGCTTATGTAGCCAGCCATCTTATGTATTTACATCTTTTTATTGGGGAATTGAGTCCATTGATTTTAAGAGATATTGAGGAATAGCGATTGTTGTTTCCTGTTACTTTTGATGTTATATTTATGTTTGGGTGCTATCTTCTTTTGGGTTTTTATGAAAGATTACATTTGTTTTTCTTTTTCTAGGGTGTAGTTTTCCTCCTTGTGTTGGAGTTTTCCATCTATTATCCTTAGTAGGGCTCGGTTTGTGGAAAAATATTGTGGAAATTTGGTTTTGTCATGGAATATCTTGTTCTTCCATCTATGTTAATTGAGAGTTTTTCTGGGTATAGTAGCCTGGGGTGGCACTTGTGTTCTCTTAGAGTCTGTATAACATCTGCCCAGGATCTTCTAGCTTTCATAGTCTCTGGTGAGAAGTATTGTGTAATTCTGACAGGTCTGCCTTTATATGTTACTTGACCTTTTCCCCTTACTACTCTTGATATTCATTCTTTGTCTCGTGCATTTGGTGTTTTGACTATTATGTGATGGGAGGAATTTCTTTTCTGGTCCAGTCTTTTTGGAGTTCTGTAGGCTACTTGTATGTTTATGGGCATTGCTTTCTTTAGGTTAGGAAAGTTTTCTTCTATAATTTTGTTGAAGATATTTACTGGTTCTTTAATTTGGGAATCTTCCCTCTCTTCTATAACTATTATTCTTGGGTTTGGTCTTCTCATTGTGTCCTGGATCTTTGGATGTTTTGGGTTAGGAACTTTTTTGCATTTTATATTTTCTTTGACTGCTGTGTCAGTGCTTTCTATAGTATCTTCTGCCTCTGAGATTCTCCCTTTCCTATCTCTTGTATTCTGTTGGTAATGCTTTCATCTATGACTCATGATCTCTTTCCCAGATTTTGTAACTACAGGGTTGTCTTCCTTTGTCATTTCTTTAATGTTTCTATTTCCATTTTTAGATTCTGGAAGGTTTTGTTCAATTCCTTCACCCGTTTGGTTGTGTTTTCCTGTAATTCTTTAAGGGATTTTTGTGTTTCCTCTTTAAGGGCTTCTACCAGTTTACTTGTGTTCTCCTGTATTTCTTTTTTTTTAATTCGAAATATTCTTTATTTACATTTCAAATGATTTCCCCTTTTCTGACGCCCTACTCCCTGAAAGTCCCATAAGCCCTCTTCCCTCCACCTGTTTCCCCATCCACCCCGTCCCACTTCCCTGTTCTGGTATTCCCCTATACTGCTGCACTGAGTCTTTCCAGAACCAGGGGCCACTCCTCCATTCTTCTTGGACATCATTTGATGTGTGGATTATGCCTTGGGTATTCCAAGATTCTAGGCTAATATCCACTTATCAGTGAGTGCATACAATGACTGATCTTTTGAGACTTGGTTACCTCACTTAGGATGATGTTCTCCAGATCCATCCATTTGTCTAAGAATTTCATGAAGTCATTGTTTCTGATGGCTGAATAGTACTCCATTGTGTAAATATACCACATTTTTTTGTATCCATTTCTCCACTGAGGGACATCTGGGTTCTTTCCAGCTTCTGGCTATTATATATTGGGCTGCTATGAACATAGTGGAGCATGTGTCCTTATTGCATGCCGGGGAATCCTCTGGGTATATGCCCAGGAGTGGTATAGCAGGGTCCTCTGGAAGTGTCACGCCCAGATTTCTGAGGAACTGCCAGACTGATTTCCAAAGTGGTTGCGCCATCTTGCAATCCCACCAGCAGTGGAGGAGTGTTCCTCTTTCTCCACATCCTCGCTAACACCTGCTATTTCCTGATTTTTTGACCTTAGCCATTCTGACTGGTGTAAGGTGAAATCTCAGGGTTGTTTTGATTTGCATTTCCCTAATGATTAATGATGTTGAACATTTCTTAAGGTGCATTTCCTAATGATTAATGATGTTGAACATTTAAGGTGCATTTCTTAAGGGAGTTATTTATGTCCTTCTTAAAGTCCTCTATCATCATCATGAGATGTGATTTTACATCAGAGTCTTGCTTTTCTGGTGTGTTGGGGTATCCAGGGCTCACTGTGGTGGGAGAACTGGGTTCCGATGATGCCAAGTAATCTTGGTTTCTGTTGATTATGTTCTTGCCCTTGTCTCTCACAATCTGGTTATTTCTAGTGTTGGCTGGTCTTGCTATCTCTAACTGTGGCTTGTCCCTCATGCAAGCCTGTGTGTCAGTACTCCTGGGAGACCAGTTCTCTCCAGAAGGAATTTTGGTATGGAGAGCTATGGCACAGGGTCAGCTCCAGGGTGCAGACAGAAACTGGAAGGATCCAGTCCTTGGTTCCTGTGTCCTGATGGCTCTGGGAGGCTCCCTCTTTGGCCACGAATTTGAGCAGAAGTGGTCGACTTACCTATGCTCATGGTGTTTCAGAACTCCTGGGTGACCCGGTCTCTCCAGGTGATATTTATGTATAGAGTGCTGTGGTAGAGGATCATCTCCTGGCACAGATGGAAACCAGAAAAATGAGTGTTTTCTTTTTAGCTTTTAGTTATCTATCCCTCCTGACTTTAGCTTTGATTCGCAAGAATGATGAATATACTTTATTTTGCTTGCCCATAACATTTCTTTCTAGGTAAACTCTAAGTGTCTTTACTCAGCTTTCTGTAAAATTTTAGAAAAAATGGAACCATATAGCCAGCATTTTTCCCTCAGTGCTGAGGTGTAGACACAGGGCCTCACTCATTGCTGAGCACTTTACCACTGAGCTCTGCCACAGTAGACAGCCTTGCTTGGCACAGCATCTTCCTCGGTTGTATTGTTTTTGCACCCACAGTTGTGTGGTTAAGTTTGCTCACATTTTTACTCTTTTAAACTATCAGTGCATTCCACAGTCACTTTGGTCATTTAACAACTGAAAATGTTCTGTTTTCATTGAATAAAATAAATAAAATAGCTACCTACATCCAAAGCCTTAAGTTTCATTTCTCTTAAGAAACTAGTTGGGATGAGCATGGGGGGTGGGCTCCTGTGGTGAGCATAGGCTTAAGAAATTGTCAATTCTCTTACCAAGGGGCCTATAGTCCTTGGCATTCCCGCCAGGGGTGTGTGCTACTAAGAGCCACAAGCTTGCAATCCTCCTGCCCCAGACTTCTGAGTGATGGGATTACAGATGTAAACCGCCATCAAGAGACCTGGCACCACAGATACATATCTGGATTATCTGATGTGAGCTTCTTTTAAGTTTACTAATTTATTTTTGATTTTGAAAAATAAATGGTTTTTTACTATGTCCTCTTGCCTAGCTTAGAACTCACTATGTAGAACAGTCTGGCCTTCTTCATATAGAGATCCACCTGCCTCTGCCTCTTGAGTGCTGAAATTAAAGGCATACATCACCATGTTAGCTTATTATTTATCATTTAGTTTTAATCATGTATTTTCTTTTTCTTGTGCTAGGAACTGAAGCTAGGACCCTGTGCTTAGATAGGCATTCTATCCCTGAGCCCACATGCTAGGCTCAAGTTTGTGCATAGTATAAGGCAACGTTAATGGACATTTATCACTGCTTATAGATGTGTAGATTTTTTTCATTCTCAAATTCAGTTATTCCACATATTTGCTTAGAACTTTGAAATATTTTACTTTTCTGTAGTTTACAAGAAATGGTATGTTAGTTGTTAAAATTTTCCACTGAGATTTTTAAATCTTCATATAAATTTAGGGAGTTTTGATATCTTAGCAACATTGCATCATATAATCAGTAAATAGATTTCTCCACAATTTAGTGTTCATTTCTCTCCTTGATGTCTTAGAATTCCTAGTATGAGAAATCGTACACAAATGCATTAGATCTGCCCAGAGTACTGGATATTTTCTGTTTCCATAAGGGATAATGATCTTTAAGTTTTGATTTCTCTCTGCTCATTGCTGACTTAGGGAAATGGAACTGATTTCTTTGGACATTGATTGTGGACTTTGATAGATATTTCTAAGGGCATTTACTTCTACAAGCTTTCCAAAGATATTTTAAAATTTTCTACATGGACTGTGGTATCTTCTGTAAATAAAAGTGCTGCTTGGTTTTCAATCTATGGCTTTTAGTTCTCGTATTTTCTTTTTGCACATTTTAGAATGGTTAGTATATTATTTTATTCTTGATATCTTGCTTTTATTGTCATAAAATCTTCTGTGCTTCCAAGACATGTTCTTTGTGATTCTTCCCCTCCCCCCTTAATTCTGGAAATGTGTCCAGACCCTAAGCCTAACCCTAACACTAACAGTAACACTAACCCTAACCCTAACACTAACCCTAACACTAACCCTCTAACCCTAACCCTAACCTAACCCTCTAACCTTAACCCTAACCCTAATCCTAATCCTAACCCTCTAACCCTAACCCTAACCCTCTAACCCTAACCCCAACCCTAACCCTAACCCTAACCTTCTAACCCTCTAACCCTAACCCTCTAACCCTAACCCTAACCCTCTAACCCTAACCCCAACCCTAACCCTAACCCTAACCTTCTAACCCTCTAACCCTAACCCTAAACCCAACCCTAACCCTAACCCCAACCCTTTCCAGGTGTCCCTTTCCCACTCCTCATCTTTCTGTTTCCCTCTTTGTGGAAAATTTCTTCATAACACCCAAGTTTCATTGACTGTGTGGTTTGCTTTATGCTGGCAGGAGTTCTCTCTTTCTTGTTGATGGGTATGTAAACCCTGAGTATCTTTCCTGACTGAAGAGAGCTGATGATTTCTCTCCCAGGGGAGAGAGTTTAAGCCTTCCTCTGCTTTGGCAGCAGTGAGGGCAGGGACGTTTACCCTTTTCTCCAGAGAGGAGTTTTCCTTCTAGTTCTCCACCAGAAGCCATGACTGTTTTTTTTTATTCAATATAATTTTTTATTTACATTTCAAATGATTTCCCGTTTTCTAGCCCCCCACTCCCCGAAAGTCCCATAAGCCCCTTTCTCTTCCCCTGTCCTCCCACCCACCCCTTCCCACTTCCCCGTTCTGGTTTTGCCGAATACTGCTTCACTGAGTCTTTCCAGAACAAGGGGCCACTCCTCCTTTCTTCTGGTACCTCATTTGATGTGTGGGTTATGTTTTGGGTATTCCAGTTTTCTAGGTTAATATCCACTTATTAGTGAGTGCATACCATGATTCACCTTTTGAGTCTGGGTTACCTCACTCTAGCTCCATCCATTTGCCTAAGAATTTCATGAATTCATTGTTTCTAATGGCTGAATAGTACTCCATTGTGTAGATATACCACATTTTTTGCATCCACTCTTCTGTTGAGGGATACCTGGGTTCTTTCCTGGCTCTGTGAATGTGGACAGTTGCTGTCATGTTTCATGGAGCTGATGGATATATACTCCTGAGACAAGCCCTGGTTTATTCTTCCCATGAAGTGGCTGATATCTTTTAAAAAATAATTGAGAGAGCTAAATAAATGTGAGAATGTCTGGATTATAAACTGTTTTAATCTAAGCAGAGAACAGTTTCTCAGAAAGAAAGATTGTGAGAATAACATGGGTTAGTCACAGCATTCAGTAGATGATAACTGGTTAAAAATGTGGTCCAGATTATCACAAAAACGGTGTCTCAATATTGTGGCCTGCCATAGCCTTTTTTAGCCATACATATTCAAGACTAAGATTAAAAAAATGAATGGATGGCTACAAAATATGGCATGCATATTATATAAGCAGGAACCAATACCGCTGCAGACAGAAGCAAAACCCTGAATGATCAGGGCTAGTTCAAAGTAAGAAGCTTATGAATTGAGTCTTGCCTTGAGTTTATTGGGGTAGTAAAAGGTTGGCTGTTTTAACTGACTACACTTTGTGATACAACATAAACATTTACATATATATATCTATATATCTCTATATATATACACACACACATATAAATATAGTAACAGTATATATAAACATAAACAGTACATATATGTGTATATGTATATGTATATATATACATACATACATATATATATATATATATATATATATATATATATATATACTCTTGCTAAATCAATAGAACAATATTATGTCCATATGGCAAGAGCTATTTTCAGTTGACCACATAGTCTCTTGAATAATCTAGCTCTGAGAATGGGAACATATCATCACCATATTGGATCATGTCTGGAATGTCTAACTGGTCTGGAAAACAAGATCTGCATAGAAAAAAGTCAATATGTTTAGATAATGAAATAGTATTACTTCTGAGTAATACTCAGTCCCAGTATTATTCTAGGACTCAATCAATATTTTCTAATTCATGGTCTTCCATGTGAAAGCAGGATTATTATTCTACATAATACTAGATGAGGAAGGGAAAACAAATCAGTGTCAGGGAATTACAAACAGTGCAGTTCATCTTAAGGATGGACTTCTCAGGAATTGGTGCAACGGACTTTGAAAGACTTTCCTTTAGGGAAACATTTAGGTGGTATTTAGAACACCATCTGTCAGGACACTATCAAGAAACTCCTCACTAAGTGGGAGATTAGGCAAAATGACTTTCAAATATCATCACGGAATTCTTTGCCAGCCCTTATTCAGCACTGCGGAGGGTCTCTGAGTTTTCCCTCCTTTTAAGTTTTCTTAACCAGGTTTCTCTGATGGAGTTCTGTGGATGCCGAGGGAAGCCCTGAGCGGCTAGAATCAGTGAGAAAGCATAGGCAGGCAGTCGCTGCCTGCCAGTGAGAAGAGTATTGCTGAAACACTGACATCAGGGCAAGCATGTCTTCTATAACTCTAAGTATGGATGTTTTCTGTTGACATGAGCTTTCCTGATGTCAGTCCCCTTGACCTAGCTTCCCTAGTGTTGAGATGCCATCAAGCCCCTCTATGTTCAGCTGCTCCTGCTTGTCGACTGTAGTGGCAAACATTGTCTTCATGTTTTAAGGTTGTTTGCTGACTTGCCTTTCTTCAAGACTATTTGCCATACAGCCATCTTTGAAAAGAGCAAGGGTCATTCGATGCACTGATGTAAAACAAGAACTGTGATGTGTGTTCGATCATTGCCTTATATGGACATCTGCTAGGATGTGTCCTCATTATAATACTCAAAGAACAGTAAGAAGGGTCCATCACGCGGTATAATTCAAGGCATCACAGAAGGATAATCAGATGCCTCTGATCAAAGAGAGGGCGGGCACAGAAAGATTGTCTCTTAGAACATGTCAGGTTAACTCAATGTAAAAACAACTTAAGGAGACAAATAAAACAATCCGTATGTCAGTTATATGATATCAGCATTAAAGTTTTTGTGTATTAAAAAAGCTGGAAAGGACAGCTGTGGAAGGAAAGGTTTACAAAGAGAACATCTGACATGGTAGCTGATTTGACATCATTATGTGCAGCAGGTTGCTCCCCAGAGTGGCAAATTCTGGATTTGGTGACACAGCACGCCAACACACTTAGCAGAATTCCAGTGTTCACTTAAGCAGAGTGCACCATTACACTGTAGGTTACACATATTGTATCATAGTTACCAAAGTATGTAGAAATTGCTAGATTTCCACAATGCTAGTTAACCAGCTAATTAAAGAATAGGTCAGGGACTGAACACATAAAAGATGCTTCACATTACTGATACTTAGGGAACAAAATCACAGTGAGGTAATCCAACGCACAGAATAGCTGCAGTTAGCAAAGACATGAAAACGAGTGCTGGCAAGGATGTGGGGCGACTGGGACCTGTGTGTGCTGTTTGTGAGAAAGCCACGGGATGTGCCCACCACAGAACACAGTGGGGCAAGTCTCAAGCCAGAACTACAACTACTATATGGTCCAAAATATCATCATTCTGGGTGTATCCTTGTGAGAGGTGGTCTTAATTCTCATCTTGACACAACCTACATTAGCCTGAGAAAGCTTCAGTGGGAGACTGTCTATATCAGTTTGGCCTGTGGGCTTGTTTATAATGGGTTTTCTTGATTTGCAATTAATATAGAAGGACTCAGCTTGTTGTGAGCAGAACCATTGCATAGGTAGGAAGTCCTAACCATGGAACAGAGGCAGGAGCAAGGGGGGATATATTTACCTCTCTTCTCTTGATTTTGGGGATGCTGTAGCCAGCTGCTTGACTTTCTGGTTCAACTTCCCCAAAATGGTGGGGTGTGACTCAGAATTCTAAGTCAAATGAATACTTTCCTTAAAAGTTACCTTTTGTCATATATTTTATCACATCTACAGAGGTAAAGATAGAGTAACATCCAAAGAATTAAAAGAAGTGTCTTATAGAAGTACATTACATGTTTATTTCAATAATCAAAAGTTTTAAACATTTAAGCATCTGTTGCTAGATGAGTGGATAAGAAAATATATCCTACATAAAAACACAGAGAAATATGAACACACATACACAAACACACATGCCCACACATACAAACACACAAATGCACAAACACATATCATAGAAATAAAAATATAACAGACATACATATGTATACATATACATACACATGATCATACAACACACACATACATATGAACACATATATATAAACATATAGGCTTGTGCACATACAGACATATACATAATACATATACCTATATATAACACTCACAAATGTGTACACACACATACACACATACATACATATCCACATACATCCATATGTATATATCCATAAATATATACATGCATCTTATTTAGCTTCAAAAATCATAACACACTCTGTGATGTAGTTAAAACCTGAGTAATAAGCACACATGGATATTTGTCTGTCTCATGTTTTTGGAAGCTGTAAAGTATATGACCAGGTAGCTATATGTAGTAAGGATCTTTTGGTTTTACATGGTGGCCCACCCATCCTTCTATTAGGAATCCACACTGATAAGAATATAAAATATGGTGTGTGTGTGTGTGTGTGTGTGTGTTGACAGTTATGTATCTGAACCTCACAACTGAACACCTATTCTTAAGACAAGGGCATTAGACTGTTTATGAAAGTAGTCTGTGTGATATAGGAAGATAAAGTAAGATAAAGATCCCAGTAGAGTGGTATTGAAGATTAACTTCTATATTGTAAACACTGGGGGACAATTTGAACCATAGCACGTAAGAAAACCACCTAGCCAAATTCATCGGTTTTGAATGTACAATGTATATTTTGACTGTGAGAGGAGGAGGGGACTGAAAGGTCGCTGTTTTAGGTCAACAGATTGTCTCAGGATATTATTGCTGTGAAGAGACACCATGGCGATGGCAACTCTTATAAAGAAAAATGTTTAACTGGGGCTGGCTTATAGTTCAGAGGTTTAGCCCATGATCAGCATGGTGGGAACATGGCGGCATGCAGGCAGACATGGCCTGGACAGGCAGCTGAGCGTTCTACATCTGGATTGGCAGGTAGCAGAAAGAGACCACCCCGCTGTGCTTAGCTTATGCATCTGAGATATTAAAGCATGCCCTGCCTCCATGATACACTTCCTTCTACAAGGCCACACCTCTTAGTAGTGTCACTCCCTGTGAGCCTATGGTTTTTCAGAATGAAAGAATTGTAGAGATGGTTTGCACAGCCATGGGAATATGCTTAACAGTACTGAAGTGTGCATTTAAAATTGGGCAAGACTGTAAATTTGATATGTATTTGCCATCTGAAGTATAAACCAAATAGACAGTAATTGAATGAGGGTAGCAAGGTTTAGAACAGAGAAGACAAGGCTGGATGAAATTAGGACGCAGAGCACACATCACCGCTTTCTAAATGCTTGCCTGAGATGGGTGATGTGTTTCTTTCTAGTTTTAGTAGTAGCCAGTGGGAAAAACACAACCCCTTTAAACAAGCTGCTTGCTCAGTTCCTATTGTTCTTGTTGTATAATCACAAAAATCAGTTTATTCAAAGATGTCTAATAATGTAACAATCTGTTCTCTCTGAAATAGATTTATAGAAAAATCAGCAAGTGCCCTGTCGAGCTGATTCTTTGAGACTCACTCAACATAACATAACTACTGATATCAGTGAGACTGTTGGAGTGTGACAAAACCTATATAAAAGCAACTACCAAATGGGGAGACAGAGAAAATGCAAAATAGATATGTTTTATTTGGTCACTTCTTTTCTTATTGTAAAAGACTAACAATTAGAAGTAGATGCAGAATTCAAATGTAAAGCCTCCCACTTGCTGCTAAGAACTAGGGAGTCTGTGAGCTCAGTTTACACAGCTCCTCCCATTGGTGATCCAGACATGAAGACAGCAGCACCCGATTTAATTTACACGGCAGGAATGGAACTATTTCATAAAGTATCAGAGCATAAAATTAGAAATGAAGGCACTGGTTTTTGAAATAAGAAAGCTGCACTAGATTGCTGTCAAATAAAGCATGGCTCTTCCCGAATGGGAGCAGAGGATGCTTTTGCAGAAGCATGAGAGTGAATTCTAACTCCTCAGGAAGCCACCACCAGGACTCACCCCTGGCTGCTTTTCCAGGTCTTTGTGTAACACCAGGGAAGAAATCAGTTTTGGAGGACTCAAGTAACTTGAACATCATTTCGCGTGTTTTTGCACCTAAAATTATAATTAACTATAGGACTAATTACACATGGAAGAATTAAACCATGCTATTATCCCAAATGAGCAATGCTGTATTTCTTGACATTATCAAGGAACTATGAGATAAATACTTAAATTGCTACACTGTCACAACACTGAGGAAGGCACAGTCAAAATGGAACCCTGCAAGGTCTGGTTCCCATTTGAGACACTGTGTTGCCACAGGCCTAGGCTGTCCTCCAACCTTATCCTGCCTAGTGCTGTGGTTGAGCAGGAGTTACCATACTACAAAGAGGAATTAGGCTCTCTGTGTGTAAGTACATTTTACGCTAAACTTTGAGTGCAAGATCGACCTGCTTACAGCAGAATGATGATCCAGGATGCGAGAGAAAATGTAACTACTCAGCAAGATCACGGAATAGGAACCTGGAGGAGGCTCCTAGCCTCAGGTCTCTGTACTCCTTCATCCCAATGAGTGTTGTTAGTGAATATGCATCAAAACACCATAAAAATAAAGAAGCGTCTCTATTGGAACTTGAGAAATGTGCAGGATTATGGCTTCTTAACAGTAGATAATGTTTTTTCCCCTTGACCTTTCTCTATTTTACTTGGCCGTTCCTTTTTATCCACTGGACATGCCTCCATTTTAGGAAGAGATGCCCCTGCCATTCATTGTTGTGTGTGGACACTTTCAGAATGGCTCATAAACAATAGGTGTTTGATGAATATTCATGCAATAAAAATGTGAATAAGGAGGCTAAATAATGCACTTCTGCAGGACCTGCCAGAGACCCTAATCTAACCTGAGGCTCCTCAGTGTATCTGTTGTTTTGAAGTTGTTGGGGTAAGAGACTGGGCTAGCAGCATTCCTGATGATTGAAGCTTAACCACCCACTCACAAAAGAGCAATCAAACAGCACGTAATAATGAAAATCCAACAAAGATTTAGTCAGTGTGGTTCTACTGGGAAGAGGAGGAGAGAGGGCCCACGATATCCTTCCCCTTCAAGTCCATTCTTTATCACAGTTCTGACATGAGGTTCAGGTTTACACGGAGGGCAAGATTTATGTCTAATCAAGCAGTCCTGGTCAAGGTGTATCCTGCTCTTCATTTACTCTTCTGCAGTCTCTTTTGCAGTATGGTCTGACAAAATTTCCAGAACCTTCTGAAAAAAAAAATCACCTTCTAGCACTGAGGTTCCAGCCTTTTCCACCCCTAACATGTGACTCAGAAGAAATTCCAATTTTTCAGGTCCATTGTTCCAATAGTTTGCTAGTCAAAAGGAAGGCCATGACTACCCCCTTAGAAGCTCTCCATTCTCGCCAGAATGGTTACACTACTGTAATCTAATCATGCAAACGGCCACTTTATGAAAAGCTGTATTCCAGTTGAATGTCAAGTTCACACATTCTCATCATCCCTACCTTTACGCATATGTGCCTAGGAATGACAGGCAACCAGTATAATTAATAGGATAGAAAAGTAGAGATAAAGTAGGGTGTTTGAAAAAATACCCTCAAATTTATTTTTCACAATCTGGAAAACGGGAAAAGAAGTCTACAAGCTTGTAGGCTATAATTGTTCCTTCTCATTTTTTTCTCCATCTGTCAAATGTCTAGAGAGAATAAACAGGAAATGGATTCCCATTTATTTTTCATCTACATTGTAATCTAAAGCCTGTCCAGTAAAGGCCTTTTGTAAATCACCTGGTCAGCTCTGCCAACAGAATACTCTTTAAGTAATATAGTATATCAACCTATCTTTTGACATTTTCATTTTTTTTTTGCTCTTGACATTTTCCCTTAAAAATAATACAGTGTTAGCCCTATTATCTTTACTTCAGGGTCTGGGACACAAATATCAACTATCAACTCCTGTAGAAAAGCTATCAGGATTTAGAAACCCAAGATGTCCATGCAAGGTCCTGCTCATCTGTTGTTGTAGTGGTGAGGGGGAGGAGGAGGGTTGTGGTGCTGGTGTTGTAATGGTGAGGGGGAGGAGGGGGGTTGTGGTGCCGGTGTTGTAATGGTGAGGGGGAAGAGGGGGGTTGTGGTAGCGGTGGTGAAAGAACAGGGTGCCAAGTTGTTCATGCTTTTTCTATTCTCTGTGTTACTTGGGTGGGATGTAGTTTAGAATGATGGCTTTGAAAAGTACAATTAATAAATTCCCCTGTGTTCTAACCTACAAGAAATGACTTATGATTCATTCAACAACAATTACTGGGTGTGAACTGTGTTCCAGACACTGCATAGGCTCTTAGGAAAAGAGCCAGAAGGGTAAATACATACTAAAAGTGGCATTTTGAGTGGCCTTATTGTATGGGAACACTAAATGTCTGCTTGTGTTCTATTGCTTTTCATGCTGTCTTCAAAGAGCAAATTATGCATGGCTTTTTGAAAGGAACTGAAATAAATGATATTAAATTCCACTACATAATTTTACTGGATCATAATAGGAGATATTTATTTCCCTTAGAATATTATAATTAGAGGGATTTTTAAAATGTGAAGATTAGAAAGATTTCTGATCGAGAAAACGAAGTCATTTTTATATTCTCAAATACTATCCTTATAATCATATCCTGATGCAGACTCTGGGTACAAGGATTGAACTAAGGCTCTCTCATATGCCAAGCTTGTACTCTACCACAAAATTGCATTCCCAGATCCTGGATATGGGCTTTGCAATGTTTAATGCTTTCAACTTTGTTTTTAAAGATTAGTTATAAGTCAAATTACTATTACTTAGAAATTCCAACCTTGGGAATTTACTAAACACTGACAGTATAATTAAGAATATTAGGGATTTTTGTTTTGAACCACACTCTACTCTTTCTTGACAGATGGTTGAATTTCCTGTCTTGACATACTGTCCTTTTGGACACCACCACACGATGAAGTGGGAAACAGGAAGCAAGGTGCTGGGAACAGCTGAGAGCCGAGGTGGATAGGCTGGGGATGGTGTGTGACTTCTGAAACTGCAGAGTCAGTCCACAGTCGCACACTCCCACCAGCACACATTCCTAAACCTACTCAAACAGTGTCTCCTACTGAGGACCAAGTACTCAAATGCCCAAGACTAAGGGAGATATCTCATTCAAGCAACCATGTTCATGCTATTTCTTCTATTTTCTTCCTGATCCATGCCTATCTCTCTACCCTTCCTCTTTTAAAGAACCCACAGAGCTCAAATTGTGTTGCCCGTAAAGTCTACCTCCAGGTGTGTGGTTGACTTACTAGGAGTTACACTCTTAAAGACTTTCCTTCCCTATGGAGTCACTAGATACTTTGTTAACTGGCTTGACCGTATACAGGTCTTGTGTAGGTGACCACAGCTGCTTTGAGTCTAGCAGTCTTGTCCTGTCCAAACGACACTGTCTCATTACCTCCAGTCTTCTCCAGTCTCTAGATCTTACAGTATTCCCACCTCTCTTCTACAGTGGTCCCTGAGCTTTAGGGTGGCCTGATACTGATTTTCCATTTGTGGCCAAGCAACCCAAAGGCCATTATTCTCTGCACTTGAATGAGTTGTGGGTTTCTGCCACATCTGCCATTTACTGCACAGAAACTTCTTGGATGAGGTCTAAGAGCTTCACTGATCTCTAGGTTTATAGATATGATTTTAGAGGGCAGTTTGGTACTGTGCTCACTTAACAGAATTAATAATAGGCTCGTGCCACATCTTGTGAACTCCCTACCAGGGTTTCTTGGCATATGGCTCTTCTTCCGCATGGACCTTAAATGTAATTGCAAAGTGCTTAGGCATCTCAATAACACTCTTGCTACTGCTGTGCCTACGTGCTTTCCCGGCACACTTTACTATATGTAGCCATGCATATTGTAGTTCTAGGGCTCACAGCTGGGTAAGACTGTTGACAATTTCCCTTCCAAGATACTCTACAGCATTTTCTCATACATTAAAAGCTAGCTAACATGGAGGAAGTTAACCTAGTCAGCACTAACATGAACGCCAAAGTGAGATCTGCTTAAAAATGGCCACCTTTAAGGAAGAAAATTAAAAATAAAAAATCCAGAGGAGTTGAATAGTCAAACAAAACAAAGAAAACAAAAAACCCCAAACAACAATAACAACAACAAAATAAAACAAAACCAAAAAATCTGGCTTGGTGGGAGTTGGAAAGTTTAAAAAAAAAACTGTCATGGAAATTTTCTTCATGCAAACAAGAGATTAATCATCAGAGAAAGTAGGAGTCGATTAAGGGGTTGCTCATTAGCAACAGAATTTTTAATTTCATGAAAAAATTACTAATGCTTCAAGGATTACTAAGCAAGCACATGGTAGAAATACTTTCACAGACTATAATCATTATGACTGTTCTGAAGAAAGATGATGGTACAAAACCTGGGATGCTATCAAGGATGCTGTAGATTCACAGAGCAGTTCTTACAGTGTGGCCTGCAGATGGCCAAACGATTCTAGATGCTTCTCTGTTTCACTTGCTTGACAATTGTACTTACATTGCAAACACTACAGGGACATTTTTAATGTCAAGAATCAAACCAGCAATAACACAACTATTCCATAGTAATTGAGTGTAGGTTTCGCCATTAGCCATCCCCTCCACCAGAAGAAATGACTTCTTTTTAATGATTAATGTCTATCCTCAAGGGGATGTCGTTTTAACATTCATGGTGGTGGGGTGGGCAGTAGCAACAGGGGCATCTGCATACTAAGATATGATGGCTGTCTCGAGGAAAGGCGCATGTGCCCTTGTTTACGTGTGGCAGATGACTTAGCCAGGCTGTCCACGGAACACTGTGTTTTACTTGGAGGAACGACATACAGACCATGATTATCAAACTTGGAATTTGGCAGGCATTCTCTCGAAAGTGAAAAGAAAGTGTGCTGTCACTTAAGAGAACACAACTGACAGAACCTACTGCCAAGGATAAAAGTTTGAGCTTTCAAGCAAAATTAGAATTTTGGAAAACTTACATCTGTCACTGTGTGTTTGACAGTCTCCCAATGCCTGAAAGCTTTCTGATGTGATTTGTGATATTAGCAAATGTATTTTTTTTTTAAAAAAATCTCAATTGTGTAATGAAATGCACCAACATTTGGAAATTTGCATAGCGTTTTCCAAATGACCAATGGATAACATCTCTAAGCACACAAGAGGGGGTAAATAATCCCTTCAAAATGTAAGGTAGAACAGCGGCTTATAACAACTTTCTAGGGTGGAGTACAAAGTTAATTGATATGAGTTAACAAGCAACATGGTTGTTAATTTTTAGCATTTATAAGGCTTAGTATTACATCAAATAACAATACTCAAAATTATGTGAAAATGCTGTTTCAATTATTGTTCTTTTCTAACTACATATACTTCGTGTGAGACTGAATTTTGTTCATATTACTTGACCATATTGTAACAGATTGGATGTAGAATCAGATACAAGTCCCCAGATTTCTTTTATTATGCCAGACACTATATAGATTTGCAAAAAAAATATGTGCTTTTTCTCTTATGCATGCCTTAAAAATCTTCTTCATAAAATGTGCATTTATAGTAACATTTGCTGGGTTTATTGTCATTTTAAGTGGACAAGAATATGTTTAATTTCTAGAGGTCATGTAATTATAGAGGTGACCTAAAAAACCCTTTGGGATTTTCAGTGGCATTTCAAAATGCAGTGTGGCCACAGGTTTTGAGGACTACTACAGAAGTACATAGTCAAGTCTCGATTAAAGATCTTGCTGTGAGAATGCAGACTGGGCTGGAGAGCTGACTCAGTGGTTAAGAACCATTACTGCTCTAGGCCAGCATGTATATTCAGTGCTGCAGAACTTCCCATGACTGCAGCCCCATGGGGACTTGATGCCTTTTGCTTCCACGGGCACCTGCACTCATATGCATATATGCACATAGATACACAAACACAACTAAAAAATAATACAAATCAATTTTTACCAGAATGAAGATGAGCAGGCACAGGGCACCCGTGTGTCACATCATAGCCTGAACTCTATTTTTCTGTTCTCTGTCCTCAAAGACCTTTTGGGCACATGCGTGTGACTTCACATCACTATCTGATGTTATTTTCTTTCTACAGAAACCAAGAACTACTTATTTAAGGCTTATGTGAGTTGAACAAATTCTACAGAGGAACCTTGTCAGAAAAGTCCAAGCCCTCAGCTCACTTTAGGCTCATGTCTGAAAGCGTACAGTGTCCAGCTAAGGAAACAGATCATGCCAATGCATAGCAAGCTTACTTCATCTATTAATATTACTGTTAAATATTCACACCAACCACTAGTTAGTTAGTTTGCCTTCTTTGTCACTAAAATGTGCTAATAGAAAGTTTATAATCAGCATATCGCTGGTGTGCAATAAATATTATAAATTATTGCACAGGTGACATTGGAAAATTACATCATGTGAAGAGCTACTTAATTGAAGTTTATGTATTGAATACCATGCAAAAATTATATGATTTAATGAGAAAAATATAGAAAACATATGTACTGATTATAACTTAAGAGTAAAGTTTATAGTTAGTGCTTTTAAGAAGTGTTTTTCTCAAACAAAAGAAGTCTCACATAGAACTTAACACATGGCTGCTTATCAGGTTTCTGTGAAAAATGAGAAAAGTGTATTGGCCCAAGGAAGGGTGAATATGAGAAATTCTTTCCATAGCAACCGAAGAGGAGATGAGGGAGGGATAGAGGAAATTTAACAGTAGCTAAGTCAAAGCATTTTCAAGATGGCTCAGTGAGGCTAACACTAGTCTTTCAATGATGAAGCACACCATTGTAGTACCTACAACCCAACAGTCACTAACCTCACAAAGACCAAGGAAGCCTGTGAGCCTGTGATGCCCATGGGAGACCACGGGTTTAGATCCATAAATGGCCATGAGCTATAGATATCTGATGCGATTGCAAATAAACCACAGTGGTCGTGTTAAAACCAAGTCTACAGAGATGCTCAGATTTCACATCTTCGTGCCTGGAGGATCTTCTTCCTCCCTTGACAAATGTTGGCAATGTCTATTTACAGATGCAAAGTTTGAAGCAAATGGAAATTAAGTGACTGATGAAGTCAGGACTACCTAATGATGTAGGGATTCAAACCTAGACCTACGCTTAGTGGGAGATTTTCCTACATGGCAAGGACATGTGAAACTCTACCACTTCATCTGAAGTAGCGGGATTGATTCCTGACAGCCTAGAACTTGCTCTGTGCCCATCCGTTGGCCTTGTAGAAAGATTAAGAAAAGGAAACAAGCAGTTCTTTGGCGCTCACCATTCACACTTATCTTGCACAGTGTGACTTATTCATTTGACAGTGTTTGGAGAGTGGAAGTGGATGAGGCTCTGTGTGACAGTGCATGCCAGTAACCCTCCACACTCTAGAGTCAGAGGCAGGAGCATCAGGAACTCAAGGTCATCCTCTGGTACATATCAAATGTGAGGCCAGCCTGGAATACAGGAGACCCTGTCGCAAAAAATTAAAGCAAAAGATCAAACAAGAAATGCACCCATACAGGAAAGCTCCTGACAGCCTTAATCAGGGAAGCCATTCTTAGCAGCAAATGCAAGAGCGAGATGCTGAAAACAAAGGATGTCTAAGGGCTCATCCATAAATAAGACATCAGTACCACTGCTTACTGCAGAAGAGAGAGGGAAAGGCTGTAGGAGCCCGAAGAGAGGGAAAGGCTGGGAAACCTTGTCTTCTAAGTACAACATGGCCAAGACCATTATGAACTCACAGCAGCTGTGCCTGCTGGCACTGGGCCCAGGAAGTCTGGCTCACCTAAAAGATAGGGATGGGTTCTTCCTTTCCAATTTGTATCCCTTTGACCCCCTTATGTTGTCTAATTGCTCTAGTTAGGACTTCAAGAACTATATTGAAAAGATATGGAGAGAGGGGGCAGCCTTGTATAGTCCTTGATTTTAGTGGGATTGCTTCAAGTTTCTCTTCATTTAGTTTGATGTTGGCTACCGGTTTGCTGTGTATTGCTTTAATGATGTTTAGGTATGGGCCCTGAATTCCTGTTCTTTCCAAGACTTTCAGCATGAAAGGATGCTGAATTTTGTCAAATGCTTTTTCAGCATCTAATGAAATGATCATGTGGTTTTTTTTCTTTGAGTTTGTTTATGTAGTGGATTGCATTTATGGATTTCCTTATATTGAACATCCCTGCATCCCTGGGATGAAGCCTACTTGATCATGGTGGATGATAGTTTTGATGTGTTCTTGGATTCGGTGGGCAAGAATTTTATTGAGTATTTTTGCATCGATATTTGTAAGGGAAATTGGCCTGAAATTCTCTTTCTAAGTTGGATCTTTGTGTGGTTTTGGTATCAGCATAATAGTGGCTTCGAAGAAGGAGTTGGGTAGTATTCCTTCTGTTCTATTTGGTGGAAAGGTTTGAAGAGTATTGGTGTTAAGTCTTCTTTGAAGGTCTGATAGAATTCTGCACTGAAACCATCTGGTCCTGTGCTTTTTTTGGTCGGAAGCCTATCTACGACCCCTTCTATTTATTTAGGGGTTATGGGTATGTTTAGATGGTCTATTTGATCCTGGTTTAATTTTGGTAATTGGTATCTGTCTAAGAAAATGTCCATTTCCTCCAGATTCTCCAGTTGTGTTGAGTACAGGTTTTTGTAGTAGGATCTGATGATTTTTTGAATTTCCTCAGTTTCTGTTGTAATATCTCCATTTTTATTTCTAATTTTGTTAATTTGGATACTTTCTCTGTGCCCTTTGGTTAGTCTGGCTAAGGGTTTATCTATCTTGTTGATTTTTTCAAAGAACCAGCTTTTGGTTTTGTTGATTCTTTGTATGGTTCTCTTGGTTTCTACTTGATTGACTTCAGTCCTGAGTTTGATGATTTCCTGTCTTCTTCTCCTCCTGGGGGAATTAGCTTCTTTTTGTTCCAGGGCTTTCAGTTGTTGCAGATGATATGATAGTATATTTAAGTGACCCTAAAAACTCTACTAGAGAACTCCTACAGCTGATAAACAACTTCAACAAAATCAACGCAAGCAAATCAGTAGCCTTTATATATTCAAAGGATAAGCAGACTGAGAAAGAAATTAGGGAAATGACTCCCTTCACAATAACTACAAACAGCAGAAAGTATTTTGGGGTGACTCTAGCCAAACAAGTGAAAGACCTATATGACAAGAACTTCAGATCTCTGAAGGAGGAAATCGAAAAAGATCTCAGAAAATGGAAAAATCTTCCATGCTCATGGATTGGCAGGATTAATATAGTTAAAATGGCCATCTTGCCAAAGGCAATCTACAGATTCAATGCTATCCCCATAAAAATCCCAACTCAGTTCTTCATAGAGCTAGAAAGAGCAATTCTCAAATTCATCTGGAATAACAAAAAACCCAGGATAGCTAAACCTATTCTCAACAGTAAAAGAATTTCAGGGGGATTCAGTATCCCAGACTTTAAACTTTACTACAGAGCAATAGTGATAAAGACTGCATGGTATTGGTACAATGTCAGGCAAGCAGATCAATAGAATAGGATTGAAGACCCAGAAATGAACCCACCCACCTATGGTCACTTGATCTTCGACAAAGGATCTGAAAACATCCAGTGGAAAAAAGATAGTCTTTTCAATAAATGGTGCTGGTTCAATTGGAGGTCAGCATGCAGAAGAATGAGAATCGATCCATTCTTATCTCGTACTAAGCTCAACTCCAAATGGATCAAGGACCTCCACAAAAAACCTGGCACACTGAATCTAATAAAAAAGAAACTGGGGAAGACCCTTGAGGACATGGGCACAGGGGAAAATTCCTGAATAGAACACCAATAGCTTACGCTCTAAGATCAAGAATTGACAAATGGGACCTCATAAAACTACAAAGATTCTGTAAGGCAAAGGACACCGTCAAAAGGACAAAACGTCAACCAACAGATTGGGAAAGGATCTTCACCAACCCTAAATCCGACAGAGGGCTAATATCTAATATATACAAAGAACTCAAGAAGGTAGAACCCAGAGAACCAAATAGCCCCATTCAAAATGGGGTATGGAACTAAACAAAGAATTTTCACATGAAGAACTTCGGAGAGCTGAGAAACACCTTAAGAAATGTTCAACATCATTAATCATTAGGGAAATGCAAATCAAAACAACCCTGAGATTTCACCTCACACCAGTCAGAATGGCTAAGGTCAAAAACTCAGGAGACAGCAGGTGTTGGCGAGGATGTGGAGAAAGAGGAACACTCCTCCACTGCTGGTGGGATTGCATGATGGTGCAACCACTTTGGAAATCAGTCTGGCGGTTCCTCAGAAAACTGGGCATGACACTTCCTGAGGACCCTGTTATACCACTCCTGGGCATTTATCCAGAGGATTCTTCAGCATGCAATAAGGACACATGCTCCACTATGTTCATAGCAACCCTATTTGTAGTAGCCAGAAGCTGGAAAGAACCCAGGTGTCCTTCAACAGAGGAATGGATACAAAAAATGTGGTATATTTATACAATGGAGTACTATTCAGCCATTAGAAACAATGAACTCATGAAATTCTTAGACAAATGGCTGGAGCTGGAGAACATCATACTAAGTGAAGTAACCCAGTCTCAAAAGATCAATCATGGTATGCACTCACTGATAAGTGGATATTAGCCTAGAAACTTTCAATACCCAAGACATAATCCACATATTAAATGATGTCCAAAAAGAATGGAGGAGTGGCCTCTGGTTCTGGAAAGACGCAGTGCAAGAGTATAGGGGAATTCCAGAACAGGAAGGCGGGAAGGGGTAGATGGAGGAACAGGGGGAGGGAAGAGGGCTTATGGGACTTGTGGGGAGTGGGGACCCAGAAAGGGGGAAATCATTTGAAATGTAAATAAAAAATATATCAATAAAAAAAGATAGGAATAGGGAAGGCACTCACAGGGTTGCACTGTTTTGGGCTGCTGTTGACAGCTAATGGATTCTGGGAGAGAGGGAGGCATAGCACTATGTGAGCACAAGGCTTCACTGGATATTTCAAACTCATGGTCCATAGGTGGGCCATGGTCAGCAGAAGGAAAGAGGAAGTCATGACACGGGAATGGGATTTGTGCAGAAGAAAGGGAGCAGCAGAGGTGAGGCCGAAATGGGGGAAGGTGGGAAAAGCAGAACACATTTATACAAATGTATGAAAATGCTAGAAAAGTAAATTTCTTTCTTTCTTTTCTTTCTTTTCTTTCTTTTCTTTCTTTCCTTCTTTCTTTCTTTTCTTTTCTCTCTTTCTTTCTTTCTTTCTTTCTTTCTTTCTTTCTTTCTTTCTTTCTTTCTTTCTTTCTTTCTTTCTTTGTTTTTATTTTTCTCTAGACAGGGTTTCTCTGTGTAGCCCTTGCTGTCCTGGAACTCACTCTGTAGATCAGGCTAGCCTCAAACTCAGAAATTTGCCTGCCTCTGCCTCCCAAGTGCTGGGATTAAACGCGTGCACCGTCGCTGGAACTACTATCTGGCCTGAGAACTAAATTTATTAATAAAAAAAACCAGTGAATTGTTTTATTACCCTGAGAGAATTTGCAAAGACAGAGGATACAGAAAGGCTAAATGACTTGTTCTAAACACCAAATGTATAGTTGTGGGTAACAAATATTTTAAAATGCTTAACATACCCCATGAGCAACTCATCCAGAAAAAGTGTCTGCTACATCTTCTTTATTGCTCCTGGTGGGATGACCAGCATGGAGACTTGTTTATCAACACCTCTGACCATGCCCTTTGCATATGCAAAAGACGGGACTCAAACTCAGTTGTATCATTGTGTATGAGTCCTGGCGTGATAACCACGTGATAGCCATGTGATAACCACCTCCACTCTCATTTGTCAGCCACTTTTATATATGTGAGCACACAGCAAGAGAAAATAAAGGGCCAATGAACAGTGACTTCTGAGATAGGACCTGGACGAGCCATTAGAAAAGAGAAATCCTTGAATTCCTGTTCTCTCCAAGACTTTAAGCATGAAGGGATGCTGAATTTTGTCAAATGCTTTTTCAGCATCCAGTGAAATGACCATGTGGTTTTGTTCTTTGAGTTTGTTTATGTAGTGGATTGTATTGATGGATTTCCGTATATTGAACCAACCCTGCATTCCCGGGATAAAGCCTACTTGATCATGGTGGATGATCATTTTGATGTGTTCTTGGATTCGGTTGGCAAGAATTTTATTGAGTATTTTTGCATCTATGTTCATAAGGGAAATTGGTCTGAAGTTCTCTTTCTTTGTTGGATCTTTTTGTGGCTTTGGTATCAGCGTAATTGTGGCTTCGTAGAAGGAATTGGGTAGTGTTCCTTCTGTTTCTATTTTGTGGAATAGTTTGAAGAGTATTGGTGTTAACTCTTCTTTGAAGGTCTGGTAGAATTCTGCACTGAAGCCATCTGGTCCTGTGCTTTTTTTGGTTGGAAGACTTTCTATGACTCCTTCTATTTCTTTAGGCATTATGGGACTGTTAAGATGGTCTACTTGGTCCTGATTTAATTTTGGTATTTGGTATCTGTCAAGGAAATTGTCCATTTCCTCCAGATATACCTAAACATAGTAAAAGCAATATCAGCAAACCGGTAGCCAGCATCAAACTAAATGGAGAAAAACTTGAAGCAATCCCACTGAAATCAGGGACCAGACAAGGCTGCCCCCTTTCTCCTTATCTTTTCAATATTGTACTTGAGGTACTAGCTCGGGCAATTCGACAACATAAGGAGGTCAAAGGGATACAAATTGGAAAGGAAGAAGTCAAACTATCATTATTTGCAGACGACATGATCGTCTACCTAAGTGACCCAAAGAACTCCACTAGAGAGCTCCTACAGCTGATAAACAACTTCAGCAAAGTGGCAGGTTATAAAATCAACTCCAGCAAATCAGTGGCCTTCCTATACTCAAAGGATAAGCAGGCTGAGAAAGAAATTAGGGAAATGACCCCCTTCACAATAGCCACAAACAGTATAAAGTATCTTGGGGTGACTCTTACCAAACATGTGAAAGATCTGTATGACAAGAACTTCAAGACTCTGAAGAAGGAAATGGAAGAAGACCTCAAAAAATGGGAAAACCTCCCATGCTCATGGATCGGTAGAATCAATATAGTTAAAATGGCCATTTTGCCTAAAGCACTATACAGATTCAATGCAATACCCATCAAAATCCCAACTCAATTCTTCACAGAGTTAGAAAGAGCAATTATCAAATTCATCTGGAACAACAAAAAACCCAGGATAGCTAAAACTATTCTCAGCAACAAAAGAAAATCTGGGGGAATCAGTATCCCTGACCTCAAGCAATACTACAGAGCAATAGTGTTAAAAACTGCATGGTATTGGTACAGTGACAGGCAGGAGGATCAATGGAACAGGATTGAAGATCCATAAATGAACCCACACACCTATGGCCACTTGATCCTCGACAAAGAGGCTGAAAACATCCAATGGAAAAAAGATAGCCTTTTCAACAAATGGTGCTGGTTCAACTGGAGGTCAGCATGCAGAAGAATGCGAATTGATCCATCCTTGTCTCCTTGTACTAAGCTCAAATCCAAATGGATCAAGGACCTCCACATAAAGCCAGACACTCTGAAGCTAATAGAAAAGAAACTGGGGAAGACCCTTGAGGACATCGGTACAGGGAGAAAGTTTCTGAACAGAACACCAATAGCGTATGCTCTAAGAGCAAGAATTGACAAATGGGACCTCATAAGGTTACAGAGTTTCTGTAAGGCAAAGGACACCATCAAGAGGACAGATCGGCAACCAACAAATTGGGAAAAGATCTTCACCAACCCTACATCAGATAGAGAGCTAATATCCAATATATATAAAGAACTCAAGAAGTTAGACTCCAGAAAACCGAACAACCCTATTAAAAAATGGGGTACAGAGTTAAACAAAGAATTCTCACCTGAAGAACTTCGGATGGTGGAGAAGCATCTTAAAAAATGCTCAACTTCATTAGTCATTAGGGAAATGCAAATCAAAACAACCCTAAGATTTCATCTTACACCAGTCAGAATGGCTAAGATTAAAAATTCAGGAGACAGCAGGTGTTGGAGAGGGTGTGGAGAAAGAGGAACACTCCTCCACTGCTGGTGGGGTTGCAAATTGGTACAACCACTCTGGAAATCAGTCTGGCGGTTCCTCCGAAAACTGGGCACCTCACTTCCAGAAGATCCTGCTATACCACTCCTGGGCATATATCCAGAGGATTCCCCACCATGTAATAAGGATACATGCTCTACTATGTTCATAGCAGCCCTATTTATAATTGCCAGATGCTGGAAAGAACCCAGGTATCCCTCAACAGAAGAGTGGATGCAAAAAATGTGGTATATCTACACAATGGAGTACTATTCAGCCATTAGAAACAATGAATTCATGAAATTCTTAGGCAAATGGATGGAGCTAGAGAACATCATACTAAGTGAGGTAACCCAGACTCAAAAGGTGAATCATGGTATGCACTCACTAATAAGTGGTTATTAACCTAGAAAACTGGAATACCCAAACATAATCCACACATCAAATGAGGTACAAGAAGAAAGGAGGAGTGGCCCCTGGTTCTGGAAAGACTCAGTGAAACAGTATTCGGCAAAACCAGAACGGGGAAGTGGGAAGGGGTGGGAGGGAGGACAGGGGAAGAGAAGGGGGCTTACGGGACTTTCGGGGAGTGGGGGGGGCTAGAAAAGGGGAAATCATTTGAAATGTAAATAAATTATATCGAATAAAAAAACAAAAAACAAAAAACAAAAAAAAAAAACAAAAAAAAAAAAAAAAGAAAAGAGAAATCCAAGGATGTGATGAGGCGTGAAACATAAAGAGAGCTGTGTATCAACTAAGATGCAGTCACCCTGAAGCTGAGAGCAACGGAGCCTTGGAGGAGTGCAGGGCAGAGCAGGTGCAGCACCAGAGGCCTGTTGGCCCGGGGTATTTTCATTACTAGAGAGTCTAATATGGTGGAAAAGTACAGATGAGAGCACTTGAAAGATAGAAAACTTATCTCTTAGAAACAGGGGTGATGGTGATCATGTCTTTGACGATTTTGGACAGGCTCAGAGAAGCAGATTCAGTTTCAGAACCTTCCCACAACTGAAAAATCAGGAGAGGTTAGGTGTATCCTCTCCTGTCTCTTATTTTCTTCTTTGGAAAATGTCACACTATGACACATGTCTATAGTTCAAGTACTCTGGAAGCTGAGGCAGGAGGATCACTGGAGCTTGGGGTATGTGAACAGATTAAGCAATACAGGCAAGACTCTGGATTAGAAGAGAGTTGATTCCTTTTCTTTTCTCTTTCTTTATCCTTTCCTTCTTCCCCTCCCACCCTCCCCCTACCCTCTCCCACCCTCTCCCTCCATGCCCCATACTCCCTTCTTTCTCTCCCCTCTTCTCGTTTTGTAAACAAACTCATTTTTGTCTCTCCTAATCCTTCCTACTCTCCATTCAAAATTCCTGAAAAGAAGTTTAAGCTATCTTGGTCCCTGTCTTTTGCATTCTTGCTAAGACAAGATGATAATTCTGAGTCATTGAGCCATTTGTAATTTTTTGGTATTGGATAGCTTTTTGATTATTTGTTTGCTTTAGTTCTTATTATCATTTTAATATTTATCTTAATTTAGTTTATATTTTAAAGCTTATTTTTTACAATTTGATGCATTATAAGTTGAATTGTATATATTTACATGCATATGTATGTAATGTCTATGCATATAATACAATATTTTGTATTGTGATTGTATTGATCCCAATCACCCTCTCATCCCTCTCTCTTTCTGACTCCTTATCCTTCCCAACAATTCTTTCTCTCTTGTGTGTGTGTGTGAGAGAGAGAGACAGACAGACAGAGACAGAGAGAGACAGAGACAGAGACAGACAGAGAGAAGAGGGAGAAAGAGAATAGAATATATTAGAAGTGGAGTTAGCCTGACTCTCATCTCCACAAACTGCATCACCAATAGTTGAGGACCAAGTGTACTGGTGCTTGATCCCATAGGGGACATTTCTCATTTGAACTATCTCCTTCAGCCCCTCATGGAAAGGTGGGACCTCATGAGGTTCTCTGTCATCTCTGATGGAATGCTGACAGGGCAAACATTGTGCAGGCTTGTTTAGGTGACTGCAGCGGCTCTAGGCCCACGAGTGCAATGGGCATATCATGTTTAGAAGATGGCATTTCAGCACTCCTTCCCATCCTCTGGTCATATACTTTTTCTATTTCATTTCTCATGATATCCCCTGAACATTAAAAGAGATGATGTACATGTTCTGTTTGTGGCTAAACATGGACAAAACACTTATTCTTGGCACTCTGACCAGTTACGAATCATTACATTAACTGCTGTCCACAGTACAAAGAAGCTTCTCTGGCCAAAGGCGACTGAAGCATTAATCTGTAAGTTTGCCTGTAAATGTTTAGAAGGATGTTCTAAAAACGTGTCTGCTTAGCAGAACAATAGCTTTCCCCTAATTCCTACCTTTTATATAATACGTCTACACGTCTACATTGCCTGGCTGTCACACTAATTCATGTGATAACCTCAGAGGAGGAGGAGGGCTCCAGGGGTCAGACAGGGAAGGAATGTGATGTAGGAGGATCTTAGAATTTCCATTCTCACTATTTCAAAGTTGTGTTGCAGCAGCACTGAATAATAGGTTTTCTAAACTTCAAAATAATTTTTATCTATCTACCTATGTACTATCTATCTATCTATCTATCTATCTATCTATCTATCTATCTATCTATCTTTCTTTCTTTCTTTCTTTCTTTCTTTCTTTCTTTCTTTCTTTCTTTCTTTCTTTCTTTCTTTCTACCTATCTATCTATCTATCTATCTATCTATCTATCTATCATCCATCAATCCATCCATCCATCCATCTTTCCATCTATCTATCTATCTATCTATCTATCTATCTATCTATCTATCTATCTATCTATCTATCTATCTATCTATCTGAGGGAAGTGGGAAGTAGTACCTGAACTTGGGTTTTTAAATTCGAGAAAAATTCCAATACATACCAGCCATGCCCCAAGATAAGACAAAGAAAACCCCTCTGTATTAGAATCATGGTATGATTTTCACCACATTCAAGATAAAAATGAAACAAAAAAATTTTTGAGAGAAAGAAAAATGGATGGTGGTGCCTGATGTCTCTTCTGGACTGCAATTAAAAGAAACCCTCCTGGAGCATTTGGAAGGACACATTTAGGATATCTTCCCAGTTTTTCACTGAGATTAAATGAAAGGACTTAATTTAGGTCATGTAAAAGTGCATCATTCACAACTATGGTACAACAGATCCATTGAATGCTTGCTCTTTTTACTGCCCAACAACTATTATGTTCCTTAATGTAGTCAACCTTGTAGTCCAAGAAACTGTCATAATTGTTTCTCACACTGGCTCAGTGCACATAATCTTTGCTCTTCTACAGAATATTGTCATGTTTTATATTCCTTTTAGAATTTAAAGAGAAACTTGGAGTATTTAATGTCATCTTCAATGGAAGCATCTTTTTTATAGTAGATTTACTTTCATGAGAATACAATAACAAGAAGTGTAGAGATACTAATGACCCACATAACGTTTTAATGTGCCCAGCTCCTTGAAGACACAAGTGTCCGGAAAACTAACCAGGCATCTTAAAAATGACAGTGCTATAAGTTACCTTTATTTCTTTTTACACTCGCAAGGATGTCCAAGCATAAACACCCAACACACACAATATGTACAGAATGTCATTACTTTACTACATTAAAAGGGACAAATCAGTGAGCTAGGGAATGATGAAACTGGGAGGAAGCAGGATTCTATAATCGCCAGAGCTGAAAAAACAATTAGCGGCAATATCTTCCAAAAGTGCATAGTAATATCATCAAAACTACTAGCCATGTGCTTTCTCAAAGAAGGCACCGTGAGCTGTCCTGTTTGTCTGTTTGCCTACATATCTGTCCATTCATCCATAACAATTTTTTTTTGTTTTCCAAATTATCATTTTCCTACAGGCAGTGCCACCACTGGTATTCAATAGCTATTTATTTTCTCTTAGCAAGAAACTGGCACCCTTTGTCTTACTGCACTTTACGTGCAAGTAAATTCACTTAAAATTAATAGTTAGTTATTTTATAGAATATTATTTACCTATAAACTTTAATTGCTTTAGGATTTTATATGCTCATCTAATGGCGTTTTGATCGAGTCCAGTCTATATCTCTCTAATTCCTCCCTTATCTCTCAGCCACTTTCCCTTCTAATGTCATTATTTATTTACAAAATCCACTGAGTCTTCTTAGTGTTGTTGGCATGTGTTTGGATGAAGGGGCATCTATTGGAAGACACATAGCCACCTAGGATGTGTCTCTGAAGAAAGAGAAATCCCACCCTAGCAGTTTATCAACTACCTGTAGCTCCTCAGCTATGAGTGGGACTCAACGAGTCTCTCTTCCATTTATACTGAGATTCTGACTGGCTTGATCCAAGGCAGGTCCTATAAATGCAGTTACAGCCTTTGTGCATTCTTGCACGCAATGGCTCTGTTGTGTCTTTCTGCTGCAGAAGTCCACTATCCTCTGGCTCTACAATCTTTGGATCCCTTCTTCAACGATAATCACTCTCATTTGAGTGGGGGGCATATGCAAATGTTCCATCTAAAGCTGTACAATACACAGGCTCTTATTCTCTGAACATTGACTAGTCTGGCTCCATGTTTTAATAGCCATCCTTCTCTGGTAAGGATTTAGAGATACATTAATCAATAGGTATAAAAAAGGAATTATGGGACACTAAGCATAATACTAGTTTTAGGCCATACTGATAGGGTTTATGACTTCCCCAGCTATGTTTGACCCAGTTAACAGTATCAGATATGAGTTACATCTTGAGGATCTGTCTTTTATATCCAATCAAAAAGTGGTTGGTTATTCTTGTAACATTCCTGCCATTATTACATCAGTGAACATATTACCAGATGCTTATCAGACCAGTCATTATACATGGCTTACAGCAAGGTAAGATAGTTATTATTTTTCTCCATAGTAGTGCATGCATAGAAAATTCCAAAACTATATCCAGCTCTGGTCAGCAAGTCCTTGTGGGCATCAACAACAGTGTCTGGGTTTTGTGCCTGTATATGGGATGGATCACTAGGTAGGGTAGTCTCTGGATGGTCTTTCCCTCAGTCTCTGCTCTACACTTTGCCTTTGTATCTCCTTCTGTGAGAATTTTGTTCCCCCTTCTAAGAAGAACCAGAGTATCCATACATTGTCTTTCTTTCTTCTTGAGCATCATTTGATATGTGAATTTTGTCTTGAGTATTCCAAGCTTCTGGGCTAATATCCACTTATCAGTGACTGCATACCATTTGTGTTCTTTCATGATAGAGTTACCTCACTCAGGATGATATTTTCTAATTCCATCCATTTGTCTAAGAATTTCATGAATTCATTGTTTTTAATAGCTGAGTATACCACATTTTCTGTATCCATTCTTCCGTTGAGGGACATCTGGGTTCTTTCCAGCTTCTGGCTATTATAAATAAGGCTGAAATGAACATAACGGCACATGTGGCCTTATTACATGCTGGGGAATCCTCTGGGTATATGCCCAGGAGTGGTATAGCAGGGTTCTCCGGTATTATTATGCCCAGTTTTCTGAGGAACCACAAGACTGATTTCCAGAGTAGTTGTACCAATTTGCAACCCCACCAGCAGTGGAGGAGTGTTCCTCTTTCTTAACATCCTTGCCAGAACCTGCTGTCTGAGTTTTTGATCTTAGTCATTCTGACTGGTGTCAGGTGAAATCTCAGAATGGTGAGGCCACACTTGACATTTGCCATGATTGTTTTGATCTTGTTTGGTCTGGTCTTTATTCCTATGGCCCTGCTCCCTTCTTCCATTTTATATTGTGAATGTTTGTTATCTATAATTATATATTAGAAATGTATAAATTGTTTTTTATGTTACAGGGATTCAAATATAAGAGAATGGTTCAACCTGAAATTAAATTTTTGACAGTGTTGGGACTATTAAAGAATAAAAGAATGAAAAAAAAAAAGAAAATTCCAAAACTATAAAAAGTAGTCATTGGGAGGGGGTGTTAAGTTTCCAGGATGGTAGTAGATTGATTTCTCCATGTCTTATGCCTGAAACATGTGGTATCTTTAACTCATACTTTGCTACCTTCAAGTTTTATGTGGTTACCAAAGTAAAAGCAATAGCCTATAATTTTTGGACTACTGACCAAAGACCCAAAGAAGGCTAATTCGTACCTGGCACTGGGCTTTTAATTTGATAACCTATAGTATCTGGGAGAAGTATTTCCTCCCCATTACAGGGTAATTCCATTTAAACTCCTTTTTATATATGTATCTGTGTATACTTTTAGGAAATTCATCTAGGGGTAATTTCCTGTATATCATTTTCAAGGGGAACTATAGATCTGGGTGGATGTGGAGGAGATTTTGAGGGGAGCATGAGTTATCCCTCTTTATAGTCTGTCCTTTACTTGCCCCCCAATTATTTCTTTCCATTCCTCCCTTTCCTTTCTTCATACCAACTGTGTTCTATCCACCTTCCCTCGAAACCATTCTCTCTCATGTTGGCATTACCTTTTAATATTAGATCTACTGATATCTATTTTATGAAATTGAGTGCACCTGCATTTCAAGCATACTTGTTTATAGTTGTGATATCCTTTTTTACTTAAATTCATTGAAAAGGACTAGAGTTCTAATTCTATTGACCTATCAAACTTGATGGTCAGATTTTCACCTTTTAGACAAAAGAGAGAATCGTATTTCAGATTCCATATTTCCTGAGATCAGCAAGGAATTTGCAGACTTCCTGTTAGTTCTCTCATGCATCAGCTCATTTTTAAACTGATGAACTCCTGTCACTGTAAGCTGATGTTGCCCTCTGCATATTTTAATTGTCCTCAGAGCTGAGGAGAAGGATGTTAAGAAGTTATAGGTTTTAAAAGACTTTTCCAAAGTATCTACTTAATTAAATATTTGGAGGTTTGGAAAAGGTGTCTTAAAACAATAATAAGTTTATTGTTGTGATAACCTTTACCCAAAGACCACCCACCTGTGTTGGTGGTAGGACTGAAACAGGGTACATACACAATGGTGACTAAGATTCAGAAATTGCTTTAAGCAACTTAGAGGTATTTAGAGAAAAGAAATAATACTTGAAGAAAGGTAATTTGGGAAGGTCAAGGCCAAATGGAGATTCAAGTCTGTCTCTTGGGTTATTTTATTCTCTAACATTTTAACCCATGAGTTACCTAGGTACACACTGAATAATTTCCAAATATTTAGAGGAACTTCCTAGCTATTTTAACTATTACCAATTTCTAATTCAATTAAATTGTGACTGTAGAATGAATAAAACAGGAATTCAAAAAAAATTGAAATTATATTGAGCCTTATTTTTGGGCTATTTATTTTTTCCTTAAATCTACTTTGATAGTACTAGATAATTTAAAATGACAATTTACGTTTCTTGTGTGATATATCATTATTTGGGATGAGCATACCAATTGTTAGTCCATTGTCAGAAGATCAGCCCTGAAAAAATACCTAAAAGTTACAATATAGGGACTGTGTGTGTGTGTGTGTGTGTGTGGTGTCTGTGTGTATGTGTGTATGCATGCAATAACAATTAGTCAAAAAAAGGCCATGCATTTCAGTGAGAGTAGGGAGGAGTATATGAGAAGTCCTGGAGGGAGAAAGGGAAGAAATGTAGTTATATCATAATCTCAAATGAAAACAAATAAGACAAGTATGTATGGATGACTACACAGTATAATTCAGACTGGCATCCCTATATAGCTCAAATTTTGCAATAATTTCCATGTTTCATGTAACTCCTGGTGCAGTTTGGCTGCGTTTTCCATCTTACTATCAGTTTTCTGTGCTTCGTCTCATTTTCCTCTTCACAGGCTTGTTTTGATTTATTTTCAGTCAATTAAGTGTTACTTTAACTTTATGTCAGACCGTTGCTGCTCTACCCAGGCTTGATATGCTTTTAAATGTGAACTTTAGAGATTACAAAATGCATCTTTAATCTGCACAGTTAATACTGCATTGCCTCATTAAAAGACTTTGATGTACTAAAATTCTATGTTATTCCTTGACAGGCCATTGTGGTGTTAGTGTCAAATGCTTTACACTAAGTTTGCCAGTAAGCATTTATAGGGAGCTTCTGAGGCAGGTCTCGTCTTCCTGGGTGGTGGAGGCTGACCGCGGACTGATGGCTGTCTCCGCCCCTCCATTGTTCTTGGTCAATGATTTGTACTGATTTGTTTTTAAGCCTAGGGAGTCTTTCTTTAGCAGTCTCCCTCCTTGCACTGGGCTCATCTAGGTTATATCTCCATCCTGTCCCTGGTTCTGACCTGGTTTTGGCTTCTAATCTTTTCCTGAGGCTGTTCTCAGCTTACTAGTTAGAACCAGTTTTACTTCAGGGTTCTTGAATATGTTTTCTCTCAACATTGTTGGAATCATTGTCTACCAATCCCAGTGCTCAGCGTTGCGGGACTGATTACCTTCTAAGTACAGTTTCATTCTCCTGCCTCTGCACTTATGTAGCAGCTCTCCTTTCTACACCTTGTATCGTCATGAAGCTGTGTAGGACTTGGGGTGGTGGCATCTTCCCGGGACAGATTCCAGGCATTTGTTCATTTTCTTTTCGTGTGTGATGTCTTTCTGTAACCACCCTCATCTTGGACTTAACAGGTCTATTTTGACACAGAGCTTCATCCCCAGGGATTTTCCCTACACGTCCTTACTCTTAAGGCCTGGGTGAGCGCTCCAGGTCTCAGCTGAACTTGTGGAGCCGGAGGTGAGGCGTCTTATGTTGACTCCCTACACATCTCCTAGCACTGAGGTGATTTATCATTTTCAACGAATACTTAGTTCTGGTTAGCAGAAAACTTGTGCTACGTAGATGCTCATCCTTCACACGGCCAAAGAGAGCCTGGAAGCCTCAGTCAGACTCTGTCTCCACGCCCTTTTATGAAGCTACGTCTTCCCCAGTCACCTGCCTTCGCTTTTCTTACTATTTTTTTTAGTTTTTGAGACAATATAATTCCAGCATGACTGCATAAGCTCAGGAGTGCAAGAAGTACAAACGTGAGCTGAGTAAGAATGACAGGCACAGACTTGCCGGAGTGGACACTCGCCTTTCAGCGACAGCCTTGTGAGTGCACTATTCAGTCCTCAGCCTACTCAGCAAACCGCTGCTGTAGTTCACTGTGCTGTCCGTGGTTAACGTGGAAAGGAAGCCCAGGAACTTCATGTGATTATGAACTTCCTCCTTTCAAGGATTATTCTTGTTTTGAAAACTGTGAATACCCAAGAGGAAGTACTTAATATATCTTACTCAATTTTATAGATTTTTTTTTTATAGTAGGAAGACAGACTTGATAGAAGTAATTGTATTGTGGCTGGAATAAAAACTGTGAATGTATGATTAATGATTCATAATATACTATGAGGTAATAATGGTGAATTAGGTATATTATTATAAGCCAATGTTATTAAAAATTAAATTCATGCTAAGTTTTGGGAGAAACATTCAGAATTTTAAATGCAGGTGGTTAGATTCTAAACCGTTATTTGATTCAACATACTATACTGCCTTTGTATCATAAAATTATGCTTATTTTCTTCATGACATTTATTATAAGGTCTATCCTCATGTATTTCCTATATTCCTAACTTTCTACTTTCTTTTTAAAAATTCTGTGGATAAACAAGGAGCAGACATTTCCCACTTATAAACATCTGTCCATTGGTCAGCCCAGGAACAGGTTTCTGGTGAGGATGTACTTAAGCATTTGTTAAGCTGATAAGTGTATGCCACCAGTATAAGGTGATCACAATTGGAAAATGTCCACACATTTGGAATGTTTGTATTCATATTTTGTGCCACATTATGATAACAAAACTAGAGAATACCCGAAGGTGATATACCCATTAGAGGTTTTACAACTATAATATAATGCAATATATATGTATTGTATTATAATATAATATATTATAATATAATACAACTATAATATAATATATGTTATATAGTAATACTATATAATAAAATATAATTATATAGTAAGTAAACTGTTGTGGCAGGATTTGTATTTTTAATAGGTAAATGTCACTAGGAACCAGTCTTAGAGATATGCTAAGCACCTTCTAGTGGACGGGGGCTCCCGTTTGATGCTGGAGAGCGGCTGACCCATCTCATGTGTCTAGGCATCACGTTGGGCTGAAGTTGAGTGATGCCTGTGTTTGCCAGCTTGGATTTGTTAGAAGAAAAAGAAAAGAACAAATTTTGTTAACAGTTGTTTCACGAGTCTTTGTATCCCATATTTGGCTAACAATGTATGCTGATTGATTTCTCAAGTATTTCTGTTGATTTTAGAACTACGTAGTTCCGGGTTTTGCAGTCTACTTGACAAATGCACATGCATTTATGCTGATAAGAATTATTCTGATAAGAATCAGAAGCACAACTACCTGATGGTTTTAAGGCCAATTTTTGTGTTTAACAAGATGAAGATATGCAGTAGGCCTTTCATTTACATAAAATTAAAGGAAGATGCTTCAGCAAATGCAAATAAATGCAAAAAGGAGCATTTTTAATTTTGACTCGTGATTAGTATCAACTATCACGATGTGGTAATAAGACAATACAGAATTCTGCAGCGTATAACTAATGGTGTGAGCTATTTATAAACAAAACATCCTGATTAATTTATTTTATGAAATGTATTTGTTTGATGATGTGTCCGACTCTGTCTTCAGAGCCTGGGAACTTTGTAAATGTTTTACTACAGGACTCATGCTGCCTCTGTAGTGCCACCCATGTGACATGAACAGCAAAATGGGTGCTTTGTCTTGCTACATTTTTGTTTGAATTGACCATTTAATCTCTGTATATTCATATTGATTACTTAATGTTCAAATTTAGAAAGGGAAACACAAACTGTTTTACATGAGAAAACAGTAGACTAAGGTTAAACCTAACATGTCAAGTTCATCATCATCATCATCATCATCATCACCATCACCATCATCATATCGTCGTGGTTGACCCCAGTAATTTCAAAGATCTTGAAAAAGCATTCTTGTTTTTAAACAGAAAGTATTTTCCTCTAAACAGTGAGAGGACTTTTCCATTACCAGGAAGAGTAGAACCTTATTGCCCTTCCATTTGAATTACAGATTCTTGGTTCTTTGTTCTCATTACATGTTGTAATAAACTGAAAAGAATTTTTACATGGCCATTCCTTCTGAGGAACTTTCACAGTTAAATGTGATGTGAAACCCCTTCGATCCATTCTGATAAAAAAGGGATATTTTCCATAGTGCTCGTTCTTTTGGTGTGTGATAATGCATGAAAGGGTGACATATAATTATGCTCTGCACATCTAAACTTATTATTGCTTACATATACCTGTGTAGTTTCTAGAAAACTAGTTTCAATTGTAATGAGTTTTTCACACTGTACTCCCGAATAATCCTGACATTCTAATATTTTTGACATACTGAAATATGTGTTTCCAGTACTGCCTCTTTCAAATGGAAATAGAACAAAATTTATTGAAAGGCCACACATCTTGTTATTGAGTTGGGATATGACTGAAAAATGTTGCCAGATAGACTAGTGAATGAAGAAATTTCCTTTGGGGTCAAAAGAAACATGCATTTGGGTTCTGCAGTTTCCTTACACTGGAGAGCTTTTTTTTTTTTTCAGGGTTATCCTATGAGTGCCAAAGTGCTTTTGTTGTCTGTATGTCCTTGATGTCAAGTCAAGTGACTCGAGAGCTGTGACAACCCGTCCTAGCCCACATGGTCTGGAATGGACGTTCCTGTGTTGGCAGACCTCCCACCAACATGGCATATAATTATGGCAACTGCTAGCATGAAGGTATTTGGTTTTCACAGTGACATCAGTTTTGTCATTTGTATACAAAACCGTATGAGGATATAAGATGAGAAAATGAAAAGCACAAAAGACCTCAGGAGATTGATACAAGTCAGATACAAGGGAGCAGTCACAACGTCAGTGAGAGGAATCCATCCATCTTTGCTGCAGCCATATTATTCATCCTGCGAGGAAGACCTTTAGGAAGCAGACTGTGGGGCGGGTATATTCTCATAACCTACAAGGTAGGCCGAATAACCATGGAGATTCTGGGAATCCACAAGGTTACAGAGCCATAGGAAACTCTCCAGAAAGATAAAAACATGAGTTGTATACCTTTAAGGGCAGAGATAACAACAGTTCATGCTTTTGGAAAGCTGTCTGGAAGATGCCAGGGTTCTTTGAACTAACCGTGCTAGCACCAAACATCCATAGTCCGTGTTCCTGTCTGTTCCACATCCCTTCTGTAGTTTTACCAGCTCTCCATTCCCTCACCATCTCCTTTCCTCTTTATTCTCATTTTTCTTCCTTTCCTGATGCAATTGCCTTTGCATTGTGGACTTCTACATTTTGTTTTTCTCCGCTAGGGGTTGAGACTCTCCTCTGTGGGCTTTCTGATTTGCTCAGATTCACACATCAGGTGATGCAGAATCTTAGGGTTTCTACCTTAAACTGAAATACAATAGAAGACTACCCAAGGTAAGCCCAAATGTGTATGCGCATTTCTTGGCCATTGGTATTTCGCTTTACCTGTGTGCGTGGTTCAGGGCAAGGTCAGGCTTCCGCATACGTAGGTAGCATGTGACGAGCTTTGTCTCAATGAAACTTGCCACACTTGCTATATCTTCAGCGTGTGCCTCAAAGGGTTTCCCCAGAGCCGCCCCTTTGCTGCAAAGCTTAAAAAGAATAACACGTTAAGCCTCCTGGCCCTGCTGCCACACAAGCTATCTTTTTAATAAGCAAGATGTACACACACATATAACTTTCCAGAACTATGTAAAATCTTAATATTTTGGTTGTAAGTTAAATGGCTCCTGTTCATTATTGTGTGACTATAATAAAAATGTGACATATTTTACCGTAAATGTTTCCTATAAAATATTTTAAATGTGTGATAGATATTGAACAGTGCCATTGGCACAGAATGTTTTAAAATGAAAGCACACAATAAGCAAAGATATTAAAAGAAAACTTGTCATAAATCATATTAAATACCAGTGCTTTTATGAAAGCCCAACGGAGCAATGATCTAGCTCACTATCAAGTTTGATTTAATATAATAAGGGCTATCGGAAGTAAACTCCTAGGAGCCATTAACCTGATCGGTGATTAATTTGAGTCTGAATCAGATCCTCTAGGATGTTACTGAAAGAAAAGAAGTGAAAAATTTATTAGGATTTATTGGCAGAAGCCACAGTATCTGAGAAGCATGGCAAGAAAATGGAATTCTTAATAAAAATTCCAGGAAGCTAGTGGTTTCTGGGCAACGTAGATAAACTGAAGAGGAAGAAATTAATTAATATTTTGAGAGAACTACAAACATTAACAAATGTCAGTAGCATGGCAGAGTGGGTCAGCACTTTCTTCTCTCAGAGTTTTCTAATAATCTTGCCGTGGAGGCAGTTGGGGAAGGGGGAACCACACCTCTCGCCCACTGGCTTTATTCACAATATGTGGTTTGTGGTTCTTTTATATCTTTATTTGTATTTATGGTAGGGGAAATGTTCTCACTGGAGATAACAATTCATATTATCTTATATAGTCTTGGGTCCTGCTTGTTATTTATACTAACACTACTGTGAATTTATTTTAAAAAAATGCAACTTTGTTCACAGTGGGTATCTTGTGTTCTAAAGTATTTTGCCATTTTTAGTTTTATCTAAAAGTACAAACACTATATATTCTTCCTTATCAGTAGATCCTAGCATTAAATGTTTAGATTGGGAATAAGCTCAGCAACCTGGAAAATAAAAAGGACTATGGGCCACAGAACTAATAAGAGCTCTAAGGGGGATATTGGAAAACAGACAGAGGGACTCTTACTAGGGACGGAGTGGGGAGGGTGATACTGAGGGAGTGGGGGAGGGGAGAATAACATTAAGGAGTTTGAGAAAGCCATATGGAAATATATTATTTTATGTTGACTTAAAATACACATATAAAATACATATGTAAGTCTGCATATAGACATGTATATAGCTTAAACTAATTAAATTGTGCCACGTGGGTGATAATGTTTTCTCATAAGAGCCAGAGACTAGCAAAAATCTCAATGCCAGGTCTGGGAAATCTCCCTTCCTCTTATTGGTCATGGAAGTTGAAGAGACTTCTAGAACAATGTGGGCCAGTGCTGTTGCCCTGGGTTGCCTCCCTAACTGTGGAAGGAAGCGGGCAGTATGGAAGACACCATACATGTCAGACATAGCACTTGAGAAGAATCAAGCTGGAGCTGACTTGGAAGGCTCCTCTCTGAGGACCAGCTTTCCTGGCTTTGGAAGGTGCTAGGTATCCTTCCAGTGGAGTAAAGCAATCTATAGTCTGCATCTGGGAAGCTCAAGAACCACATAATGACCAGCCCAGAAAGACAAACCCATACAAACCACTTCACTAGGCTCTAGGCTCACTCAAAGGGAGTAAATATATGCTTGGTACTCTAAAGCAAATCTATGCTTGGTACCTAGCCATCTGGTAGAGAGCTGACTATGGCCACATTCCTGAAATCGTATTCATTTCAAATACAGTCATACAAACCTCATACCCTCATCACAGAAACTTCACATCAGAAACTTCCTTTTTTTTTCTTTTTTTTATTATTTTTATTTTCTATTTTCTTTGTTTACATTCCAAATGATTTCCCCTTTCCCAGATCTCCCTTCCCGATATGTCCCATAAACCTTCTTCTCTCCACCCATTCTCCAATTACCTCCCTCCTTTTTCTCTGTCCTTATATTCCCCTCCAATGCTAGATCAATCCTTTCCGGGATCAGGACCCTCTCCATACTTCTTCATGGGAGTCATTTGCTATGCGATTTGTGCCTTGGGTATTCAGAGCTTCTGGGCTAATTAATATCCACTTATCAGAGATTGCATTCCATGTGTATTCTTTTGTGATTGGGTTACCTCACTTAGGATGATATTTTCCAGATCAAACCATTTGCCTAAAAATTTTGTGAATTCATTGTTTCTAATTGCTGAGCAGTATTCCATTGTGTAAATATACCACATTTTCTGTATCCATTCCTCCTTTGAGGGACAACTGAGTTCTTTCCAGCTTCTGGCTATGAACATAATGGAGCATGTGTCTTTATTGCATGCCGGGGAATATGCCCAGGAGAGGTATAGCATGGTCTTCCGGAAGTGCCATGTCCAGTTTTCTGAGGAACCTCCAGACTGATTTCCAAAGTGGTTGTACCATCTTCCAGCCCCACCCGCAGTGGAGGAGTGTTCCTCTTTCTCCACATCCTCGCCAACACCTGCTGTCTCCTGAGTTTTTGACCTTAGCCATTCTGACTGGTGTAAGGTGAAATCTCAGGGTTGTTTTGATTTGCATTTCCCTAATGACTAATGATGTTGAGCACTTCTTAAGGTGCCTCTCGGCCATCTGAATTTCTTCTGGTGAAAATTCTTTGTTTAGATCTGTACCCCATTTTTTAATAGGGTTATTTGGTTCCCTGGGGTCTAACTTCTTGAGTTGTTTGTATATATCTGGCCTCTTGCAGGGCCTGGAGATGTGGTGTTGTAGCCTAGGCTGTTCTGGATCCTGAAGCGGAGATCTGAAGGCTCCTGCCAGAGGCCTCAGGACTGGAACCTAAGCTCTGTGGGGCCAGACCCACTGGAGCAAGCTGTGTCCTCCCAGCCTGCCTCCAGGTGCACAACAGGCCTCTTGCACTTCCTGGAGACTGAGTGCCGTGGCCCAGGCTGTTCAGATCCCGAAGCAGACACCTGAAGGTTCCCACCCGGGGCCTGCTGGACTCACCAGAGCACACTGACTCCTCCCAGCTGGCCTCTCAGGTGCCCCTCTGGCCTCTTGCAGGGCCTGGAGATGTGATGCTGTAGCCCAGGCTGTTCTGGATCCCGAAGCGGAGATCTGAAGGCTCCCGCCAGAGGCCTCAGGACTGGAGAAACTTCTTAAAAAAATAGACAACTGGTCAACCTGCAGAGTCCAGCTAACTATGGGCAAACCCAGTTAATACAGCTACAGCAAAACCTGTGCATCTAAGGTTCAGGAAGCCTGGTGGAAGATGGAACAGAAGCCTTGTATGATCCAGAGGGCCAGGGCATCTTCTTTGAGACAGTGTCTTCTACATGTGATAGGGAAGATACCTTGATAAACACCAGCAATACATTGACATATACAAGACCAGCACAATAACAGCACTAACTGGCATGCCAGCACGGATAAGCAAAGAGGACAAGATTACACTAGATGAAGAACTCTAAGCAATTAATGGCTATCAAGAGAATGAGATTCAAACTCGATATGGAAAAAATAATGAACCCAAGAGAGCCCAAACAAACCTGAACAATAAAAGAACTTCAGGAGGAATCATCATCGCTGACCTCAAGCTGTAGTACAGAGCAATAGTTAAAAAAACTGCATGTTATTCATACAGAATCAGACACATTGATCAATGGAATCAAAGTGAAGACCAAGAAATAAACCCACACACCTATGGACACTTGATTTTTGATAAAAAAGCTAAAACCATACAATGTAAAGAAAAGAAAACATCTTCAGCAAATGGTGTTGATTTAACTGGATATCTACATATAAAAGAATGAAAATAGATCCATGTTTATTACCCTGCACAAAACTCAAGAATAAGTAGATCAAGGACCTTAACATAAAACCAGATACACTGAATATCATTGAAGAGAAATAGGGAAATCCCCCTGAACACATTGGTACAGGAGACAATTTCCTAAACAGAACACCAATGGCTTTATTTGTAATAGCCAGAAAGTGGAAACAACCTAGCTATTCCTCAACTGAAGAATGGATATCTACTCAATGGAATACTATTCCACTATAAAAAATGAGACATCATGAATTTTACAGGCATATAGATGGATCATGAGAATATCATCCTGAGTGAAGTAAGCCAGTCCCAAAAGGATATGCATCGTATATACTCACTTCTAAGTGGATTTTAGCCATATAGTACAGAGTACCCTCGATAGATATAGTCCAGACCCAAGAAGGCTGGACAGGAAGGAGGGCACAAGCAAGGATACTTGAGTCTCACTTGGAAGGGTAATTGATAGTCATGGAAGGCAGATAGAGGGAGGGAACTAAGTGAGAAGGAGGATTTGGAGGAGAGTAGGGGGTTGTAGGGTTTGGGTGTGGGAAGAGGTAGGAGGATGGTCAGATGACCATGAGAATGAATGAAAATCTGAAAGTCACAAAGAGGATGTGTAGGGGTCATCTCCAGGAAGTGATAGGGACCTGGGATTGGGTGGTGCCCAAGAATCAGTGGGGGTGCCCTTCACTGTGATTGGGGATATGGAGCTTGGAAAGTCTGCTTCCTGTGGCTAGGTAGGAATCCTGGTGGAGAGATAGGGACACCAACCCACCTAAAAAACTTTAGACTCAAAATGTAGTTTCTCTCCAAGAAATTCAGGAAGGGAGGATGAAGCAGAGATGGAAGGAATGGCCAACCCATAACTGGCCCAACCTGAGACCCATCCCATGGACACGCACCAATCCCTGACACTACTAATGATACTCTGTTGTGCTTGCAAACAGGAGTCTAGCATAGTTGTCCTCTGAGAGGCTCCTCCCAGCAGCTCACTCAGACAGGCATCTACCTACCATCAAACAGTGGGTCAAACTTGTCAACTCTTAGTAAGCAGATGAGGAAAGATTACAGCCCCTAAAAGGATAGGAACACCACCGGAAGACCAACAGAATCACCTAACCTGGAACCTTGGGGCTCTCAGAGTCTGAACCACCAACCAAAGAACATGCGTGGATGGACTGGACCTAGGCCTTCCTGCACATATGTAGTAGATGAGCAGGTTGGTCTTCACGTGGATTCTAAACAACTGGAACGGGGGCTATCCCAAAAGTTGTTGCCTGTACATGGGATATGTTCTTCTAGATGGGCGCTGAGTCTGTCCTCAGTGGGAGACAAAGTACCCAGCCTAGCAGAAGCTTTTGAAGTGCCAGGGTTGAGGGATACCCAGGGGGAGGAGCCCACCAGCTCAGAGGAGAAGGGGAGGGTGGAAGGATTGTGGGAAGGAGTGAGGGTGAGGGCGTAAAGTAAAGTGAATTCACTGTAAAGTGAATAAATAAGATAATAATAATAAAATTTTGTTTTTAAAGAGGAGATTCAGCCTTTTACAGGGAGGAGCCCCATGATAGGTTATCCATTCCCACATGGTCAACTCTAAAATACATACATATGAGCAACACTACATGACTCAGCCTTCATATATATAATGTGAATGCATATATATGCATATAAAAATACATTATATGTGTGAACATATATACACATATGCATACATGTATGTGTATAAGCATATAATGTATATATATATATTCATCAATTTGAGAGGGAGCAGCAGAACATGGGAGGAATTGCAATGTGGAGTGAAGGAAGTAGGAAAGCTGTAGACTGATATCTTCATTCATGTGTGAAATTATTTTAAAAAGCTAAAGCAAACAAAACCAAAATAACTTATTTGAAAAAGAGTATAAAATACAAATGCTTTATATTCCCCGTTCAAATTGCTAGTTAATTGATACAATACCTTGTTTTATAGATTTATATTGTTTTAACAATTCTTTGCCAATTTGATGGGTAGAACATACATATTTACTCAGTAAGTAAGTATTTACCGAGGGCCTGTTACTGTACACCAGGCAAACACTGCTACACTCACATTCAGGCACGAATGAATTAGGTCCTTTTCATGAAGGTTTTGTAATTGTAACTCTATGTGAATTTGTTTTTCTAATCCTTGCCTATTTTCTTTCCAGCTTAATCTTTTTATTTTAAACAAACATTTAAATATAAAAATGATTTCTTTTCTAGTAATAGCTACATACATTTATGGTATATATATGTGTGTATATATATATATATATATATATACATACATATATATATATATATTTATATTGTTTCATTTTATCATTTTATCTCTTAAGTACAATCATGTAGTTTTACTCGTTTTCAAATCTTAAACTAAAAGAAACAAACCACACATCGTGTGTGTTCTTCAGCCTTCTGGGTATGGACGGGCCTTCACCGTCAAGCACATCCTGTAGAGTTCTGGCTCCCACATAGAAGAGAGGCTGTGAATGGTCCATCAGGACATTTAGATCCTTCATGACAAGAGGAAGCTGACCTTCAGGCTCCCTCGTATTAGAGTGTCTAAGAATACCGAGGGTGAAGAATAAATATCCCGCCTCTGAGTGTCTGCAATGTGGTCTCCACTTTCACGACACTCAAGGACAGAAAAGCAATAAAAATGATCATTCTTAGCACTCAGACTGGAACACCTCCTGAAACCAGGCTCTGAGACTACGGTGAAAGGCAGGACAACTTGACAGCTCAGATTCAAACGAGAAAGCACACAGCTTCTGCGTAGGTTTTATGTGTATTTGTGGTAATCTTGCTTTATCAATCACGCTTTGTAGGACTGAGAACTTTATTGATTTTATTAAAGAATGCTTAGCTGCTATTTTCAAAGCAGTACATTGTAGCAATCGGCTTGGGGATGAGGTGAAGTGTTACATGTTAAAGCTGTAAGTACTCTCACAGGCCATCATTTTCAGAAGGCCACCACTGGGATCTTAAAGACACAGCGGCTACTTAGTGGAACTTTACATTTTCAGTGAGGGCAATGCTATGGGCTGTGCAGTTGAGTCTCCAGAAGACAGAGGACCTCCACGAGGGGTCCTAAGGAGAGCCACTGTGCTCTGCTTGGCTTGCATAAAAAATTTCTTCAAATAGAAGAACAAGACATGGAGTCATAGGATGAAAAATGGATTAAGGTGCTAAATTCTAATTCTGGAAAAATATTTTGAATTAGGAAAAATAGTAAGTGTTAATTTTTAGTTTAGAAGTAGCCCAAGTTCATTCTCAAATTGAGAAAATGCAAGTACTCGCAATGTTAAAAAAATGCTGTCAAAACTTTTATGGATATAATTGTATTAAAGAGATGGAAGATGTTACAATGAGATTTCAGTAGCAGATTAGACTCAAGCTAAAATTTTAATAAGAAGGTACATACTTTGCACAAATGGTTTTTCACAAATTTTCTAGAAACAGTAAGATGATTATGCTAGAATTAGAAGATATTTTTTCCGAAGGTTATTGATATACTTCCCTGAAGTAATAAATATCTTACCTATGTTGAGAAATCATGGATAAAGACATTTCAAGGTTTGTAATTCAATTTTTAAAAAATACCCAATAATAACAGATATATTTGTCTCATTTTCAAAATTGTTTGCCCGCAACATTAAGAGTGACCATCATTAGCAGGATTTATATGGCTAATAAGTTAGCGTTCTTAAACTACTAAGAAGGAATCTCTGAGGCTGTGTGAGAGAGTACAGTGAGTCGTGGGAAACAGGGTGTTCTGGTTTGAGTGCGAAATGTCCCCCTGTCCTGTGTCTGAATGCTTCCATCCCAGCACAGTCACTACTTGGAAGCACTTTTAGGAGCTTGTTCTGTCTGGAGGACTGCAGGTGCTGGGGAGGGACTTGTGGGCTATAGCCTGGCTCCATTCTGCCCTGAGCTCCCTGTTCATTGGTTCCTAGACTTGAAGCATCTCACGCCCGCCTGAGTCTGCCACACCCATCCCAGCGCTGCAGACTGCACTCTTCCAAACTGCCAGCAGAAACCAATCCCTCTATTCTTCTCAGGTGTTTGGTCCCAGGGATGAGAAAATAAGCGACAAATGAGACTTTAAATTTCAGCTCTCAATATCTACAAGTCTAAGCTACAATCATCTTTAAAGTTTACATACTGCTTTTAGAAATTAGAAAAACAATCCAAAGATACTACCATTGCTGACGATTGACTTTAACTTTTGACAGTTTCTATGCTTATGTTTTTGTATCATTCTAAATAATATTTATTAAATCTTTATAGGTTTTTATATCCTTTGCATTACTTTTTAAATTATAGAAGTAGAATATGCTCACTAAAACAGACTCAGTAATAGTTAAAGGTTTCACTATTTTCTTTTTAACAAATGAGAGCAAAGCTAGATCACTAAGGCAAGAGAACACTAATGGAGCAGAGTTATGAGTGTGAGAAACTTAACCCACATAGAGATTACAATTGTGGTGTAACTACCCATGCAGCACAGCACAGGACAGGACAGGACAGCACAGCAAAGCACAACGCAGCGCAGCACAGCCCAGTGCAGCCCAGCCCAGCTCAGACCAGACCAGACCAGACCAGCCCAGCCCAGCCCAGCACAGCACAGCACAGCACAGCACAGCCCAGACCAGTGCAGCACAGCCCAGCACAGCCCAGCACAGCCCAGCACAGCCCAGCACAGTGTAGCACAGCCCAGCCCAGCACAGCACAGCCCAGCACAGCCCAGCACAGCACAGCTCAGCACAGCACAGTGCAGCACAGCACAGCACAGCACAGCCCAGCCCAGCACAGCACAGCATAGCATAGTACAGCACAGCACAGCACAGTGCAGCACAGCACAAGCCCAGCCCAGCGCAGCCCAGCGCCACACAGCACAGCACAGTGCAGCACAGCACAGAAGAGCACACACAACACAGCACAATGTAGCACAGCACAATCACAGCACAGCACACAACAACAGAATACACATTTTTAGAAGTTCCCACAGGAAAGCCACCTATGTAACAATTGCCTGAGTCATGAAATGGTCTTTAACACATGGGAAAAATAGGAGGCTTTCTGAGAATAGACCATAATGGACCCAAACTCAAAATAAAAGGCTCTAAATTAGGTGGGTGTCTTAGAGTTTCCATGTTGTGAATGGATACCATAACCGAGGCATGCCCTTATAAATGACAATGTAGAATTGGGACTGCCTTACAGGTTCAGAGGATCAGACCAGTACAATCAATGGGGCAGCATGGCAGTGTCCAGCCAGGCATAGTACCAGAGGAGCTGAGAGTTCTACATTTTGTTTCAAAATCAAACACTGCTTCAAAAACTGACAGCTAGGAAGGTGGTCTCTAAGCCCACCCCTACAGAGACACACTTCCTGCAACAAGGTCACACCTCCTAATAGCGCCACTCCTTGGGCCAAGCATATTCAAACCACCATAGTTGGCACAGTGGCATACATCTCTAATCCCACCACTGAAGAGGCTAAGGCAGATGGATCTCTGTGAGGTTAAGGACAGCATGGTTTACAAAGAGAATTCCAGGAAAACCAGGGCAACATGCATACACACACACACACACACACACACACACACACACAATCACCATATGCATATATATATATACACACACACACACTTACAGAGATACACAGACAATCCCCCCACAAGCACACATAGACATACAGACAGACCAACACAGACAGACACACAAACAAGCCCCCCACAAACACACATAGACATACAGACAAAACCACACACAAACACACAGACATACATACATATAAACACATACACAAACACACATAGACATACAGATAGACCAATACAGACAGACAGACAGACACACACACACACACACACACATACTCTCACATATATCCAATTTGAAGGTCTCACAAGGACACAGTTATTTTGAAGTATGTATACATACCATAGGAACACATAGAAACATTCCTGGTGGCTGAGAAATGCAAATTAGGGCAAGAGTAAGCTATCCTTACACATCTACCAGAATTTTATTAAACTTAAGAAACTGATGTGGTGGTTTAAAGGAAGAGGGCCACCATAAATCTCAGGCATGTGAAGACTTGGTGCCAGTTGTTGACTCTGTTTGGAGAGGGAGTTGTGGCCTTACTGGGGGAACCATGTCACTGACACTGGATTTGAGGTTTCAAAGACTGTTCCCTGTGAGCTCTCTCTGTGCCCTGTCTGAAGCTGGAGCTGTGATCCTGCTGCTCCTGGTTCCCAGGTCCACCTAGCATGTCTGCCACCTGCTGTGCCTGCCTCTGTGGATCCTAATCCTCTAGAAGTCAAATGTGAATCCTGTCTTTTATAGCTTGCTTTGGGCATGGTGTTTTATCACAGCAATAGAAAACTAACTAATGCAGACAGCATTTGAAGCAATGCTGCAAGCAGGACCAGCCGCAGTGGTGAAGGTGTGCGGGACTGACACATCCTCTCCCAATGGCTTGAGAATAGACCCAGGAGATGAGGAAGTCAGGCCTAGACAGAGAGCTCATTTTCAGATAAAAGCCCTGAGTTCTGGAGCACCTGCATGCCCGACTCCAGCCTCAGGGAGTTAGGTGGAGATCACCCCCAAGCCGCACTTCAGTTTGTATCTGCTTCGCAGCTCACTTCTGTGCACGTCCAGTCTGTAGGGAGGTGTGGATGCAGACCAGGCAATGCATTTCTAGAGACCTAGCAGAAAACATCAGCTGGAGCGTCTGACAAAAGAGATGGGTTTTATATTTTCATGTTTGTACTTCAATTTTGGGAGTTATTATTATCCTATTCAATAAAAGAATTGTCCACAACAGATTAGATAAAACCACAACTGAAAAAAACAGAACTATCTCTTTATTATGATGGCTAAAGGAACCGTGTTAAATTGCTAGGAATTTAGATGATTCAGAAATTACGAAGAGTTAAAAATTTTAACTTCATTATTAAGCTTGCAGCTGAGACTAGTATAGTTGATTATGCAATGGAAGCCCACCCTGTGGAGGTTTGTACATCTCCAGTTGTCTATGAACAGAAGTGATACTTGTTATCATTAGCCAGTTTATGATGCAATCAGTTTTTATGTTTGCTCCTCTGAAAGAGACATTTCCATGTTAGCGTGTATACATATATGTGATTATTTTTAATGCCTGGGTTTACAAGATTCCTGCTTAATTCTTTCTACAAGAACCTTCCTTAGTAGCAACTCGGGATCATTATACATACACACACACACACACACACACACACACACACACACACACACACACACACACACATAAACTCAGCCTTGTCCATATGCCCTTTACCCATGTTTCACTGTTTCCAAGTTGTTAGGTTTTGTTCATGAGTTGAAATCACTGAGTCAGAGTACACAAGTCAGTTAAAGCAACAACAACCACAACCTCAAACTACTACAGAATATATACCACAGGAGCTCACTCAAACCACTGTACCCTCACCCACAAGGCTAAATCTCTGGATTTTCTGCCTTACTCACAGCAGGTGTTAGTGATATTCACTCCATCTGCTCTTTGTCCCCAGAAAGGCAAGAATGCTATCTCATCTACGTTTGGTCGCTAGTGTAACCTGTGAGGTTTATCGGCCATGTTCATGGATATGCTGCTTGCTTATGAGGTCTATTCATTGTCAGATTTTACTGTTCTGATGTTTACTCACTCATTTTCATTTGGAAAATGTATAACTAGATTTTCACCCAGTATGCAACTCTCTTAGCTACATTTCTGTTTCTGTGATAAGACACCGCAACCAATGGGACTTACAAAAGGAACTGTCTAATTGGGTTCACAGTTTCAGAGGATTATAGTCCATGTCACTGAGCAAAGTCAGGGATAGCCCCAGAGACAGATGAGGACTCCCACCTCACAGCACAGGTGTGAAGCAAAGAGCAGGCAGTCTTTGAAATGTAAGTCTTTGAAACTTTAAATCCCGGGGGCAGTGGCACGCCTCCTCCAAGGCCACACCCCCTAACCCTTCCCAAACAGTTCCACCAATGGGGGCATCCTCATTCAAAGCACTGCAGAGATGTATTGTGAGTTATAGCTATAGACATTTTCTGGCTTGTGCTTTAGAAGGCAGATGGGAAAGTTCCCTATCTCCTTCGTTATTTGGGAACACTGAGAAATAAATAGATAAAACTCTGAGTTCAGTTCCTCTCACCTTCTCGCACCGCACCACTTGATTATTATTCTGCCACGGTTTTTTTTTTTTCATGTTTTGCATCCATTTTGTTAATTTTTTGTTTTCCTATAAAATCATTAGTTTCATCCAGAGTATCATAAAATCTGTCATTACAGTGAAGAACATTGCACTTAAAACCTGTGCTCCAAGGTGACCTTAGTCAGAATTTTCAGAACTTGGATTATTTTGCTTCTTTTTTTTTTTTTTTTTTTTGAGAACAGCATACTCAGATAAATCTGTTAATTTTCCTTTTCCTCACTCATGCTTTTTGGCTTTATTTCTCCCTCTTGGTTTTCCTTTTGATGGCTGTTCTTTTGCTAATGTCTTTCAGTGGCTAATTCAGTTTTTCTTATACACAAGTTTGCTATATGAATCTGTGATTTCTCAGAAAAAAACATAATTTTTATTTTCATGTGTCTTATGAGAGCTAGTTAAGAAAGAGTGGGATTATTATTTTTTAAAACTCTGCCATCTGCTTTTTCTTTTTCTTTTTCTCTTTCTTTTTCTTTCTTCCTTCCTTCCTTCCTTCCTTCCTTCCTTCCTTCCTTCCTTCCTTCCTTCCTTCCTTCCTTCCTTCCTTCTTTCCTTCTTTCCCTCCTTCCATCCTTCTTTTGCCAGATTGGGCCTTTGTATGGATTATCTGCTTAGTTAATTTGCACATTTTGTTTTATATTCATACTAATTTTCATTAATTCTCATAAGCCTGGGATTTTGGTAAGTTCTGCTTTTATATTTCTTTTTGAGATGAGGTCTTAGTGTTAAGCTCCAGGCTGGCTTTGAACATATGATGACCATTCTTTTTAGCCTCCTAAGCACTGGATTACAAGTAGGCAGCAAGCAGTACACTTGGGGAAATGTTCTGACCATGTGATAGCTTTCAGCAGGGCACTGATGCTGTAATTTCACAGAGGCCCAGGGCTAAGGGGCCTTTTTTTATCATAGGGCATGAAGGGCTGAGAATGAAGCCACTGTAGAAGAAACCCAACAAAGATGCGGAAGTGGGAACCAAGAAGTGCTCTCTCCAATCAAAGCATTGAAGAAAGGGGCTGGAGAAATGCCCAGTCAGTAAGAGGCGTGCTTTCCAAATAGGAAGGGCTGAGCTGGAGCCATGGAATCTGCATAGAAGTCAGGCATAGTGTGTGCACTTGCAATTCTGGTGCTGAGGAGGCAGAGACAGCAGCGTCCCTGGGGCTTACAGGCCAGACACCCAAGCCATCCTAGCCTATGTGGTGAGGAGACTGTGCTTCAAGAAAAGGTCTGCAATTTCTGAGAAATAACCCCTGAGGTTGATGTTTGGCCACCACGTGCATGTGCAGCATTTGAACCCACATACCAGAACACATCTGCACACACATATAAATACTCTCAAATTGCGAGAGGCCTTTTAATAAGCTATATTCTTTTGATTATTTTGAATGAGTGGTTGAGATTATAGAACTGTAGGAAATAATGAAAAATTTTAAAACTTAAAGACTAAATTGCAGAATAAATTCTAGACTAAGAAGCAAGAAGCAATAAGAATCTATATTATATCAAATAAAATTAGAAAATTATAGGACAATTCCTAAAAGATGCAAGATATTAAAGATCCCATGAGCAACGAACTTTTACCAATTCCGACACACATTTACATGCTAATTGCATTTAAAGTCTCAGTGTCTCTACGAAGTATATAAAGCAGGTATTATTGCCCCATTTTCCAGGTATTAAAGCTGTATCAAATCATCTGGTAATCTGCTCTACTTAGTAGTAGAAAGCTGGGATTTATGCTAATATGAAAATTTCTGTTTCTATGAGCTCAGTGTCTTAACCTACTCATCAGCCTTTTTATCTCAATGTCTAGTACTCTGCTGGAAATTATGTCGACCTTCTGTCTCCAGAGGTCGGCGGTTTTCTCATGGGCACAAACCTTCTGGATTCTACTTGAGCTTTAAGCTTGTGTTTCCTCATCACATGGAATCCCTTTGAAGTCCTGTCTTTGTGTAAATTATTCTGGGCTGAAGGCTCACTGGTAGATTGGACTGTTCTCCTGCAGCTCATCTGTGTGGCATTTCACTTGAGAACTACCCTCTAGTATGGTCGCCTTTCCCAGGAGACTAGGAAGGGGGCAAACAGAGAAGCCAGCAAATATGAAACAAGCTGCAGCCACCAGGGCTCACCTCTCTCTTTAATCTTTTCTTTCTCTGTCAGCATGGCGGCTCAATGTGGGGGACACTGCCAGATTCAGCCTTGGAAATAATTAATAAGACTTAACATTTGTGCACAGAAATGGAGTTGCATTGCAGATTATAATAGCATCGAGCACCCCAGACATGACTTTCCAAGAAGAAGGAGAGTCTGTTGGTGTTCTAGTCGCAACAGGCAAAAGATTCTCCCGTGTCTCTGACTTAGGCGTGCGGAGGGTTTAGGTAAGGTTGACTTACCTGTGAGTGCTGTTGGGAATTACATCCAGGGCCACATGCATGCCCATGTAGGGTATACCCTCTGCCACCAGGGTATGCACGATCACGCATGCACCCAAATGTCCTTTGTATCAGCTGTTTTCCCTTTAGAACTTAAAACAAAATTGCACTTGCTATCTGAAGCTCTTGGCATATATGTGTGTGTATATATATATATATATATATATATATATATATATATATATATATATATAATTTGCTTTCTTTCATCTCTTCTTGTAGGCTAATGGATGTTGATGACGGAGAATTAGACAAAACAGTTTTGTCTCCATTCTCCAAATCCCTTCACAGAATCTTTGAAATTCCCTTTCAGACACTAAACTAAATGGTCAGAACTTCAAGTGCCTTATCTTAGGAATTAATGCTTTTCTCCTCCAGTGGGTGTCTTCTCTGTTCCCTCAAGGGAAGGGAAAGCGTCTCTCCTCTGCAGACTAGCACCAGATGGTTCCATGTTTTCGTCCTTTTTCACGGGGAGGTGGAACGAATACGGAGCTCATCGCTTGTAACTTCCACACAGATCCACTCGGGTGTCTCCTCAGGAGAGACACTTTGGTGTGCAGGGCTAAACGATGAGGAGAATTATGCTCACATGTCGCTGGGACTAACAGGACCTTCAGGGTTTCCAGAGTGATACTTTTCAGCCAAGTAGGCCATGGTGTGACCTCTATTAAATACTTGGAAAATAAGGCTACACCCTCCCCCCCCTCTGCCCCCGGCGGTAAGCTACTGAATGACAGTTAGAAGTAATTAATCATTCCTACTCCTGTTTGTTAAAATAGCTGTGCCACAGCCTTGCTTTTTTTCCCTTCCTAGTTACCCTTAAAATTGAGGTGTGGCCACTGAGGCTTTATTCCGCTGTGTTTCACCTTGGTCTGACCAGCCAGTAATTTGTGTATGCTCTGAAGCATGCAGATGATACACATTAACCTTCAGGACTTTTAAAAGGGATACCCCCCAAACTCTAGCTAGATAATGGGTAAGGCAGATAGAATGTGGAAAGGGAGAGATAAAAGAATACAATAAATCTTAACTTATGCCCCTGCATTTTAACTCTAAGGCTACACTTTTAAAATGGAGATGTTAACAAGTTTGCTTATTTTAAAGTAGTTGTTGGTGTTGCCAAGGAAATATATCATCATGGGCAATCTCAGATCTTGTACAGTTGTTCTAACAGCCAGCATTGATTGAGAGCCCTGTGTTTGGCATTGGAATTGTCCTTTATAAACAGTATCCTATTAAAAAAACAATCCTTTAGAGATGGTTTTCTTATTAAATATTATTACTCCCAATTTTCTGACGAGGAAATTGGGTTGAAGAGAGGGCATTCAATCTTCAGACAGGATGCAGAAGAACTACTATTCAAATCACGTCTGCAGCTAACCTCAGTCTCAAGTAGTGCGCGATACTGCCCCTCAGCTGGCTGACACTTATCAAAGATCACATTGCCATGTAGGACCATGTCTACCATATCCATATCTGTCTGTCTTTTCTACTCTCTCATCTGTCACTGTTTATCTACGTCTCTCTGCCTTTCTCCTCTCTCTCTCTCTCTCTCTCTCTCTCTCTCTCTCTCTCTCTCTCTCTCTCTCTCTCGTTATCCCACTGTCTCATCACTAGATTACCATTAAGATAGCAGAGTGTAGGCTGGGTAGGAAAACTCATAAGTCAACATCGATTGAACAAACAACCAAGTAAGACAGTTTTACGCCTATTAATCAATTTACTATTATATTCCCTTGTTTATAAGAGGAAATAGATATTCATTCCAGGAGGACAGAAGGTTAGACCATGATGAATAAGGAAAGAAATAGTGGGAGCGCCACGGTAAGAGAATGGCCAGAGTGCTAGCGTGCTCACAGGGCTCGTTGGCTGAGCTCTGGGGCAGGCCTTGGGCTGTTGTACCAAGCAGCCTGGAAAGCCAGTGGATTCCTTAAAGACCTGCTGCTCCCTCGGCAGCACTTTCTGGACTGTTGTTCTCCTCTGTGGATAGCACTTATATGAAAATTAGTATTTCAAAGACATTTGAGGATAATGTTTGTGAGACTCTTAGTTTTAACATATAAACAAGATATATGGCATTGTCCAATCATTTTTACTAATTAAATGCCCTTCATAGCTTCATATTATTTAACTGTAAGTAGAAAAAGTTCTGTGAGGGGGTATATTTCCTTTAGGAATGTTGGTATAACTACCCTAAGTCAAGGGAATTAACAATTCTTGGTACTTCTGATAAGGCATAGTTTTCAAGTAGTTAAGAATTAAAGGAATGCCTATAATCTTTGATTTCCTTTCTATGGTCTCTTCCATTCTTGTGTGAAATTTATAGCCATATAAATTATTTTGTAGCAAATGTGCTAAAACACATCATACCAGCTCACAGTTATCATGAAAGCACCCAAACCATCTGCTCTACAGTATTGTTTAACTTGGAAAGCATGCATATATGCCTGCGTGTACACACATATGTACATGCGTGCATGTGAGCATGGTAGAGTAGGCTGACCGAGGTTGGCTTAGCTTACTTGTATGCAGTTGGTCTCAATTTAGTCAAGATAGTTGACTGCAAGCTAGGAGTTGCAGCAAATATGTGTGTTCCGGGAGGCATCATGCTCTCATGTGAAAGGCAGGATGTGTGAGGACAAGACAGTGGTGCAGGTTCCTTTTAAGGCTTTGCTCATTCCAGGCCCTCTGGCACTGCACTGACACCCAGAGTTCTATCTTAAGAACGTGAGCATGGGGTAGACATGCTGTGCTCTGGCAGGGGTGTGCTGAAACGGGACTGAAAACTTCATCTGTACTAGCAAAGGCATCTCTAAGGATTTATTTACCACATTCCTTAATGGGCATCCCCTGTTACGTAGACATGCCAACGCACATGCCAAGACACAGAAAAAACCCACAGGGCTCTGTGATCTATTGTTCTTGCTTTCCTTCTTTTGGCCCAGGTGCCATTTGGACAGAACCAGTTCTGGAATTCCATCCTCTAGGACACCTGTGAATTTTCGTATTAGACAAGTTTCCATGTTCCAATAATAGTAAGCTGCGCTGCAGGACTGCGCAATGCACAGAGCTCTCAGACACATACTGAAAATGTCAGGAAGGATGAGATGGCATGCAGCATTCTACAAACTGACTTTGGACATAGACATTTACTCACTTCAAGATTTTTTTTAAAGAACACCTAAAAAGCCTAAAGTTTTATATAAATCCTTTTAGGAAAGAGTGCCCTAAGACAACTTCTCTGTTTTGTTTTAGTTCTCTTAGAGCCACCATCTGGAGAATAGCCCAGTTTGGAGGGAAATGTTTCTGGAAAGGATTTGAAGAGGGGAATTAGGGGGTTGAGGACACCACATCACAGGCAGGAGCTACAACACTCAGCTCCAATTTACAATCACGTTACCAAGTTACTTCCAAGTTATTCAAATCTAGCCGCATCTCACCATCTTCTAAAATTCCTCCTTAAACACGCTGGAGATGCATGTGCGTATTTAACGGGCACTATATTTGTGTATCTGTTGCTTTTTCTGTAGCCATGAAAGAATGCAATTCTGAGGTCACTTCATCCTTACTGTTACACCAGGTATGGACCTACTTGTTCTAAAATGAACAGCATCACCAATGGATTGTTTTCCTTCCGAGGATGTATGTGTAAATTAACACCTTGATTTTATGTTATGCTGAAGAACACCTTTTGAAAATCATCTATGAGGCTAGGAGAGTTTTGGCTCACTGGAAAATATTTTTTTTACACCTAAAATTTTTTTATGGAATGTTGTAAATCTGCAAAAAAGTCATTTTAAACAGCTGAGATTTTTATGGCCACTCAGGGATAATAAAAAGTTTGAAGAATATATTATATTATGCAAATGAGGAGAATATATTAGTCAATATTATGACTTTAAAAAGGGAACTTGCTCTTAAAAACAGAACAAGGGGGAATTATTCACTGGTCTTTCAGGGAAAATGTCAGCTTGTTTTAGCCAATACCATGAGCCTTCTTTTCACTGTGTCCTAAAACCCAAAGGCATGCCACGCCACGTGATCTTCTGGCCACAGGGAACAATGGTCCCCCGATGGCCCTTAATTACAGCATAACCTTCAGAATGCACAATTCCTAGAGAGCATCTCAGTGCTTAACCCTGCACCACTAAATATGCTCATGAGATTTCAAACTTACACAGCACTTCTACATATGGGATCGTCACTGAACCTCAGGAGGAGGGTGGGCAAGCTCTGGCCCCATCCTGTAGGTAGTAAAGCCAGACTTGGAAGATCTCGCCCTGTCAAGGTCACACCAGCCAGGAGCACAAAGAGACACCTAGAAACTCTCCTGCTTTCAAATACAGGCTTTCCCACGTCTGTACGTTACTGTCTGGAGTATTCTGTCTGTACGTTTGTTTTCTGACCCCACTTCTGTGAGATTGGTCAGTCTTCATCCTGTCTTATGATTTTGAAAAGTAATAGGGGTAAGAATTAAAGGGAGGAAAGCGGTGTTTTCAAATTTAAATGTTTTGGCTGAAAAGAGGCACAAAATCGATGCGAGAAAAGCTATGCTTCAGAATGAAAATGGAGAGCAGTATCCGTGGGTTTCCACAGAGACTGTTTCAACAGTACAAGTACGTTCGCTCAAGCAGCTTGTGAAGTTCTCTGACGTAGAACACGGCTGCAGCTGATGAGTCACATCTAAGCAGAAAGGAGTTTGTCCTTTTGCTAGAGAAATGATCAGGATGTCAGGGATGCGGTGGCAGGTGATAATTTACACAGAAGTCTCCAGGTCCAAGTGCAGAAAGGAGAGAGCCCCTGCCCTCGACCAGTAAGTACCCGACCGGAGTCCGCTGAGGCTTCTGCGCAAACGTCTTTCACTCCTGAGAGGGAGGGTGGAATTCGCCCAGCCACACAGGAAGTGAAGTTTGGACTAACCCAGCTCAGAAAACAAGGCTTTCCGAGGAGACACCGCCTCAAACCCTGCCTGCTAATGAATGACTCAGCCGCCCCAGACTAAACATACCAAGGGAAAAGGTTCCATCTTGACATTTTGGCTAGCCATATGTAAGGGAAGAAACCCATATGATGTGATAATCCTAACACTTTTAGAGTGAAACTGTAGTGAAACACAAACTTAATATTACAGTAGTGAGGACGGAAATTATTTACTGACTACTTATATATGATATGAGCTGGGCTAAGCTCCCTACCTCTATGTAATTACCCAAACCATCAGTACTTTCATGTTACAGATGATGACGTGTAGGCTGGAGGGATCTAACTGACATCTTCAAGGTCACAACGCTACTGTAAATAACTGACTTTGGGTTCCAACCGAAGCGCAGTGCCCAGGAGGCACACTTTAATTTATACTCTTAAATTCCATAGTACAATATAGTCTTTCAGCCCTTGCTCCAATAGGACTGGCAAAAATATGGGCTACTGGACAGTAGATGTGTGTGTCTACTGAACTCTGTCTCATGTCAGCAATGAGAAAGTAAAAAGGACGAATATAAGGAGGAGAAAAACTGATGAAAGCATTGCTATTTATTTATTTATTTATTTATTCATTTATTTATTATTTACTTATTTTTGGTGGGAACTCCTTGGATTAAAAGTTATCTCTTGGCTAATACAGCGGAAGACTGAACACAAAAGCAATAAGCACCAGTTCTGCTTTGGCTTGGTGCCACGTCACACATACTGTGGGTCACACCTGCTCAAGCACAATACACCCACCAGTGCAGGAAATTGTGATTCACTCGCTCGCTTGCTCGCTCGCACTGTGGGCCACCCTTTAGCTGCGTGAGGCTCCTGGTACCATGCTACAGCTCAGATGTTCAAGAAGCAGACGCAGGCTCCTTCCCAATCCTCCACTCTTTAGGAATGCCTGCCTCACTGGTTCCTGTCAAGATGCACAGAGGAAAATGACTGCATGGAGGAAACATGCACAGGATACATGCACAGCAGCACTCTCTACAATGACTAGGGGCACAATGACTACACTAATTAGGGGTGCGAAGAAACCTGAGGTTTCCTTAAAATTTTCATAAAATGATTTATTTTTATTTTACATGTATGAGTATTTTGCCTGAATGTCTGTCTGGGTACCACATGCATGCAACTCCTGTGAGGACCAGAAGAGGGCGTCAGACACTCCAGGACTGGAGTTACAGTTGATTGCGAGCCACCACGAGGATGCTGGGAATTGAACTCAGGTCCTCTGGAAGAACAGACAGTGCTCTTACCTGCTGAGCCATCTCTCCAGCCCATACAAATCCATTTTTGCAAACTCCCCTGACACTACTTTTGACAGTGCATCTATCACTGATACTATGTGTCCCTTGCTTGAGAATTCCTAGTTTGTTAAGGAATTTCTACCAGAGCCTCAACTTATCAAGCAAACTTTTGAAATATGGTACTATACAAAAGTCGGCAGTGAGCTGATACATACAGATAAAAGCCCAGGTCAGCTGTCTGTGTCCCTTGACAAGTCAGAAACATCTTAAATGTAACCCTCATTATGAAAATCACTTCTAATTTCAAGAAGTGCATGGCTGACAACACTATCATGAACACAAATAAGGAAACCACGATAAAAATGTTCATAATATACAACAATATTCAGTTCCATTCCAATATGTACAGTGAAGCTCTCCAAACCTATGGCTTCCAGTTTCCAAGTCTGTGGTCCTTGCTAAGTATCCCTTTCCCCTTTGCACTGGGCTGCAAAGGTCATAATCCTCACATATTTTAGTACAGAGCTGCTCTGCTTTGGATGTTGTTCACTATGTCAAAGTGTCTGGGCTAGAGGTTTGGTCTCCAGTGTGGCGGTACTAAGACAGTGAAGCCTTTGAGATGAGGGTCAGTGCTGGGTGGAGGTTGTGGGGACATTGACCTTAGCAGGGTTAACACTGGACCCATGAATAAGCCAGCTTCTGACAGTGTAAGGTGTTTTAATCAAGGACCATTACCTATCTATCGTGCATGACTGTTTTCCTTCCTGTTTCTCTACTTACTCCGTTGCCACTCAAGAGAAGGAGGCACCAAGGAGGCTCCTTGGGAGCCTGGGAATTCCAGTTTCCAAATCTATGAGCCGAAGATGTTTGTTTTACTTTTTGGAAGCACTCTTCCTCTGAGATTATAGCCCCGTCAAACTTCATTCTAAGCAGCAGAAAGTTGTGTGGTAAGAGGTGGGAGGTGCTGATTTTCCAGTTAGAACACACAAAGTTTTAGCTCTTAAATAACGATACAAACTGTGAACCACTCTCACTTTCTTTATTAAAAATGCAAATAACCAAAGACCCAGAGAGCTGTGAGTGCATGTGTGTGTGCATGCATGTGTATGTACATATGCATATGTGTGCATGTACATTTGTGTGTGTATGTATGTGTGTGTGCATGTGTATGTGTGCAAATGTACCTGTGTGCAGGTATGTATGTGCATATGTATGCATGTGTACGTGTGTGTGCATGTGTATGTATGTGTGCATGTACGTGTGTGTGTGTGTGTGTGTGTGTGTGTGTGTATTGCACGGTCATCAAAGTAATTTCCTGAGGAAAAGTATTTTTTCAAATGCCCCATTACTTGTTTTTCTTGCTTTCTTTTCTTCTTCTTTTTTAACTTAAAATGTGAGGTTATTATTATTTTTAAGTGAGTATTCTTAAGGAAAACAAGCCTGCTGGGATACACGCTCCAGCAGTGTTGCCAGACTCAGCAAATAAACCCCACAGTATTTAGTAATGGTGGAGTTTTGGAGGAATAATTATTTAGTATTGGTGTGTCACAGACCATAAAGCATCATCAATGTCTATCTCGGGTAACAGAATTATTTCTGCTTGTAATTTGCCTTAAGGTAAGATTCCTTTTACCTGAATTCACTGAAGAGCTCTTCAGAAGGAAAGAGTAAAACTCAAAAGTAAGACTCAAAGAGAACCTGGGGATTTAGCTCAGTCAGGAGAGTGCTTGCCAGCATCGATAAAGCCCTGGGTTTGCCCCCGGATGGTGTACCCCTGGGTGGAGGTCTGTACATGTAATCTCGGCCCTCTACTGACTGGTAGAGGCAAGGGAATCATTGGAAGTACAAGGTTATCTAGCTAGGTGGTGAGTTTGAGGCCAGTTCAAAATATAATACCTTGTCTAATAAAAGAGAGAAAAATATAAGGGAAAAAAACCCCAAGAGACTGAGGCCTACTTAAGACAATCCGGGAGTTAGGTACTAAGCAAAGGCTGGGGAAGTGAGGAGAGCGAGAAGGGCCCTTGGGCAGCTAAATGGAGAGCAGGAGAAATCTGTGAACCCTCACTGTGTCAGTGAGGGGTGGGGCCTCAGGAGCCTCTAGGGAGACAATGCTTCCAGGGAACCGGTAGAATTTCCACACAAGAGAAAGGGCAGTGGGACTGTAGTGGTGTGTGTGTGTGTGTGTAAGTGGCCAGAATTCAGTATATATGTATGACTTTGAATTTGTTAAAGAATGAAAACAATTGTTAAAAAGTCAAGCAACCAAGGATGACTTTTCCATGTTGAATGTGCCAAGCCCCGTGTAGGTCACCTTGGTCACAGTGGAGAGGTGACAATAAGTTTGGGTGCAGTGACGATGCGAGGGAAGCTCCGGGAAGGTCTGAGGGACAGTGTGGCCTCAGAGGTCACACTGATGACTAAGGGATGACTCCATCTGAGGCAGGTTCTGATATTGCCAAGGTTTTAGGCTTAAACGAACAAAGATGTCACTGGATACATTCTGAATGAACTTTAATTTATAAAGTTGTAAAATGTTGTAAAATTATAAAATGTGGGAAGATCAAAAGCAGAAGCGGCCATTGGAGAGCTCTGAGTTCTACTAGGTGCAGGAGATCTGGGTGCAGAAAACTACACGAACCCTAAATGTTCCAGGGGAATGAACCCTGGGAAGCAGAGCTGGAAAATGAGCTGTTACAGCAGGCGGGGGATGGGGAGGTGGGTGGGTGGGTTGGGCTTCATGCTTCTACTGTGAGACAAGACAGGCAGGGAGCAACCCAGAACCACTGATACATAATGACGGGGGGGGGGGGGGGTTGGGGGGAGGGGGCTCTGTTATGTGTTTAACAGATGTCGTGGCAGAATATCGTGGATTCTCTAGTTTCAGAAGAAATGGAGGGGAGAGGATGAAAAGCAGGAGGGGGAGAGAGGAGAAGACAGGAGAGGGGATTGAGAAGAGAGAGGGAAAGGGGGAGGGAGAAGGAGAGGTGTAGGGAGAGGGATAGAAACACAGAAACCAACAGATGCCTGGCACTGACCAGACAAACAGCTTTAAAATAGATGTGTATTCATACCCAAATTAAAAATACCATATGACTTGTTTATATTAGATTAACTGCTTCTGCCTCTTAGTCAGCCAGACCAGAATTTCCATGTCCACTGCCTTCCCATGCCAAGCTCCTGACTCTGTGCAGACTGGAGGGTGGGAGGGAAGTTACTGGCCCCAGCTGATACAGATGAATTGAAATGGCCATCCTGTTTCAACTGCATTTTGGGTTTGCTTAGATGGTTCTCAGCCCTTTAGCTCCCTTCCCCCAGTGCCCACATCTGCCTTGGCCACACGGTTAAGATTTTCATGGCCTTGATTATGGGCTAGATGTATTAACCAAAATAACTGGCAACTTATATCTAAAATAACTACTATGCTCTGCCGGGAATAAATGCTTCAAGGTTACGCTAACCCTCATCCAACTTTGATATATCTATGTGGGTTTTGCCTTTAAAAATGCTGCGTGGAGACACAGCCATTTGGGAGAATAATGAGTCACTTCCTGGGCTAGGCGGCAGCTCCAGGCAATGGCCAACCAAACAAACAGGAAGCAATAGAGCTAAGGGAGGCTGCTGCTGAATCTTTGAAGAGGAATGTTGGAGAGAGATGAAAGTGGATTCTAACCAGCAGGAGGCAATGTGATAAAACTCTTGTCTTAAAAAGGAACATAGAGCAGCCACGATGAAGACAGATCAGCATGAGATAAAGACGTCCCGAAAAACGTGCTGGGATTAAGAAAAGAAGGCACACATTTTCTCACAAAAACTGCTTATCAAGCCGCCAGAATGAGGAAAGGGAGTCAGAGTGAGCAAGACCAGACACGCTGGTGAAACAGGAAGACTTCTGCTTCGCGGCCCAGCTGCTACATACGCCAATACAATACGCAGTGTCCACGGTTACCTATGCAAGGCGTGTACACGATCAAGCCCATCAAAATTCCAGTCCCAATGCAGTGCTATTGGTTGTTGATTGTTGCTCTTGCTGGGACATGGCCATGAGCAGGTTGTCCATGCTCCAGTGGATGGCACTGCACCCGTTCACATTTGGATGATACTAATTGGACCTAGTGAGTAACTAACAAAGCAAGACAAAACAAAAAGAAAGAAAAGGAGCACTTGAAATTGGGAGTGGCCAGGGGTCACTAGGGACAGTTGGCAGGAGGTGTGGTCGTCGATGGATGACATCACAACACATTGTATAAATGTGTGAAAATATCAAAGAACAAATCAAACACTATTAATGATAGAGGAGCTGAAACACTAAGAGTCAGGTTAAATATTTCCAGATGGTTGGGTCCTTGTCTTTGGGCAAGTTGAAAAGGGAGAAGTGCTAGTATTTACCACCTGAGCGCAATGCCAAGATCTAGGCTCCTAGAGATGCGGCTTCTCAGGATAATGACATTGTTCTTCCGGAATATTAAGTGGATGTGAATGCAGCTGTTTGGGGAATTTCATTAAATGCATTTTTCCGTTTATGGAGATGAAGATAAGACTTCTCTTCCGTTCTAACTGTGGTACGACAGTGAACAGAGTATCATTTTTGACTAAACATGTGCTGCCGAGACCACGAAGGTGAAGTCTTCCGGGACGGAACTCACCCGTTAAGTCCCCATGTGTTTGGAGGGTGTCCCCAGCACTCAGCAGAACAGGGCGTGGCAAGAATAGAAATGAAAGACTGCATTCTATATCTCTAACTACTTTAAAACTATAAATCAAGTTATCAGAGCATTAAAGCATGTTCCATGCTCCTGCCTCGACATACGCACCCCACCCCCAACCACCTGGACAATGAGGTTCAATTAGAATTCCCAGAACCCTGCGTCCTCTGCAGAAGCATGACAGAGCAGCTCTATCCGTCCATCCCAACGTTCTGCAGCTAGGCATGCCGTCCCTTCCCATGTCTGCCTCCACCAGAAGTGTCTAACTTTGGTCCCCACACTGCATGTGTCACAGGACAGAGACAAAAGAGGTCCAATGTGTGTGTAGGTGACAACATCAAACTACAATGTCAAAAGAACACCTGACTTTATAACTTCAATCACAGGTTTTTCTTCACGTTCACAGGCAATCAGTGACACAAGCCACGCAGGCAAACATCTACTTCCAGTCCCTCTCTCTTGTCACCTGTAGGTATGGACAGAGCCAGCAAGGCCCCTGGTTAGGAAGGTGTGACTAAAGAAGTCTTTCCTGGTGCCAGAAGTTAGTCTGAGCAGCTTGGATAGAGAGTGCTAACACCTAAGGTGCTCAGAGGTGGGTCGAGTAGGGTCCTCCAACACGTATCCTTGACTAGACCTGCTAAAGAGGGTCACAGCTCAGAGACTGGGACCAGAGTGTTGTTCAGTGACACCTGAAGCCAAAGAAAGCCAAGGGAATCCTGTGGCTGGACCTTTGGGAAGAAGTGCTTCCAGTTGTCATTACAGTAATAACAATACTCTGTCATTTAAAAAAAAACATACTTTTCCATCTGTTCATTTAATTGTTTGTGTTTGGGCACACACACACACGTGTGTGTGTGTGTGTGTGTGTGTGCCATCATGTACACATGGAGATGGGTGAACTTACAGGGGTGCGTCCTCTCTGTCTACCCTGTGGCTTCTGGCGACCCAAGTCAGTTCTTCAGGTCTCATCAGTGACTGTCTATTTGTCGTCACTTCTTTTCCTTTAGGCTTTGTGTCCCACACACACCCGCACTGCTTGCTCCTGTCATTACCTCCTAGCACAGTGTCTGGCGACTGGTACTGACGTTTACGAAATTAAAGAAATGATAGCCATCTCAAAATTAGCCTTTACCTTTTAAGATTATGTTTTAATTGGATTTTTTTTGCATGAACTATATTCTGATAAGGGTTTCCCCTCCCCCACATCCTCAAAGGTCCTTCCTGCCTCCCCACTCACCTGTCTCTTTCATACTGGAAGAGCTATACAGAAGCCACCAGGGAAATACCGGCCACACAAGCGGGTGTGATAGCCTCACGGCAGGGAAAACAAGCAGAGGGCAGAACACCTCTTTGAGTCAAAACTATTGAGTCTGGACAGATCACTCGGGATGCAGTAATTTCTTTTTCTCAGGTTTCGTGACACAGTGGTGGTTATGGTATTTTAGAAAGTAGGTGCATGGTTGGAGTATGTTTTGAGATGATCTGTTTCTTATGACCAAGTAAGAGATGAGTTTGCCAGGGAAAGTCAATGAGGAAAGATGAGGCTCAAATAATGTCTACAAGTTCTGTGTGGGCATAGGGGAAGAAGGTGCCGTGAGAGCGGTCGAGGTGTGACTCGAGAGTAGAGGACACACTGATGTGACATGTCCCGGTGCGCACCCCTCACTGCCACCCCACTTTGTGTGGCAGAGGCGCAGAACCACATCAGATGGCCCTTCTCAGTCTATCGCAGTGGCACAATTGCAGTGTGCTTCTCTGTGGATGGCTGAGGAAATTAGTACCTAGGGGGAAAACTTGAGGATGTAGCCAGGAGGCCGTAACTCTGAGGAGGAGTTAACAGCTGAGATAGAGACATGATTGCCCATATCAGTGACAGCTGTCAGTGAAGACAGGGATAAGGGCCCATTAGATTCCTCCGGAAAAGAAGCAACGAGCCTAAGATGTGAGGGCACCTGAGGGAGGAAGAGTGACGCTTTGTATCGGGAGAGGATAGAGTGGGGACTAAGGGAATGCCCTGCTGAGCCCATCTGCGGTGTGATGGACAGGTCCTTGGTGATGAGCTGGAGGGAGGGGCTGGGACATGAGGCGGGTGGGGGCGTGGAGGGACAAAGCACCGGCATAGCATCACTACCCCTGCCCTCAGCCTGCAATCCTTCCTGCGGATGGAAGGGTCGAAGAGTGTGGCTTGGAAAATTCTAAGCAGCTCAATCACACGCGTCCCTCTTTTCAACTGGACACTGGCTACCGAGAAACCTGATCTTAACCGGTGCCGTCCAGATCTGTCAACGAAAATTCGGAAGCAAGAATAAACCATAGAAGATGAAGTCCAGACAGGGTTGAAGAAGGCTTACACTCGCGCCTGGTGCCTCTGTACTTTGCAGCCTCCTCTTCGGATTACAAACACGGCCAACCCTTCTTTGGAAATGGGAAAATTGAGCCTCAGAGTTTCTGAGCCCAGGTGGGAAGGACGTGGGTTGACAACGCAGGCTTGCTGACGGCATTCGTATGTGCCGTCCAGTGAACAGCGTCTGCTCCTCACTGTCACAGGAAGGCTGTGGAGTCCGCATGCTCCCTGGCAATCCTTAAGTGCTTCAACTATCCGTACGTTCCCAATGATGAGTTTAGCATAGGATAATTATCTATTATTGATCAAGGATGTGATCAAAGTGGGCACGACACTTTGTCTCATTTTTAGAACCATCAAGAGTCCCAGACACTGGGGTCTGAGGCTGTAGGCAATCACTGCATCTGTACACTGTAGACAGGATTTAGGTGCTTCTGAGTAGAATCTGTTCTTTGAGCAAAGGCTGCTGCCTTTCCCTTGGCCTTGTAGCTTTATGTTTGTCTCGAGATGGTTATGTGGGAGGATGCTGACAACTGTTCTCCATTATTAGTGAGTCTGAGCAAGCGATATGTACCGGGAACCATTTCTTCTTGACAAATGGTTAGGATGTCTTTTCTTAGATTCTTTTTTTTTTTTTAAATTCCTACAAGGCTCCTTTTATTATTAGATTATTATTACCAGTAAAACAAAAATCATTATTATTTTAATAAGATTTTGTTTTAGGTATTTTATTTCTTTATTTGTATGTGTGTGAGACTGCTTGCATGTGTGTGGAACCCAGATGTTGATATCAGTTGTCTTCCCTGACTGTTCTCCAATTTATTTCTTCCATCAACTCTTTGATTCCGCTAGTCTAGCCACACAGCTTGAACTGGGGAACCCCCTGTCTCTGCCTCTCAATGGCTGGAAATGCAGGTGGTTGCCGTGCTTGCCTGGATTGTACATGGTTCTGGGATATGAGCTCTGTTCCTGGTGTATGCAGGTGAGTTCTTTATCCCCTGGCTCATCTCCCTATCCCCCTCCCACTTTTTCTATGTTTCCTAGGCTGGACTTGAACTCATGATTCTCTGCTTGCATTCTTTGAGTACTGCCGTTAGAATGTTTTTGTTTTTCTAATAAGAGTGCAGCAGTGGAACAGAGTGGGCTTCACTGTGACAGTTTCCTGCGTGTGTATAACGTCACATTACATCCCCATTACTGTCTTTTCTCTTCTCCCAGCAGGCCTCTTTTCTGACCTGGACCAGCAGGTCATTCTTCAGAGGGAGGGTACCAAGAAGGAAGGCTCAAGGGATCAGAGATTAAGATGATCAAACAGGTAGGCTCTGGAGGTTTTGTACAAGCCATGTCTGATGCCAACAAGCTTATTAAGAAGTCTAGAATATATTATTTCCAGTGGAGAAATGACACAGAACCAGCAGAAACTATCATACAATGTTACGCAAGGGGAGTACAGAATATCTTCAGAACATTCCAGACCTAGCACACAGTCAGAGTCAGAAGAGGTACATTCTCAGGGTCTAAAGCCACAGCTCCTCCATGGCCCCACCCTGGCTCTGGGCTTACTGGCTCTGCCCAGCACATTTCTGGATGTAGGGAAGGAGGTGTGTTCCTTCTCTGTACGTCAGGGACCCAGGAAAGCCTTGACTCAGCCCAGCCTCAAGACCTTTTATTCAAAGAGTGTCCCTTCTTCTTTTAGTCAAGTTAAAAAAAATCTAGGTCCTTGTACATGAGGGGCACACATGTCACTAGTTGTTTAGAGTGTGGCTCATTTTGCTAAGCCCAGCTCTTGACAGGATTAGTCATTGCAGTCAAAAATTCCTCCTCCAGTGGGTTTAGATTTACTGTGTAGAAACAAATTTGTTCCATTTCAAGATAACATTGGCACCTGGTTTTTATAGATAATTGCCTGTCTGAGTCAGGGAAATAATGAGAAAACCTGTTAGTATTTGTTTCTTTCTCACAAACTTAGGTCAAACTGCCTTTTGCATTAATCTTTTGTTTATTAAATTAGCCACAGAGTCAATATGTTTTCATATCAACAACACACCAATAAGGGAAAGGAACAGTATATTTTTCTTGATACTGGGAAAATGGTTAAAGTGTGTAACAAAAGAGAGGTTGAGTTAAAAATATAATGAATTTGAGTAATGTGGTATATAAAAAAGTCTAGGTTATTAGGCACAGGGCAATGTAACTTCTGCCAGGTCTTCTATCTTCACTTCTGCCTCCCTAGAGGGACAGTAGTGGCTACTTTCCACATTGGATTGTGTCTTTATGGATGGTATATAGTACAACCTCGGGAGAGACAAGCAGTATCTCCCTGTGTCAGCAAAGGCAGGCAGCCTTACCATCTCTCCTAGTTTTCTTTGTTGCTGTGATAAAACACCCTGACCACATACAACCTAGGGGAGGAGAGGGCTTATTGGGCTTACACCTCCAGGTTGCATTCTTGAGGGAACTCAAGGCAAGAACTTAGATGGCATCCTGGTACAGCCCAGGAAGGCCTGCTGAGGGGATGGTGTCACCTAAAGTAGACTGGGTCATCCTGTATCAATTGTTAATCAAGACAATCTCTTACAAACCTACCTATAGTTCAATCTGATCCAGGCAATCCCTCAGTGGAAGATTTCCTCTTTGGTGAATCTAGGCTATGTCAAGTTACCTGCTTTTAGCAAACTATCCATTTAAAAATCTTCCACTTCCCCAGGCTTGAGGCTCATCTCAGTTATCACCCACTCACTGCATGGACAGGCAGCACTGAGCCTCCCCTGCATCAGCACCAGTCTCCAATACAAAGGAGCAGATAGATGCTCTCTACGCCTTGCTATGACTTTGCCTTTGACCAGAAGTCTCATGGATTTTACTCCTGTCTGTAGCCTCTGGCTAGCCCTTATTAGCTTGCAAATAAAGTATTATTTCATAATTCCTCAGCTTTTAATGAGCTAGTAAAGGAGCAATGGAATTCGTACAGAGGGTATGGTGTGTGTAATGGTGACTTACCAAAGACAGCTTCATATTATTCTCTGTGACATGGAACTGTGTTGCACAATGTGACAAAGGGTGTGGCGGTGACAGCTGGAATGGAGGTGGCTACTCCTCTGACCTTATGATGAGGGAGGCACCCTACCTTGGCTTCCGCATGGTCTCAATCATAGAGTTCTTTGAGTATAAAAGAGGGAGGCCAAAGTCAGGAGGAGAATTGAAGATTCTACACTGATGGCCTTGGAGAGAGACGGAGGATGCTGGAACTGAGGACCACAGTGTGCTCCAAAACTGAATAAAAAGAGGAAACAGATCCTTTCCTTTGAGCCTACACACCATGCAAAGATACTCTGACATTAATCCAGAGACCTAAATTACACTGGAGGATAAGAGATAGAGCTATGTAAGCTTCTAGGTTTAGATCGTTTACTACAATAGCCACCGACAGTGAAAGGCAGCGGGCAAACAGAACATCTTGGACTGGGAAGGCCTTGTTGCTGGTTTCCATGTCACATATATCTTATGATCCTCCCTTAGGTAAATCTATTGCTGATATGAAGGCAATGCCTGTCCTCATCTTACCTCGTCTCAAGTGAGATATACCAGTCCTCCGAACCCCTCCCCCCACTGTTCTTTATCATTGTTCTATATTCTCCTACTGTAGGGATTTCCACAGTCACAATTAAAATCAAGTTTGTTATTTTTCTGGAACTGAAACAGTGTGTGTGTGTGTGTGTGTGTGTGTGTGTGTGTGTATGTGTTTGAGATTTATAGACTTCCTTTTGGTGAGAGTCTGTCTTCATTCTAAGATTATATTCTTGCATTTTAAATTTAGAATGTTCTTTAAATGAAATGATGTTGCTAGAACATAGTAGCCTTCCTTGTTTTTTTTGTTTTGTTTTAACCTTTTTTCAAACATCTTATATTTTCCCCAATAAAATGTTAGTAGTTTGATTTTATTTCTAAGCACAGATGGGGAACAGATTGGTGGCTTCCCTGGCCTCGCTGGCTAGCTAGCCCAGGCCATCCAGTGCCATGCACACCTAGGGAAGAACCTATCTCAAAACACAAGGCTGAATGCAACTAAGGAAGACACCTGAGGACTCCTTACATCCATGGGCACATACACAGATGAGTACCCTTCTGAAAACGTGTAGAAAACACACATGCACGCACACACACACTCATGGGTTGGAAACCACAGTTCCCAAAGCTTTTATATGCTGTTCACTCACAGCACCTTGTACTTCTACTAAAGCACAGATCACATTTTTATTGCTTTTTAAATTTTCTGAACAATATTCTTCATAAGGGAGTGAACAGGACTGTTTTAGATTATATTCCAGCCTAACCCAGTTCCTGACATGAGACAGGCACACACTGTAATTTTGAATCAGGGACATTGAGTTAGAAAATATGCATACAGTGATTCTACAAGAATTAACCTCTCACATACTACGCCAGCAGGCCAGAATGCTTAAGGCAATCTTCCAAAGGCTACATAGTGGATACAAAAGCTGGCCATTTGCTTTTGGTTATTGTATGCTTCTAAAATTAAATCTCTACCCTAAATTTCTACCCTAAGAAACCTCATATTGTGCTGTTGTACTTTGTCATTTCCATCCAAAATGCTTCCAGAACTTAGTGGCTAAAACAAAACAAAAAAACTAAAATCCTTCTTTCCCTCTTCTCCTCTTCTTCTTGTTCTTCTAGTTCTTGTTTTTCCTCCTCCTCCTCCTCCTCCTCCTCCTCCTCCTCCTCCTCCTCCTCCTCCTCCTCCTCCTCCATAAATAAAAGCTAGCTAATTGAGTCCCATTTCTCTCCACTTTTGTCTCCCGGTAAACACAGGATGACACTCTTGTGCTCACTTGAGTTCTGGGAACGCAGAACAGACATTCTGACATTTTCCTGTTCCTTTCTCTGCCCTGTCCTTTCTCATTCGAGCCTTGCATGCTCTCAGTTCCTCTATTATGTTTCTGTGTATGGTAAACTACCAGACACAACTTTGAGAGAGAGTTAAGCTTTATCTGGCTCAATCACTGCTAAACCGAGGCCCACAAGCTTCCATGCTGGTTGGCTGGACCTATATACTCAGTTTTCTATACGGTGTCTCATTTCTCTCCCTGTCAGGCAGCAGTCGAGGGTCACCCTCTCTCTGTGGTTTGTTTAAAGACTATTTAGATAGAGGAATTATACATGTTTAAACCAAAATCCAACTTTTGGGTATTATATTCCCTATATAATGGTTTAAAAATACAGGTAATTTGGAGTTAAAGGCAAATTTCAAGCTTGTGATTATAACTCTTTGGGAAATGATGGCTAAGGGTGGGCATATATTTTCCAGCATGTGTCTATGCTAAAGTGTACAAACAGGTTCTCTGTGAAATGACACTGGAAAAAGAATAACCACTTCTGGTGAAAAGATGCTTTGAAGGGCCTAGGGTAAATTTCTTTCTTTCTTTTAGCTGCACATGAAAGGTAAACTGTTTTATCAGAGCACGGATGGAGACAGAGAGACAAACATGAGTCCTAGTTGTTTGCTGTCAAACCCCATTTCGTTTCCATGGGATCGGAGGTCAGGCCAGGAGCAAGGAGGGGACATCACAGGAGTGTTTGCTTGGCCTCAGTCTTTGTTTGCCTTCCCAATGCACTGAGCTCACAGCTGCGTGTATTTCTTCTGCTTATGTGCCCTTTATGAGGCACCAGTTGGGCAATGTGGAAACCGTTTCACCCATTACTTAGGGTTCAATGTAAGATTTTATTGGAAACATGCTTCCTACTCTACTGATAAACCAAGCAGTTAGATGCTGCACTTTGTGAGCCAGTAGGCATATGTTCAAACGGGCCCAGCAGCCTGCTAGTAAGAGGACTTTGATGTCTCAGAAACTCTTCTTTCCGCATCTGTAAGAGGTTAATAATGAGCCCAACCTCTCGGAGGTTTAGTAAGCCAAGTGTTGATGTACACCAACCACCCAATGACTTTAGAACATGAGCAGTAAAACAAAAGGGAATGAAAAACCACTTCCAAGCATCCAAGTAAAAACAGTCTTAGGCAAAAAACAAACAAAAACAAACAAACAAACAAAAAACCCCACCCCATTTAGCTGTTATGGTGAAGTTAAAAGTTTCTTTATTTTTCATTTCTTAGGAATGAAGAATAAATACAGTAATTTATAAATTGACCTGTCTGTCATCCAGCTATAAACTTCATTGTTTTTCATAGTAGTACTGGAGGCAATTGAAAGGTAACATTTGGCACTTGTCTGCTGATGACATAAAAGAAAACTACCTTTTCCCCCCCAAGTGTTACTATTTCTTGGACAGAATCCTGAGATGGAAATCCTGTTTGTCAGAGTCATTATTGATTGACAGTTTATGTCCCTTGTTCTAGAGTGAATATGAAGCAGGAAAAAACAATGGATTACCCACGATATTAATTGAGATATAACAGGTTCCACAGAATTCAGTGAGGAGCACTACCTCACAACGAGTAGAACTGCAGTAGTAAGCCGATTCCAGGTGAAATTCCATTTTCAGTAGTACTGCCCGCTCTATTTTTCCTCTAAGAATTTCTCCACAAGAAATAGCCGAACTGCATTTGACAAACTAGTAATAACATCAAAATCAAAGGCATTCTAATCTTAAATACTAATACTCAAATCACCGAAGCGGCCCTTGTAGAGTTCTGAATCTCTCAATGTAAGAGAAATAATACTTTTTTTGCATGAACCTTACTATTAATGAGGAGTGTTCAAATTTTATAGATGAAGAGTTTCTTTCATAAATGTTATTGCTTAGCTGTTATCCTGTTTCTTGAAAACATGAACATGTACTTTATTTTAGAGACAAGTCTCCTCCTGGCATAGTCAGTGGGTGCTCTGGTCAGCATGGGTCTTGCGAAAGGACAGTAATTGGGTTTTAATTCAAGTTTATAAATGAACACAAATCAAAAGAGGAGGTAAAGTGGTTTTCAGCTACTCTACCAAGCACCATCTGTAGCAAACGCGTTTACCTGCAAAGGAGTTTCCCAGCTTGTTCCCAACATTAAATCCGTACCCTCCTAGGGCACCGGGGAGCTGGGATGTCTAAGAACATTAGAACGGAACATGCAGAAAAAAGAGAGGGAAAGGCGCCAAGCAGACATACAGCTGCTCAAGTCATGCATCTGCCTTATGTTTCTTAAAGCTATGATTTTGGAAAAGATAAAATGTGGCAACATGATGGGTTGGTGAGAATAAAGAAAGACAGGCTTGCTCATATGCGGATGATGGGGTAATGTGGGATGTGTGTCAAAATTTCAAAAACGTGTGAACTCTAGTAATATAGCCTGCACATGCCTGCATCCTTGCACAAGGGCGGGCGTTCAAGGTTATTTTCCGCAGGACCGCCTCTAACTGCAAGGCGCTGTAGATACCCTAGGTGTTCATCAAGGCTGACATATGTCCTTAAAACAATGGAACGCCATGACATCATAAAAAAGGAACTTGTGCTATCCTGATATAGAAGGGGCTTTAACCCTCTCAAGTCTAGATAGAGGGAGACTACTGCATGTTGTTTCTGTTTATGTAATTTAAATTAAACAGTGGTTGCCTCTTTGGAGACAAATTTTGTGTCTGGAGTATAGGGTATGAAGTTTCTCCCTTTAGAACTGTGTGAGTATATTGCTATTCAAAAAATGAACAATTTAAAATCTATATAACAGACAGAACGAGAGCCTCAGAACACTCCCCTCCCACCTATGGGTCAACAACAGTGGATGGGTGAGCTGAGGATTTACCAAGCATCCTTCCATCCCAGGTCCTGGCATCAGGATGTGCTTAGAGGCGCATATATATATATGGAAAACGGGCACCAACCAACCCTTCATTCACGATGTCTGGGATTCATTGTCTTTTTCCTTTTTAAAAATTATCTCTTTGCAGCCCAAATTAACAAGGGATATTGATAACAGCACTGTGATTTCTCAAATGAATATTTCCATGTGGAAGACTGCTATCCAGATTCTGCCTCTTAGCAGTAGACATGCAGAATCTGTTTCAAATACATTCTCAGTGTACATGCCACTCAAGCTGCAAGGCTCACACACTTACTCATTTTAAAGGGGAGGAGTCTTGGGGTGAGTGGGTAGGCTGAGAGGGCTGCCCGGTGTCAGCCTAGGGGTCCTGTGGTGTGAGATGACATGCCTTGTAGTGTTAGGAGCACAACCACTCAGACACTGCCTTTGCTGGTTTTTTTGGCTCATGTAAATAAGAGTTAAATCAGCTCACTCTGAATTTGAGGTTGACACCAAGGATGAGCTACTTTAAATTCATTTAAATATCTTTTTATTTTGCTTTGTAAATTGCTAAAATAAAACTGGAGGCCAGGAAATGATGAAAACGAAAACCAATCAACTGGTGTGAAATTTCCTGTTACTGATATTCACACCTTCTGAAGACATCAGAGAGTGGGAATATTGATTATTTTTTCATCATTCTGCTTGGTATTTAAAAACATTTCTGGATTGATTAAAGCTTCCCATGCCAACAAATAATTATCATGCCTATCTGGAAGTCAGTGCCCTAGGAATGAGTCACAGCAAACTGCATTACAGCACACAACACGTGACCAGCAGACACACACTCGCACAGACATGCGTACACAGCGTGCTCCTAAGGCCTCTAGGGAGATCTCGCATACGGATAATTTAAGTTAACTTGTTGAAAACTCTAGGTGAATAAGGCAGTTCATTTATTAAAATGCCGCACTCACTAGTATATGCATGGATTACATTTCCCCGGAGTCATCATAAACAATTATTCAGTAATATTTCAAATATGAAAAACAAGGGGAAAAATCCAATAAATATAAATGAACATGTCAAAATATACAAACAACCTTGGTGACTAACTTTAAAGGTGTGTTATAAAAGCAATTTATCATTGGAACAGTTTGCACAATCTCTGTATGGTTTTTGCTACTAGTGCTTTTCTATTAGTATCCACACAGGAGAAAAGGAGGCAGAGGCACAGGGGACCAAAGGGCGATCACCCCTACTCCTGCACTGCTACCCATCAAATCCCCCCTTTCCCTTTGGCTGGGCTGGCTGAGGCTTCCCAGAAGAACATTCCTGCACAAGGAGATTACAAGCTCACATCTTCTTGGTATAGATCATCAGCTAGTAAAAATTGTAGGAGGGAGCCCGTTTCTATCCCAAAGAGAATCTCATTCCTTTAAAACAGAGTGCATCCCAATTCTCACTGCATGTGTGCTGTGTGGTATGGTGTGCTGTGTGTTGTGTGGTGTGCTGTGTGTTGTGTGTTGTGCTGTGTATTGTGCTGTGTGTTATTCTGTGTGGTGTGTCGTGTGGTGTGCTATGTGGCTGCCCCTCACCCTTTACTGTGACCTGGGTAGTTCTCCATGTTTGCAGCTTACTACCTGACTCCTGGGAATTTGTTAAGTGGCTAACAGTCTTTGACGAGTGACCACTTCTCCATTATTACTGAATTTAATCCTCTAATTTTCCAGTTTGGAAGTCACCCCTTTCATAATTGTTCACATTTTTCAGGATTTTGCCATTGTCCTTCTTTTTTGGTATTTCAGGTGGCACCGGGCCTGAGGCAACATTTTTCCAGATCTCGTTACAGCTAGCGAGCCTTGCTACCGCCTTCCCAGCAGCAGGCTACAGTGCAGTCAGCAGCTGTGTCTCAAATGTGTTCTTCAAATGCTCGTCCTGTTAGGCTTGGCTCTGCTCCTTACAAAATGCTTCTGTGTTTGGGTCTGCAAATTCTGACCATCTCCCCTCCCTCTCTTCCTCGTCTCTCCTCCCCTCCCTCCCTCCCTCCCTCTCTTTCTCTCCCCCTTCACTTCCCCTCCCAACTCCCCTTTGCTTCTCTCTCTTGCCTTCTCCCCTCTCCATTTGCTAATATTGCTGATTCAGTTCTGCCCTTACATGTCTCACCTAAAGTCACACCCAGAATCTTAGGAAGGCTTTTCTTATGTTCATTCTCAACTCTGCCTTCAAATGCTGTGGCTTTCACACCCTTAGCATCAAGACCCACAGCCGCAAGTGTGCTTCCCAGTCACACTTTGATTCTCCCTAGCACACGAAAATTACCATTTCTTTCTCCTCATTCTTTTCTCTTACTTGATCTGGTTTTTAGAGAGAGAGATCTATACCTTAAATATATAGAATAAGCCTTTCAAAGGAAAAGTTGCCTTCCAATGTTCAATAAACTTGAATACTTTTCTCTTTTGTTCCTCTTTCCTCTCCTCTCCTCACTTCTCCCCTCCCCATCTTCTCTCTTCCTCTCTCCTCTTTTCTCTTCCCTTCTCCTTGAGTCTCTCCTTCTTCATTCCAGTCTATGTGCTCCCTCTGAGTCAGATTCATGATTTCAATTAAACACAATATCGGTCACAGCCCATTAAGTTGATTTCACAACTTAGTCACAGGTCAGGACTCAGAATTGAATAATGTGTGTTCTCAACACTGGAGTGGATAATAAAAATAAAAATTGTACTCAACCTGTCTCCACACTGGTCCTCTCAGGAGACTTTCCATTGCCTACTGGATGATGTCCAACGCCTTGACAACACTGCAGTAGTGCACTAGCTAGAAACACTTCCTAGTGCCTAGTCAGTGTTTCTAGCTCCGTCTTCCCCATTCACTCTTCTCTGGCATCCTGGTGATGCCAATTCCTTTTCATTTTTAGCTTAATGATTGCTCTTTCTGGTTCTCTGCTGTCTTCCTCCCTCTTGCTGTTTCCCTAAATCAAGACTTGGATAATGGAAGAATACCCAGCATATTACATCATATTACATCAAGATCTCATGTCCTGCCATCAGCACCAATTTCTATGTCTTTCTGGTGTCTCAAACCCTCCAGAACACAGCTCTATCCATCAAGCATTAACACGATGCCACGCTTCCTCCAGTCAGCACTTCCTCCAGTTCTGCTTTATGCTTCGTCTTCAGGTCTCCGTGCTGCAAATCACGTTCCTCTCATTCACACAACAAGCTCACTTTCCGGTCTCTCGCTCTACCTTATTTTCCATTCAGCTATTCATCTTTTGAGGTCTAGTGTAAAAATCCTCTTGTCTTTTCTATGAGTATGTCATGTTTTATTAAATCTATTTTTTTCTTTCATGGACATGATAGTTTCCAACTTCACTGGATTATTATAAAGATAGAAAAGTTCGCACACAGTGTCTGCTACGTCGCTAGGGCTTGTCATCCACAGACCTTGTTAAGTTTTACCTTCCTAAACCTTTGCTCTTTAGATATAACGCTGGACACCGATTTGTTCATGTTTATGTGTGTGAGTGATGCCACATGTGTGTCGTGTGCATGTGTGGAAGTCAGAGGGCAACCTCTGATGTCAAGTCTTTGTCTCCTACTTTGTGATGGTCTCTTGCTATTAACCACTCTGTATGCCTGGCCAGCTGGATCAAGAGCGTCCAGAGACTCTCCTGTGGGTCCTTGGGTTTAAACACAGGCATTTCTGCTTGCTCAGCTAGTGCCTCATCCACTGAGCCACACCCGTAGCCTACATGTGATAACCTTCTCAAGCATGAGCAATGATAAGAACTATATCTAGCAATTGATTCTAAATATGGTGAGATCCAAATCTCTGTTGTATAACGTTCTCTTACTAATCCATCATCTGACAAGGTGAAAGAAAGCAGAAAGTGAGTCCTTCATAATTTGGTTAAATTGAACACAAACCCCTGTGTCAGGCATAAGATGTCTCCTTTCAAGTTGTTAGAGGCGTCTAAGAGGCTTCCAAAGCAATATAGATTACTTCCATTGTCCTTGGTTGCCTCCAAGTACTTCAAGATCATGTCCTATTGCTGAAGACACTGTACACCTCAGACCCAGGACTTCCGGGAATAGAGCTGGAACGGACGTGGAAGCTTCCTTTTTGAGAACTCCCTCATAGCATCAGAAGGGGCTCTGCAAGGTGCCAAGGAGGACGTGCAGTTGGTCCTCCTGTCTGTGTTGCCTATGCATCACAGTTATTACTGGCCTGGCAAGATGTCCGTGCCAGTGCAATAGTGGCACTTTTATCTCGGGGTAACAAGCAGCTGTCTAATTCGACTTACAGCTTTATAATTGGAAGGGACTGTTACTGTAAGCACAACTAACTACCCATGGCTGGAGAAGTGATCGAGCTCAGAGGAAAATCCATTAGTGCCATTTTCCTAAACTAAGGCAATTTAGGAAGTTGTCTAAATGTTTACCTGTATATGCACAGAGAAGATGAGCTATCATCTGTCATCTGAGAAGCTTATTTTTGTAACAGACAGCAACTATTAGAGATAGCCACAATTTGACAAAATGCAGAAAAAAGGTGATTGTGTGGTGCCCAACCCAACAAACACATCCACAGCACAACCTCTGCACCTAAGGTCAGGGAAAATCATGGAGATGGGGCTGGGAGAGTGTGAAGGCCAGAAGTCTAGGATGTGTGCTGTAAGATGGAGCCTTCTGTATGTCAGGGACGCTACATCTGTGAACTCTCAGCAATATCAGCATAAGGACAGCACCAGCTGACATGCCAATGTTGACAGCGAAATTACTATATGGTCCCCGCCAGATGAAGAACCACAGAGACTCAATGCCTGTGGAGAGAGGGAGTCAGTCTCCTCCAGGGATGAGTTCCTATTTGCTTGTCTAATCCCAAGTGGCTAGCTGGACGCACGTACAAATAAGCAAACCATATATATATACTACAAATCAAATCTGTATCAATTCAGGTACAGAATCCATATACAATCCTAACTTGTAATCAAACTAATGATACTCTCAAGGTTCATATGAACTAAAACTGATGATTCTCATGCAAAGTCAGGATAGTATTACCAAATACCACTCCCACCATCTCATTTTATTTTCCAAATTTATTTCAAGGCCACCAAAGCTGCACAAAATGAAAAACAGCAATATCCACACCCTTTCTTTTCTCCTTTGCTCCATTTCTTTACTCCAAAATACTTGAAGCAATCATGAATTTTGGAGAGAGGACACAGGAGTTGGGGGCAGAAATGATGTAGATTCAGAGCTTATGATGGATTCTTACTCAAATAATATTTTTTATAAAGATGATTTATGCTTGACTTTAGGATACAATTCATCCCAAAACTTATTGATTGCTTTTTAACAATTAGCATTAGCATTATCACCACTACCACCACCATTGATCAAAACAAATACTCCAGTATTTATTTATTATTGATATAAGGTTGATGGTGACATTCATGTATATATGAGTCTAGTGTTCTAGGTTTCCATAACAATGCATATACCTAGGAAACCACACAGAGATCTTGCAATGAAATCCATTTCCTTGGATATCACTCCCTGCCTAACTAGATCTGTCTCTGATAGTGACAGAATTATCTCCCAGGTGACAGTAAAGTGTCCCTTGCCTTGGTGAATATCAGACAATGCAGCAGGGTAGCTAAAGATAGCAGAATCAGAAGAGTAACCTAGAGTCCCACTCCATGTTAGGTTTTTGGGACAGAGTAGAGTGGATTTCTTCTAGTCAGCAATGCCAAGCGTCTATCTAAACACTGAGCTGCACTGTAAAGCAAGGTTGAAATGGGGCAGTGTGGAGAGGAAAGAGTGGGACCACTGCTTTTCTAAATTTTGTGTAGCTATGGTGGCTCTGCAAAAAAAATTAAAAAATAAAATTGGATAACAGGAGTGATGTTTGTAATACTTTCTAGTATTTGCATTAGAATAATCAGTTTTAGTGCACGTGAATCCTGAGAGGATCATCAGTTTCATTACCACGTAGGGATGTGTAAAGATTCTGAAGCAGGGTCGATGGGGATTTGATTTGTAATAATTAGTTAACACTTTTAAAATCACGTTAATATTTACTGTCACTTGAGTCAAACAGAAATGACCCTTGTGAGCTATAGAAATGATCTCACTCATCACACAGATCTTCATCAGTTTCAATGTGTCAATCAAACATTTTTTGTGAGGTCTTCACACAAAGTGATTTTAGCATTTCAGTCAGAGAAACTAACTAGCCATTAGTCAGACTTTATCATCAACATAGTTCTAGATATTTAACAGGAGAGATGTCATTAAGCAAATTAATTTTCTTTTGAATTCATTTGAGGTTATTTTAAATGCAGGCTTCACTAATAGAAAAGAAACTGGGGAAGACCCTTGAGGATATCGGTACAGGGGGAAAGTTCCTGAACAGAACACCAATAGCGTATGCTCTAAGATCAAGAATTGACAAATGGGACCTCATAAAATTACAAAGTTTCTGTTAAGCAAAGGACACCATCAAAAGGACAAATCAGCAACCAACAAATTAGGAAAAGATCTTCACCAATCCTAGATCAGATAGAGGGCTAATATCCAATATATACAAGGAACTCAAGAAGTTAGACCCCAGAAAACCAAATAACCCTATTAAAAATGGGGTACAGAGTTAAACAAAGATTTGTCACCTGAAGAACTTCAGATGGCGGAGAAACATCTTTAAAAATGCTCAACTTCATTAGTCATCAGGGAAATGCAAATCAAAACAACCCTGAGATTTCACCTTATACCAGTCAGAATGGCTAAGATTAAAACCTCAGGAGACAGCAGGTGTTGGTGAGGATGTGGAGAAAGAGGAACACTGCTCTACTGCTGGTGGGGTTGCAAATTGGTACAACCACTCTGGAAATCAGTCTGGCGGTTCCTCAGAAAACTGGGCACGTCATTTCTGAAAGATCCTGCTATACCACTCCTGGACATATACCCAGAGGATTCCCCAGCATGTAATAAGGATATATGCTCCACTATGTTCATAGCAGCCCTATTTATAATAGCCAGAAGCTGGAAAGAACCCAGGTATCCCTCAACAGAAGAATGGATGCAAAAAATGTGGTACATCTATACAATGGAGTACTATTCAGCCATTAGAAACAATGAATTCATGAAATTCTTAGGCAAATGGATGGAGCTTGAGAACATCATACTAAGTGAGGTAACCCAGTCTCAAAAGATCAATCATGGTATGCACTCACTAATAAGTAGATATTAGCCTGGAAAACTGGAATACCCAAAACATAATCCACACATCAAATGAGGTACAAGAAGAACGGAGGAGTGGCTCCTGGTTCTGGAAAGACTCAGTGTAGCAGTATAGAACAAAATCAGAACAGGGAAGTGGGAAGGGGTGGGTGGGAGAACAGGGGGAGGGAAGGGGGCTTATGTGACTTTCGTGGAGTGGGGGGCCAGAAAAGGGGAAATCATTTGAAATGTAAATAAAAAATATATCGAGTAAAATAAAAAAAAATAAATGCAGGCTTCAAAAGAGTAAATTTTTAAGGCCATTTAACTTTTTTTTTTTTTTTGCTTTTTAATTTTTAATTTGGCATATTCTGAGTTTACACACAGGGACTGCATAGAATTCAGAAGATGGCGTAGATTCCAGGAGCAGTCACTGGGGCATTTCTGGATACATATGCCACAAGCAATGACTTCATGAGGATGACTGACATGTGACCTGGATTGTCTCTTGGTTTTATTTTGATGCCTGGCTTCATCATGTAGCCCAGTCTGGCCTCAAACCTTTGATCCTCGTGTGGCTAAAGTACCGAGATGACAGGTTTGGACCACCATCCTTGTCTCTGGGTGTTTAGAAAATAGTTTTAGGATGTTCATATATCTACCAATTCTTTTTAAAAAGTTTGACATGGATCATACCTATTGTAAGTGATTAAGAGAAGAAGAAATTATGGTCATCTATGATAGTGGATTTTCAACCTGTAGTTGTTCAATCAAGTTATTCACGGAGCTGAACGATCAGTGTATAAGGCCTGCCCATTGTGCAGATCCTACACAATTGCGCCAGACTCTGATATCGGCCACATACATTTAGTAGATCTCCAGGGCATTATAATTATATTAAGAACTATGAGGTTGGTGGCCTTATCCAATGGACTGTGATTCTTCTATCATTTGTAAAGTGACAAAAATCCAGTACAGACTAATCTATTTAAAATCTCCCCTCCATTGCTTGTATTCTCTACACCACTGGAGTAACAGGAAAGCTTGGTGCTCTGGGGATAATCAGCTACCCAGAGGCCTCACCTGCCTTGTCTCCCATTCTGTGGGTACTAAATACCAGGAAGAAAGCTTTGCTCCCTTCCCTATATTGTCCATAAGTGTTTCTATATGAACAGTGGACAGAAGCTCTATAGAGTCCGGAGAGTCAGAGAGGAAGGGGGTGGCAGAACCTGACTTAACTGGGAGTAAAGTTTTCATTGTATAAAATCAGAGAACTGTCAGACTTCCCATCTTTGATAACAATACTCAGACTCTCATATATATTTCTCCTTTAAGCAAAGATCAATTCTTTTCTGTAAACCTTAAATGCTTTAATCTTGAATGAGATGAAAATCACCAGAAGGAACTAAATTAGAGGCTATATGTACAAAGTCCTTCCGCATACCCAAGGTCACATTTTAGAGGAGAAGTGTCTTTAAAATATAAACAATGACACATCAAACAACAAAAAACTGAGAGAAATACATGACCCAGAAATATAAGTTCCGTCTTGGTACTGGGGTGGCAGGTCCCTGTTCCTGCATCTGAATTCTTATTCTTCGGGACAGTGATAAGGGGAAACTAACATACCTCTTTTCTTATATTTGTAAATTATAATTTTTAAGGAGACTTATTTTTCTTAATGCTTAATTATTTAGAAACCACTTTTTTTTTTATGCCCGTGAACCTTAAGTGCTACAAAACCAACCTGTTAGACAAGATGTCTTACCCATGCAGTAGTGGCATTACCATTACGGTGGCAATCAACCACCTTCTAACTACATTAGAATTCTGTTCCCACAGGAGAGAATCCATGCCTAGTATTATAAGCCTGTTTAATAACTCATGCCCGGAGAGGTCATAGGTCTAATGGGATAGCTTATTAATATTGTTTAAATAAACTGCCTTCTAAATATCCCTTTATACCCATAGATAAAATCTACCCTCAGGCTTGATCAGAGAAAGCTCTCTGCATTGAACCTCACTGAAGGCAGATTATTGCCCAAGATGCTAAGCCCTGGTGACAGCTGAGGCACCAGCCCTAAAGAATACATTTTTATCATCCCCTTTAACGGCCAGAGAATATTTTTGAAGAGGGAGTCAGAAGAGAGTAAAGGTACAAAATAATGAGCAGGGGTATGAAAAGTCATCCTTTCACTACAGCCAGGAACTCAAAGAAGCTGTGGCTCCTCTCAGTGAACATGCAGACAATGGGTATTGTTACCAATCAGTTATACATGGAAGAAGAGCTCATGTGCCCCAACCCCTTACTGCTGAACTGTAACTACTGGTTCTTGGTAGATTCTGGGAGAGAGGTTGTGTCCCCACTTTTGAGCCCCACAGTGCTCTGACAGACACCTGCAAACCCATGGTGTCACTGGCTAACCTCCTTGGGCCCCAAACAAGAGGGACAGGAAGAGAGAGAGATTTGTAGGCAAGAGGAAAGGTAGAAGGGGTGGGCAGAAGATAGGACGGGGGTGGGATGAGTGTAATCAATACATATTGTGTGTGCATATATAATATTGTCAATGAGCAAACTTGGGAAAAGAAAATCATTCAGTTTATTATTTTATTTTTGAAGTCAAGAGAAACATACATTATGTATTTTTCTGCCATAAAATTTGCTAACATTTTTCAAGGGTCTTTAATAACTAAATTCTTCTTGTTTGTGGATGAACAAACCCAGCAACAATCAAAAACTGAAATGTCTAATCTTGAGCATACAAAGTTCAACAGTTGATACCTGGAAACTGAGAGAAAATGAACTATTTCTGGCTTCCTGATTCGTGCATTTAAGAGAAGGCTTATATTTTTGTCACAAGCACCTAATCATTTACAACAGTCCTTGATGGAGATCATTCTTTCCAAAAAGGGTAGTACGGTAGAGAACAATGCATTATTTGGGTTATTGTTCGGACAATTGTAAATATAATTAAAAGCCGATTAGATTCTTTGTTTCCTGGTTCTCAGGACCAAACCCAGAATTGTGTGCACACTAGGTAGGTGCTTAGGACTGCACATTTTCAGTGGTAATCACCCAAGAGAAGGACTGTGGATTAACAATGCTATTAACAAGCAGTTGGGCAAAACCCTTTGGAATGCTGACATTTTAAACTTTTAAGTTTTAAATACACTGTGTGAGGCTCAAGAAGTTGAGTTCTGTTATAACTTGTACATTAATTATGCTTTCATCATGGTTTGGGTTAAGCAGCTGCTGACATCATGCATGATAGCATTTGGCCACAGGTTACTGTCATTTCTCCCTCACTGCACTCTGAGGAGTAAAGAAAGGAGGTCAGCAACACAGGACAGCATCTGTCAGAGTTTCTGACTCCAAAATCTCAGCATCATGCTCATTGTAGCATCACACCCACTGCGACATCATGCTCATTACAGCATCACGTGCACTGTGGCATCACACTCACTGCAGCATCACACTCACTGCAGCATCACACTCATTGCAGCATCATGCTCACTAAACATCACACTCACTGCAACATCATGCTCACTGCAGCATCACACTCACTGCAACATCACACTCACTGCAGCATCACACTTACTGCAGCATCATACTCACTGCAACATCACACTCATTGCAGCATCATGCTCACTAAACATCACACTCACTGCAACATCACGCTCACTGCAGCATCACGCTCACTGCAGCATCACACTCACTGCAACATCACACTCACTGCAGCATCACGCTCACTGCAGCATCACGCTCACTGCAGCATCACGCTCACTGCAGCATCACGCTCACTGCAGCATCACGCTCACTGCAGCATCACACTCACTGCAGCATCACGCTCACTGCAGCATCACGCTCACTGCAGCATCACGCTCACTGCAGCATCACGCTCACTGCATCATCACACTCATTGCGGCATCACACGCATTGTGGCATCACGCTCACTGCAGCATCACACTCACTGCAACATCACACTCACTGCAACATCACACTCACTGCAACATCACACTCACTGCAGCATCATACTCACTGCAACATCACACTCACTGCAGCATCACCCTCACTGCAACATCACACTCACTGCAGCATCACGCTCACTGCATCATCACACTCATTGCAGCATCACGCTCACTATAACATCACGCTCACTATAACATCACACTCACTGCAACATCACACTCACTGCATCATCACGCTCACTGCAGCATCACACTCACTGCAGCATTACACTCACTGCAGCATAATGCTCACTGCATCATCACACTCACTGCATTATCACGCTCATTGCAGCATCACGCTCACTGCAGCATCACGCTCATTGCAGCATCACGCTCACTGCAGCATCACACTCATTACAGCATCACGCTCATTACAGCCCTGCACTTTTGTGGCTTCCTAGAACTGTGACAGTAGGTTTACAGAACAGTTTCAGGATGACATGCCCATGGGGTGAGGGCTGCCCACCTGACAACCAACTGCTGCCTGGGCATAGGCCCCTGCTACCCAGGGTGGCTCCTGGAATGGCACCACTGACAGCATTTGGGAACTTAATTTGAGGTGAGGCATGTCGGGTCTGCATTTTAAGCAGCCTCCCTATACAACTTTCATACACCTTTCCGTGGGAGGAGCAAAGAATCTGGGGCAGGAAAAGCCATGCCATAGATTGGGTGTGGCCCCTTAAGGAAGCAGTTTAGCTTTTGAAAACACCAGCTTTTTGTTTTGTTATGTTTGCCTCTAGAAGGGGTGTGGGGAGCTAACCTAAGGTTATGACATATTTGAATGTCTTGAACTAGAACAGAATTTAGGGCAAGTGCCGCAGAGTTTGCTTCCCTCTGTGTTCGTCCCAGAAGGCAGACAAGCTGGATGTCAAGGCAGCTGGACTTAGCATTTCCTCAAAGGCCAACCATGTGGAACATTTTCAAATAGTTATTGAGCACTAGAATTTCTTCCTTTGAGAACTGTCAATTTGATTCATTAGATCATTTATTGATTGGATAGTCTTCTTAGTTATTTAATCTTTGGAATTCTTTTCTACATGGTAGAAAACAAAATGAAATGTTCTATGTATGTATGCTCAGATAAACAAATAGCAAAAATTTTGATCCAATTCTGGTGAGGTTATCAAGAAAGAAGAGTCGCAGTGTGAATGTGTGGCCATCCAATGACGATGGAAATCTGTAATAAAGTTCATCAAAAGGCCAAAAATGGAAATACTTTATGATCTAAATCTGTGTCTCTTGGGTATATACCTGAAAGACTCTAAGTCAACATACTATGGAGGTATTTATTCCTATTGCTACCTTAGTTACCACTGCCAAAATTTGGAATAAGCCTAGTCTGTGCACTGACAGAATAAATAATCATATCTTTATATGCACCATATATAAATATATTATAAATAATTATTTCTTTATAAATATATAAATAATAAATAGTACATAATTATATCTTTATATACAACATATGTGTGTGTGATTTTATTTAGGTGTGAAGAAATGTGAATTTTGAAATTGTAACATTTTCAGAAAAGTGGAACTGGGGGTCATCATGTTAATCAATATAAACCAGACTCAGAAAGACAAATACCATGTTTTCTTTTACATGTAGAATTTAGATTTAAATGTTTTTGTGTGTGTGAGTGTGTGCGTGTGTATGTGTGTGTAGGACACAAAAATAGGGTTCTTTGAAAGCAGAGAGAGGTATGAATAAAGGAGTTATAATAAAAGGTAGTGAAAGATATATGTGTGTGTATGCATATATGCACATGTATGCACATATGTATACACATACACATATACACACATACATATATATTTCATATATACATGAATAAATGACAGTAAATTGGGAATTAGTAGTGTTAATAAAGAATCTAGCAAGAAGAGAGGAAAGATGGTGCAATACAACAGGTGGCTATAAGAACAAAACATAATGTTCTATGTATGAAAATGTAACAATGGATCTCATTTTTTGCATGGTAAGAAAAAATAAGAAAGAGCTGTATATTGAAATCAGGAGGAAACCCACAACTGTGTAATACAACAACCCAGGTACTCAGTACCTGATTCTATTGCACAAAGCATTACTGTGTTAGAATCCATTTAAATTAAGCTTTCTGGGATATCCACATTGTGAGGCCCTAGAGACTTGCTACAGAATTATTCTCAGTAGAGCAATTATAGGTGAGGCTGCCCTATAATGAGATATTTTTGCTACTTCATTAAATAAACCCCCTTGAATGGCCTCCAAAATGGACCTGCCTCCTACCAAATTCCATTACACTGGAAAGTAATCTTATCAGAAGGCTTGGTACAGACTCCATGGTCGTGGAGACTTAAAGATTACCATACGGGAAATGTGTTCTAGAACAACGATTCCCCAAAGATGGTTCTTAGACCCATGCTTTACTAATCCAAGGTGAAATGAGAAACAGACAACTTAGTGAGCTTTCTATAAAATTATAATATAATCCATTTTCAAAATGTCCTCCATTTGCAGAGCATGACATTTCCATTTTCTTTCTATTCTAGTTTTTGTTTCTTGTTTATTTTGGGGGGGGGTTGTTAAGCTGCTCCATCTTTGATCACATAGTGATGGAATGGTTTGGAGTGCTCTTGAATAACAGACCCGCAGTGCCAGCCCACCCCCACGCCAACCCATTGTGTCGGCTGTTATTTTGGCCAACTTGACACAAGCTAGAGTTATTTGAGAAGAGGAACCTCAGTTGAGAAAAGGCTTCCATACGGTTACCTGTAGGCAAGTCTGTAGTGCATTTTCCTAATTGCTGATTGGTGTGGAAGGGCCTGTCCCACTGTGGGCTGACAGCCTTGGGAAGGAGGTCTTAGGCATATAACAAAGGAGGCTAAGCCTGTAAGCACCACTCCCTCAGAGTCTCTGCTTCCGTTTTTTGCCCCCAGGATCTTGTCTTGAGTTCCTGCCTTGACTTTCTTCAGTGATGGAGTATGACCTGAGAGTTGTGAGCTGAAAGAAACCTTTTCTTCCCCAAGTTGGTTTTGTTTGTAGTGTTTTATCACAGCAATAAAAGCTCTAAGTCAGCCTCTCAAAAACTTAGTTTTTTTTTTTTTTGTTGTTTTTTTTTTTTTTTTTTTTTTTTTTTTACAGATGCTTGAATTCCCAATTTCTGAACCATTGATATCAAAACAACTGCTCAAAGGAAGAAAGCTGTTTCCTCCAGGTCAGTCATTGGGCAGAAAGGAGTGTTAGAGGAGGAGCCACAGAGTGATAATAAGAGGCAGATGTGCGAGCTTTCTGTCATCACAACTCTTGAGATACCTATTCAAGGTATAAAGAGAGAAAGGTTGCTATGCAGCAGTTTTGGATGCTCATGACCGGCTGCCCATTGTGTACCTGTGGTGAAGCAGTGTGAGCACGCTCTGGCAGAAAGAACTGCTGAACAAATTCACTCACCCCATGATCCAGACAGCGAAGAGAATGAGCCTGGTTTCCATAACTTTCTTGAATGGTACACCTTCAATGGCCGACACCCATCTCTCTCCATGCCTCTCAAAGGTTACCTTACTTAACTTCTAAAGTGTCACCTTGGAATCCAAGCCTCCATCACATGGGCCCGCCGACGGCATTCGACACCCACACCATCAGAGTAAATGGTTCAGTCAGTCACACTCAAACAGCACTCCTGAGAGTCAATGTGCCCAAGGGCCATCTGGGATTTGTTTAAAAGTAGTCTCCAACTCTGCGCGGCTGGGTCCCTCCGGAATCCTCTATTTCCAACCAACTTTTTCCCAGTAGTACAGACACAGCAATTAAGCTACTAAGTTGTGAAATCAAGCTGTGTTCAGACCCAGGCTCCACAAGTATTAGCAGATTACAAGCAGGTCACTTAACCTGATCACCCCTTGAGCAGTGACAGCAGAGACAGCAACACTACAACCTATGTCATGGTGTATTTGGGAAACAGAACAGAAGAATGAGTCCAAATATTCCCAGAATGTAAATCACACCAGCCAACACACAGAGCAAGCTCTGTGTTGTGAGTAATTATTTCACCGTGAGGTCAGTTGGGCATTAAAACAGGAAAGATTAGTGCCCCTGGAGTCCCTTCCTGTGTGTTTCAATCAGAACAGACAGCTTCAGTCGTGGAGGACAAGCCTTGTTCTCTATGGCTGGTTCAAGTAGAGCTCTTTGAAGCTGTAAATCTTAAATGGTATCTACAGACCTGTTCTAATTCAGAGGGTAGATGCTTTTGAAATACTAAAATCCCATGATTAAGGTAGAGGCCACGGTATCAGTTTGCAGGCCAAAGCTCTAGCCTTTGATAATTTTTCTTTTGGGTATTTTCCCTGAAAGTCAGAAGAAACACCTGATTACTATATTCTTGGGTGTTGGCAATTGTTATTAATTATTCCTCCCATGAGAGTATAGCAAGAATATTTGAGTAATATTTTTCTACTTAAAATTATTCTCATTCTCTCTCTCTCTGTCTGTGTGTGTGAGTGTGAGTGTGTGTGTGTCTGCAGAATCCAGAAGAGCACTCTGTGTGTGTGTGTGTGTGTGTGTCTGTGTTGAGCTTTCTCCCTAGCCCACATTTTTTTCCTATATTTTAATGGCACCTGAGTAGTTTATTGACTAGTAGCATGAGTGTTTAGTAATATGCAAATGTGATTCCACAAAACCAATCTTCCGCTTTTATTCAAAGAAGCTCTGTGATTTTGATAATGAGTAGATTTTCACATTTTTAATTTATTATTGCTTAGGGAACAGGCACATGCTCACACATACATGTGGCATGGCACATGCATGGAAGATAAGAGCAGCTTTCAGGAGCTGGTTCTCTTCTTTTGCCATGCGTCCCAGGAATCAAACTAATGGATCAAGGCCTCTATAGCAAGAGAGATTGAGCAATCCTGTACTCACCAGTGAGTGAATTTACAGTTATATCCTAAGAAGTATAGGGATATAGTATCTTGGAGTAAAAATAATATGAATGACTGTTTTTTATCATCAGTTTATGCCTTTTGATTAAATGGTTTAACTTCTGATACGAATATAATTACAAAACAGAATAATGACTGATTTGAATGAAACTTCAGAACTAAGCTTACCAGCATACTCTGTTCAAGCTTACATGGGGGGAAAAGCACACAAAGATAAATTACTTCACCAAGCACATTTACCTAGATACCAGATATTTTCTGAAATTCTGAGAGTTGACTGCTTTTGAGGAGTTATAGTCTGAGACTTTGTGTACTTCTTTACCTTTACACAAAATACTATTAGAAATTTATCTGTGTAGCTTGTAACTATAAAAAAAGAGGTGTCTTAGCCAGTGTTCTATTGCTATGAAGAGACACCATGACCATGGCAACTCTCATGAAGGAAGGCATTTAACTGGGGCTGGCTTGCAGTTTCAGAAGGGACCGTGGTGGAATGCAGGCAGACATGGGAGCTGAGAGTTCTATATCCAGGGCTGAAGGCAGGAGGAAAAGAAAGATACTGGCCCTGGCTTGAGCATTTGAAACCCCAAAGCCTACCTCTAGTGGTACACTTCCTCCAACAAGGCCACACCCACTTCAACAAGGCCGCACCTCTAAGTCTCGTCAAGTAGCAGTGCTCCCTAATACAAGCATTCAAACCTATGGGCCTATGGGACCATTCCTATTCAAACTACCACAAAAGGCTTTTAGATGTGTTGGAAAATATAGCAATCAATAAATATTTTTGAATTTTCAGAAGCTTTGGCTAGAGCATGGTTTTCTGTTTCATTGCTGGTCCTGTCTTCAAGCACAAGCTATACATACTTTGTATGCCACCATAACTGATGGTATCCTATTTACCCAGCAAGCCTGGTATATACCTTCTGATATGTTCCTAATAATAAAGACTCTCAGGAGGGAGATTCTTTATCTATCCTACTTCCTGTGTCCTAGAACCTTCCAGTGTGAGAAATGTCTAGAATACTGTTTTCCAGGCCCCCACTGGAGCTTTGTATGGTTACATGATGAAATTCTGGTCAGTTGGAAAGCATTGGGAGTGCCGGGTATAGCACTGTGGGCAGTGCTTGTTAATATACATATACATATACATACACATACACATACACATACACATACATATATATGTATACATATAACATTATATAGTATAAATATCTAATACATATGCAATATATAGTATATATAATGTATAAAATTTTTAAGAGCATACTGTGCTTATTTATTGGTTAGATGTACTTCTATGAAACAAATATATCTCTATCTTCTACCAGACGCTCATTTCTTTTTTTTTTTTTATTTTTCGATATAATTTATTTACATTTCAAATGATTTCCCCTTTTCTAGCCCCCCCACTCCCCGAAAGTCCCGCAAGCCCCCTTCTCTTCCCCTGTCCTCCCACCCACCCCTTCCCACTTCCCCGTTCTGGTTTTGCTGAATACTGTTTCACTGAGTCTTTCCAGAACCAGGGGCCACTCCTCCTTTCTTCTTGTACCTCATTTGATGTGTGGATTATGTTTTGGGTATTCCAGTTTTCTAGGTTAATATCCACTTATTAGTGAGTGCATACCATGATTCACCTTTTGAGTCTGGGTTACCTCACTTAGTATGATAGTCTCTAGCTCCATCCATTTGCCTAAGAATTTCATGAATTCATTGTTTCTAATGGCTGAATAGTACTCCATTGTGTAGATATACCACATTTTTTGCATCCACTCTTCGGTTGAGGGATACCTGGGTTCTTTCCAGCATCTGGCAATTACAAATAGGGCTGCTATGAACATAGTAGAACATGTATCCTTATTACATGGTGGGGAGTCTTCTGGGTATATGCCCAGGAGTGGTATAGCAGGATCTTCTGGAAGTAAGGTGCCCAGTTTTCGGAGGAACCGCCAGACTGATTTCCAGAGTGGTTGTACCAATTTGCAACCCCACCAGCAGTGGAGGAGTGTTCCTCTTTCTCCACACCCTCTCCAACACCTGCTGTCTCCTGAATTTTTAATCTTAGCCATTCTGACTGGTGTAAGATGAAATCTTAGGGTTGTTTTGATTTGCATTTCCCTAATGACTAATGAAGTTAAGCATTTTTAAAGATGCTTCTCCGCCATCCGAAGTTCTTCAGGTGAGAATTCTTTGTTTAACTCTGTACCCCATTTTTTAATAGGGTTATTTGGTTTTCTGGAGTCTAACTTCTTGAGTTCTTTATATATATTGGATATTAGCCCTCTATCTGATGTAGGATTGGTGAAGATCTTTTCCCAATTTGTTGGTTGCCGATTTGTCCTCTTGATGGTGTCCTTTGCCTTACAGAAACTTTGTAATTTTATGAGGTCCCATTTGTCAATTCTTGCTCTTAGAGCATACGCTATTGGTGTTCTGTTCAGAAACTTTCTCCCTGTACCGATGTCCTCAAGGGTCTTCCCCAGTTTTTTTTCTATTAGCTTCAGAGTGTCTGGCTTTATGTGGAGGTCCTTGATCCATTTGGATTTGAGCTTAGTACAAGGAGACAAGGATGGATCAATTCGCATTCTTCTGCATGCTGACCTCCAGTTGAACCAGCACCATTTGTTGAAAAGGCTATCTTTTTTCCATTGGATGTTTTCAGCCTCTTTGTCGAGGATCAAGTGGCCATAGGTGTGTGGGTTCATTTCTGGATCTTCAATCCTGTTCCATTGATCCTCCTGCCTGTCACTGTACCAATACCATGCAGTTTTTAACACTATTGCTCTGTAGTATTGCTTGAGGTCAGGGATACTGATTCCCCCAGATTTCCTTTTGTTGCTGAGAATAGTTTTAGCTATCCTGGGTTTTTTGTTGTTCCAGATGAATTTGATAATTGCTCTTTCTAACTCTGTGAAGAATTGAGTTGGGATTTTGATGGGTATTGCATTGAATCTGTATAGTGCTTTAGGCAAAATGGCCATTTTAACTATATTGATTCTACCGATCCATGAGCATGGGAGGTTTTCCCATTTTTTGAGGTCTTCTTCCATTTCCTTCTTCAGAGTCTTGAAGTTCTTGTCATACAGATCTTTCACATGTTTGGTAAGAGTCACCCCAAGATACTTTATACTGTTTGTGGCTATTGTGAAGGGGGTCATTTCCCTAATTTCTTTCTCAGCCTGCTTATCCTTTGAGTATAGGAAGGCCACTGATTTGCTTGAGTTGACTTTATAACCTGCCACTTTGCTGAAGTTGTTTATCAGCTGTAGGAGCTCTCTAGTGGAGTTCTTTGGGTCACTTAGGTAGACGATCATGTCGTCTGCAAATAATGATAGTTTGACTTCTTCCTTTCCAATTTGTATCCCTTTGACCTCCTTATGTTGTCGAATTGCCCAAGCTAGTACCTCAAGTACAATATTGAAAAGATAAGGAGAAAGGGGGCAGCCTTGTCTGGTCCCTGATTTCAGTGGGATTGCTTCAAGTTTCTCTCCATTTAGTTTGATGATGGCTACCGGTTTGCTGTATATTGCTTTTACTATGGTTAGGTATGGGCCTTGAATTCCTGTTCTCTCCAAGACTTTAAGCATGAAGGGATGCTGAATTTTGTCAAATGCTTTTTCAGCATCCAATGAAATGACCATGTGGTTTTGTTCTTTGAGTTTGTTTATGTAGTGGATTGTATTGATGGATTTCCGTATATTGAAACAACCCTGCATTCCCGGGATAAAGCCTACTTGATCATGGTGGATGATCGTTTTGATGTGTTCTTGGATTCGGTTGGCAAGAATTTTATTGAGTATTTTTGCATCGATGTTCATAAGGGAAATTGGTCTGAAGTTCTCTTTCTTTGTTGGATCTTTGTGTGGCTTTGGTATCAGCGTAATTGTGGCTTCGTAGAAGGAATTGGGTAGTGTTCCTTCTGTTTCTATTTTGTGGAATAGTTTGAAGAGTATTGGTGTTAACTCTTCTTTGAAGGTCTGGTAGAATTCTGCACTGAAGCCATCTGGTCCTGTGCTTTTTTTGGTTGGAAGACTTTCTATGACTCCTTCTATTTCTTTAGGCATTATGGGACTGTTTAGATGGTCTAGTTGGTCCTGATTTAATTTTGGTATTTGGTATCTGTCAAGGAAATTGTCCATTTCCTCCAGATTCTCCAGTTGTGTTGAGTATAGGCTCTTGTAGTAGGATCTGATGATTTTTTGGATTTCCTCAGTTTCCGTTGTTATATCTCCCTTTTCATTTCTAAGTTTGTTAATTTGGATACTTTCTCTGTGCCCTTTGGTCATTCTGGCTAAGGGTTTATCTATCTTGTTGATTTTCTCAAAGAACCAGCTCCTGGTATTGTTGATTTTTTGTATGGTTCTCTTTGTTTCTACTTGATTGATTTCGGCCCTGAGTTTGATGATTTCCTGCCTTCTACTCCTCCTGGGCGAAATAGCTTCTTTTTGTTCCAGGGCTTTCAGGTGTGTCATTAAGCTGGTAATGTATGCTCTCTCCATTTTCTTTTTGGAGGCACTCAGGGCTATGAGTTTTCCTCTTAGCACTGCTTTCATTGTGTCCCATAGATTTGGGTATGTTGTGTTTTCATTTTCATTGTGTTCTAAAAAGTCTTTAATTTCTTTCTTTATTTCTTCCTTGACCAAGGTATCATTGAGTAGAGTATTGTTCAGTTTCCACGTGTATGTGGGCTTTCTGTTGTTTCTGTTGCTATTGAAGACCACTTTTACTCCATAGTGATCAGATAGGAGGCATGGGATTAGTTCGATCTTCTTATATTTGTTGAGGTCTGTCTTGTGACCAATTATATGGTCGATTTTGGAGAAGGTACCATGAGGTGCTGAGAAAAAGGTATATTCTTTTGTTTTAGGATAGAATGTTCTATATATATCTGTTAAATCTAATTGGTCCAAAGCTTCAATTAGTTTCATTGTGTCCCTGTTTAGTTTCTGTTTTCCTGATCGGTCCATTGAGGAAAGTGCAGTGTTGAAGTCACCCACAATTATTGTGTTAGGTGCAATGTGTGCTTTTAGTTTTAATAAAGTTTCTTTTACGAAAGAGGGTGCCCTTGCATTTGGGGCATAGATGTTCAGGATTGACAGTTCTTCTTTTTGTATTTTTCCTTTGACCAGCAAGAAGTGTCCCTCAGGGTCTCTTTTGATAACTTTGGGTTGAAAGTCAATTTTATCTGATATTAAAATGGCTACTCCAGCTTGTTTCCTGAGACCATTTGCTTGTAAAATTGTCTTCCAGCCTTTTACTCTAAGGTAGTGTTTGTCTTTGACCCTGAGGTGTGTTTCCTGTAAGCAGCAAAATGTAGGGTCCTGTTTACGTATCCATTCAGTTAGTCTGTGTCTTTTTATTGGGGCATTAAGTCCATTGATGTTAAGAGATATTAAGGAATAGTGATTGTTACTTCCTATCATTTTTGACGTTATTTTTTAAATTTGAATGCTTAACTTCTTTTGGGTTTGATGAAAGGTTACTATCTTGCTTTTTCCAGGGTGAAGTTTCCCTCCTTGTATTGTTGTTGTCCTCCTATTATCCTTTTTAGGGCCGGGTTTGTGGATAGATATTGGGTAAACTTGGTTTTGTCATGAAATATCTTAGTTTCTCCATCTATGGTGATTGAGAGTTTTGCTGGATATAGTAGTTTTGGTTGGCATTTGTGTTCTCTTAGAGTCTGCATGAGATCTGCCCAGGACCTTCTAGCCTTCATAGTCTCAGGTGAAAAGTCTGCTGTGATTCTGATAGGTCTTCCTTTATATGTTACTTGGCCTTTTTCTCTTACTGCCTTTAGTATTCTTTCTTTGTTTAGAACATTTGGTGTTTTGATTATTATGTGACGGGAAGTATTTCTGTTCTGGTCCAGTCTGTTTGGAGTTCTGTAGGCTTCTTGTATATTCATGGGCATCTCTCTCTTTAGGTTAGGGAAGTTTTCTTCCATAATTTTATTGAAGATGCTTGCTGGCCCTTTAAGTTGTAAATCTTCACTCTCATCTATGCCTATAATCCTTAGGTTTGGTCTTCTCATTGTGTCCTGGATTTCCTGGATATTTTGGGTTACAAGCTTTTTGCATTTTGCATTTTCTTTAACTGTTGAGTCCATGGTTTCTATGGAATCTTCAGCATCTGAGATTCTTTCTTCTATCTCTTGTATTCTGTTGTTGATATTTGTATCTCTGTCCCCTGATTTCTTCCCAAGGCTTTCTATCTCCAAAGTTGTCTCCCTTTGAGTTTTCTTAGTTGTTTCTACTTCTGATTTTAGATCCTGGATGGTTTTGCTTAGCTCCTTCACTTGCATGTTTGTGTTTTCCTGTAATTCTTTAAGAGATTTTTGTGTTTCCTCTTTCATGAGCTCAGTCTGTTGACCAAAGTTCTCCTGTATTTCTTTAAGAGATTTTTGTGTTTCGTCTTTCATGACCTCAGCCTGTTGATCAAAGTTCTCCTGTATTTCTTTAAGTGTTTTTTGCATTTCCTCCTTGTTGGCTTTTGTATTCTCCTGGATTTCTTTCAATGATTTTTGTGTTTCCCTTGCAAGGGCTTCTAACTTTTGATCCATTTTCTCCTGAATTTCTTTATGTATGACCTTCGTGTGTTCCTGTACCAGCATCATGACCAGTGATTTTAAATCCAAATCTTGTTTTACTGGTGTGATGGGGTATCCAGGACATGTTGGTAGAGGAGAATTGGGTTCAGATGTTGCCATATTGCCTTGATTTCTGTTAGTGACGTTCCTGCGTTTGCCTTTTGCCATCTAGATCTCACTGGTGTTAGTTTATCTTGTCAGTGCTGGACTCACCAGTGCAAGCTGCCCCTTCCCAGTTGGCCTCTGGTGCACAGCTTACCTCCTGCACTGCTTGTAGACAGTGTGCTGCTGCCCAGGCTGTTCTGATCCCAAAGCAGGCACCCGAAGGCTCCCGCTGGGGCCCGCTGGATTCACTGGAGCACACTGACTTCTCCCAGCTGGCCGCCCGGAAGCCCAGCTAGCCTCTTGCAGGACTTGGAGATGTAATGCTGCCGCCCAGACTGATCTGGATCCGGAAGCGGAGAGAGTAGAGCTAAGGGCTTCTGCCTGAGGCCTTGCCCCAGATTGTGTCTGTGGAGCAGATGGAGCCCGTGTGCACTCCCAGGGAGTGCCGACGGTGTATGCTACTGTGATCTCCCCTGTGTTCCGCTCACTCCGCTGGGCAGCCGATCTGCCAACCGGGCTGTCGCACACAAGGTTAGCCTGGCCGCCCAGTCCCTGATTCCAGGCAAAAGCCTGGGAGGCCAAGGTCCGAGCAAAGTTCCCCTAGGGCTATGACTGTTAATTGGGTTTGCCAGGTGACTAGGATGGCGGGCGTGCGCGCCCGCGCTCCCTGAAAGCGCCGGGAGAGTCTGCTTTGCTAACAATCACCTGGGCGGGTTGACTCACAGATGGCCCACCAAGCCGCCCAGTTCTTGGGGTCAGTCCTGTGCCTTTTGGGGCCTGGACCCCCGCTTTGTTAGCCTTAGGCTATGCCTGTTACAGGTCTGCCCGCCTGAGCTCTCTGTCGTCCTGCAGGCAAAATGGCGGCGGCGCGCTCGCAGGCCTGGGCAAAAAACCTCCTGGTTGGGTTGGCACCCCCGATGGCCCCCCGACCCGCCTAGGGCCTGGGTGCAGGCCAACGCCCGTCGGGCTCAAACCACCGCGGTGTTGGCCTCGGATTATGTTTGTGTACCTCAGTCTGTCCGATTCCTGGAGTACGGAACCAAGATGGATGCTCCTCTCCTGACTGGTGGGAGGCCGAGTTCTGAAGTGGCCTCCGTGCAGGAAAGGCGCCGCACAACTGCAGCTGCTTGCTGCCCGGCTGGTCAGCGAAGGTCAGTGGTCGTGGGCGCAGGGCCTAACTGGTCCCTGTGACGCCTTGGTTCCACTGCTGATGGCCCTTCAGCTGGAGCAGCCACTGCTGCTGCTGCCGCCGCCGCCGCCGCCGCCGATCTCCAGACGCTCATTTCTATCATTTACAGTTAAATATTACTAAGTTCTACACACACAAATATTTGTGATGCATCCCTCCCTGTAGTGTCATGGCTGTCATCTCAGCTTGTCTCCATCCTGCCTCACTTAAAAGCCACATCAAGGAACTAGAAAAGGGCTGTGCTACATGTTAGCATCTGAGAACCCCAAGGAAGAATTCCATTGTCAAGTTTAAGTCACCAAAAGAAGAGTTAAGGAAGTGAAGAAACCTTTCTATTCCCAGCAGCTTTTGTTTATTAAGAGACATCCAAGAGAAGATTTCAAAGTTAACTCCCAAGGTAATTAAACAAAAGCTAGGCCAGATGTCTAAGCTAAAGTTTTGGTCTCAAAATAATTACCTTTGTTAATTACCAGTAATTAGTGTCAGCATCCTAAGCTTTCCTAAAATCCAGGGGAGAGAGAAGGGAGGAAGTAGAGAAAGAAGAGTCCAAAGAGGGAGCGAGGGAGAGCGAGGAGGGGAGTGGGAGGGAAGGGGTGAGGGAGAGGGGAGGGGAGAGAGAGGGGAGGGGAGAGGGAGGTACAGTTTTTGAGCACAAACACACCTTTAAGTCATTAAATCTTGGTGCTGATTTTTAGAATTATGAATGCAGAGTTTTATGGAAAACTGGGCACTTCCTTCCAGTTAATACTGGTATCTGTACTCTCTTACGTAGTCCTAACTTGAAGTTTTACAGCATAATTTCTTAATTTTTATAACATTTTTCATTGTTATAAAGACAACCCTTTCTTGTACCCTGCTTCATGAAGAATATACCTATTGGAGAAACACCGGCAGGCAATGGGATGACCCTTGAAGAAATGTACAGGGCTCTAGATGCAGTCTTCCTTGGGCATTCTGTCCTGAGTCAGAGGACTCGGGGCTGAAACAGCTCAAAGTAGAAGTGAGTGTCCTCTCAGAGGCTGGTGGATAGCCCAGGTTTTCAGCACTTATAAATGACAATATTATGTAGAAATAGCATCCTCAACTCTATATGCTTCCAGTTGGGGTGTGGATGACCCTTTATGAAAATAGATGAAATCTCTGTGTGTCACTGAATCCCTTTGTATCTATTTGGGACTCAAGTGTGTGTGTGTGTGTGTGTACTCAGTTCCTTTTTAAACGTTTAGGGATAACATTGTCGATTATGTCCTATTAGTAATTCATTATGGATTTTGACATTTTAACAAGCAGGCAATGGTGTAAATATTTTACTCTATATATCTATACCACAACACCTTATATTATCTCTAGACCTCCCTCTGGCCCCCATCAAGATGCTCCTTAATGCACATTTACATCATATTATGATACTGGACCTCTCTGGGTGAAAGACAAAAGGAACACACTTTTCTTTCACTCATCTTTTGAAGTGTCCATGCTCAGAAGACATGTCTAGAAATCACTGAGATGGCTTTATTTTTTGCAATTAATGAAATATATGGGTCCCCAACTGTGTGAGGCCATTGGGACCTTTAGATATGCATTTCCTTATTCCACAAGCTTAGTGAGTCATCAGACCACGTACTTTTTTGCACGACTTATTCTGTGTTTAACAGTGATTTCTGGGTTCATTTCAGTCCACTAGCACCGTGTAGAAGACAAGCTTAACCTGCTGGCAGACAGCATAATAGCCGTAAAGTTGACTGGAATGGGAAGGATAGTTGAAGTGATTCTCGTGTCAAGGAAAATGATGTCATTTGTACCAAGCATTGTAACAAGTAGAACATGTATAACATTGTCTACCAAGTATAACATGTAAAGTATCAGCCTGCACTGAAAACAGGGTTTGCTTGCAAAGACTGCATAAAAGGGACAATTTATGGACTCATGGAATGCTTGCATTTAGAAAGGATATATTTAACACACCACCACTGTATTGATGTGCCATAGCTTTCAGAGGTATATACCTAAATTATAAAACTAACCACATTTGTACATACATTGCCATTTCTTTCTGGGTTTGTAAGCAGAAATAGCATGTTTAACAGGAATAGGCATGGTAGTCTACTGGCCCATCTTCCTTGTTTTATGTAACTTTGCAACTCTTAATTATGACATTAAATAATTTTACCCCATGACCACTGTTCATTACGTTGTGGTCAGAACCACTCAGTGTAATTGCAGCTTTTAATTTCCTGGCTCCCTGGTCATCTATACTGTCTTTAATCCCATACCTCAAGTGCCGTCCTGAACTGTCCTGCTGCCACGGCGTATTTCTTCTGTCTATAGCAAGAGCTGGCATCCTTTAAGGCTACCTGAAGCCATTTGTCCATCTGTGGCAGGGCGGTGAAATCCCGGCTACTTGCAGGTGGCATCATGGTGGCAGCTTGGCCTGCTGCCTGAAGCCCAGGGCACACATAGGGCTGGGCAAACTCATAGCTCACATCCTCTTCATCAATGTAGACCAGTTTCATTTCCACATCCAAGATGTTCTTTAAGGGGATGTGAGGCAGAGGTATGGCCGTGACGAGCTGATTGTCTAGTTCCGTGACCTTGGCCTCTTTCTTTCCCACCAGCTTCTCTTCGCTGTCAGCCTTCCGTTTAAGGGCCACCTTCTCTAATTCGTTACTTTGTTTCTCTTTGATGCTCTTTGTGAGTTTTACTCTCTCTGTGGAGGCCTCAGCTTGTTTTTCTCCACAGGTCTTCTTAATTTCCGGTGGCCCTTCCAGGCTGTTGGGGGAATGTGTTAGGGTGGACATTTTCTTGCTTGTATTTATCTTTGGAAGAAGCAGATCGCGATAGACTCTCTTCACGGTAGTCTCCAAACTCCTACTCTTGCCAGAATTCATTGGTCTACCCCTAGACTCCTGCAGGTATGACAAAGAAGAAAGCCATTAAAACAATGACTTTGAAACACAGCTGCACTCACACTAGCCACTGACTGGTCACACTGACCAACGGATGCTTCTGTTCCAAAACTCACTAAGGTGAGAACTCACCCCGAGCTCATCTGGATGGTACCTGAAAAACAATTTACAGCTGAACAGCATTGAATGAACCTTTTTATGAGAAGTCAAAGTCCATTGAATAGGAAAATCTTATGCATAGCCCTAGAAGACAAAAAATAAAAAAATAAAAAAGAAAATCCACTGTCTATTCATTTCCTCAGAAAGGCAGGCGGTCTATAACTCATTGTGAAGTCCATTGCTATTCTGCATGGTGGACTTGGGAGCAGAAACCACAGCCACTTCTTTGGAAAAACTTCCAGAAATATGAACATGGCGTTTTCTTCAAATGTTTGCTCTATTAATATGGAAAGTCTCATGTTTGAGTGTCTTTAAAGACAGCTCTTTGTTAAACAGGCTTTCAGACTAGAAGCAAGGGAGTTTGAGCTCCCAGTGACTCAAGCCATCTTGAGCCTGTTGTTTCTGTAGGAATGACATGAATATGGTTTCTGGTTTGAAACCTGTTCCCAATACACTGATGCTAACATACTTACAGTCTGATGAGGAGGCCTCTTCATAGAAACTCTGCTCCTAGATTTGTTGCAAAATAGAGAATGCTCTAAAATCTAATAATTGCTGAATATAATTGGTTCTTATCTCATATGATTCTCTGACTTAATCATAGTCTGTACTGGGTACAACTTGTTTCCTTACTTTGCAAAGACTCTAAAGGATAGGAAGCTGATGCTTCTCCATGGACACAGAACTGCTTTCAGCAGAACCTGCCCCTGGGCACTCACCAGCTCCATGCTTAGCCTTTCCTCTGTGTCATGTGGCTTTTAGTGTAGCTCTGATTATACTTACATAAGATACAAAGAGACAAGAAAATAGTCTGGCTATGGCTGAATATGATCACAGGATACAAAGAGATAAAATTTAACATTTGTGCTTCTATCAACCTCTGTGATGACTCCTGACTAAGGAAGACACTTGGGAAGCTTCAAGCTTGTTGTTTTGCTAATATCAATTGCTTTGCTTTGACTATTTGAGAGACAGCACTTTGGCTCCAGCGGACCTTTGAAACACTGTGAACCAAGACCCAGTTGATTCTTAAGGGAAAAAAAAGGAAGATGTAAAACTGTGCTTTAACCTTTGAGGTTAAAACTTTTTCTTTTTCCTACCCTTATATGTAGATGTTATAGGAAAGGGTTAGCCTACACGTGAACATAAAAGAAGCTACCATGACAGTTTTATGACCTCATAATAAATATCAAATTGGAAAGAGAGATTGCTGTGAAAGCAAGAGGATCTGAGTTCAAATCCCCCACCCACATTAAAGCCATGCATGGCTGTAAGCCCGCTGCTTGGGCGCAGAGACTGGGGGATTCAAGGAGTGTGCTGGACAGTTGTTTTAGCCACAACATTGAGCTTCAGGTACAATGAGAGATGGACTACAAAGAAAATAAGGAGGAGAGTAACAAAGGAAGACTCCCAGTGTCTGCCTCTGGACTCTATGTTCACTTTCACATACATGTACACATGTAGTATAGCTGCACACAAACATAGAAAGAAATATCAGATGCTAATAAGACTCATTATTATTATCAAAAGCTAAATGCTAGAGTTGTGATTCCCTGACAGGATTTTATTGACAGACGTGATTTGTGGAACATTGCAATCTTGGCCAATGTGTGCCCTGCTCCTTGCTAAGGAGATGTGCACAACAGTGACTCCCAGGACTGGTGTCACCACTGTGCCTTGATCAAGGCACTGTCCTAGAGTATTCTACCTAAGGCCGGGAGAAGATGACAGTGTTAGCTATCACTGTGTTCTCCTTTGTTCTTGTACCATGAAGGACCTGAGCTTCAGCTGGGGTCTCTGGTAGGAGGATACCCAGACAAGCATCTATCCCAGGAAAGTTCTTTCGGTAGCACAGAAACAGCTTTCAAAATTTTCCTGATGCTCAGAATAGCTGCTGGTAAGATTCATCCTCACAATAGACTATATATAAATATGAATAATAAATGTTGGTAGGTGAGCGGTTCCAAGAGTTTCCCCTGGTATCTTATCTCAGCTATTTACATCATGCACCAGAGGCTACAGCAACTCAGCTTCTCTGGAGTGAGTTGATGTAACACTTCAGGATCTATAGCAACACTACCATCTTATCAGGGTTGACTTCTCATCTTCAGCGTGTAAATTCGTATCCATCTCTGTAACTGTTTCTCCTGGAGGGCGGTTGTTTTTCGTTTCTTTACTGCCTTCTCATCTTTCCTCCTTGCTCTAGCCTCTTCCAACCTATCCCTGAAGATGTGCCTTTCCCTCAGTGCAAGAAGAAAGGTTGTGTGTGTGTGTGTGTGTGTGTTTGTGTGTTTGTGTGTGTGTGTGTGTGTGTGTGTGTGTGTGTGAGAGAGAGAGAGAGAGAGAGAGAGAGAGAGAGAGAGAGAGAGAAACTCTACAGTGACTCTTAAGCCTTTCTAGAGAGAGCACCATTTTCTGAATGCCCTGACATTTGTATAAACAGCAGTAAGGATGTGGGAGAGCAGACAGGATGCTCATAGGATGTTCAGGGATACCGAGCAGATGAACAAACCTTTAATGTCCAGGCATCTGAAACATCAGCTATCCCAAACTTGTCCAAGAAACAACAGACTTAATTCCCTCTGCCTCAACACAGAAGACTGCCCTGAATATCAATAGGTGCCCTTAAATCGACAGTCTGAAAGAGCAGGCGTTAACCGCTCCACAGTGGTGGCAGCTGGTCATGTGACTTTAATTTCAGCGGTAGAAAGTGGTCCTTATGGAAGCTGTGCAGTGGAGGAGCTCTGGGGCATTACAACCCTGCAGTGGAAGGTTGTGCATCATCGAGAGGCTGTCCCCGTCTGCCCTTGCTCTCTGCCCTTACTTCCCACCCCATGAACTCAAGATAAGCAGCTTGGTTAAGTCCAAACGATGCTCATTCTCAGTCCATCTGCTGAAATTTTCCCATCTTGTTCCCACCTCATTTACCTGTCCAAAATGCACTTCCTAGACCAAACCAAACTGCAGTTCCTGGACAGGACCTGCCCATCTCTATCTTCTCCAAACAGACCAGTTCCATGTGCATGACTGACTTCTTCCAATCAGCTGTCTAAAAGCAGACTCCGTCCCTACTTATCCAGACATGAGCTCAGGGTTCTGCATAAAGCTGTCCAACAAATGTAGGTCAAAACATATGCTGCAAGACAAAGACTAAGCTATATGCAGTTAGAGAAAATAAAACTGGAATCTAAAACCAGATTCTTTTATATTTTGAGATTATAATATAATTGCTTCATCTCCCCTGGCTTCTCCTTCCTCCCAATCTTTTTATACATCCTTGCTCTCTTCCAAACTCCCAGTCACTTTGAACACTGCAAAAGAGGAGGTGGAAAGACTGTGAGAGCTGGAGGACTGGAGGGTCACTGTAGGGCTGTGTCTCCCAGCAGTGCCAGAAGCTACACCCATGGTGTCCCGCCAACAGACTGGCCACTCATGAGCAGGGCTAGGACGACAGTAGACATCCTGATATGGACGAGGGGTTGTGCAAGCCCAGGAAGTCTCAACCTAGACAAGAACTACTGCAACTATGGAAAACTGAGCATGGGAGAAATCGTTCCCAAGGATTTGTTTTTTAAGACCTGAGGAATCAATCAGGACTCAAGTCAGTCTATTCTACCAGAGAGTGGCACTATCAAACTATCTTGCACTTGGTTTTTTAGTTCATTCTTATTTTTTGAAAATATATGGTTTCCTCCTTCTTGTTCCTTCCTCCAAAGCCTTCCACATAGCCCTTGTTCCCTTTCAAATTCATGGTCTCTTCCATCATTACTTGTTGTTATATACATATATGTATGTACATATCTATATTCCTAAATACATAAATACAATCTGTGCAGTTTGAAGTCTTGTGTGTATATTTCCAGGGCTGATCATTTGGTAGCGGATAACCAACTGGTGTGCTCGTCGCTGGGGAAGACTCTTGCTTGACCTTCAGCATTCCCTAGTTGCCTGTAGCTCTCTGGGTGGAGGTGGAGACTCGTGGTCTTCCCTTTGCTCATTCTGGCATCTCGATTGTTGTGCTTGTTCAGTGCATGCATACGCAGTCATGTTGGTGAGACTTTATAGGTGTGGCTTTTGACATCATTAGGAGACACAATCTCACAGCAAACTCCCCGAATTACAGCTGATCAGATCACCTGTACCCTTCTATTCTACTCACCACTGCTCTTCAAGGTCCCTGTCTTAGCATTGGTCCCATTCCTCCTTCCTGGGTCCTGCAGGTCATTCAGGGCATGTGCTCACATCTGAGGATTTAGAGCTACGAGCCTCAGATGACACGTAACATTTCTCTTCTGGGGCTACATTACCTTGTTCCATCTATTTACCTACCAATTTTGATTTTCCCTCCCACCCTCCCTCCCTCCCTCCCATTCTCCCTTTTTCTTCCTTGTGAAGACAGATTTACTAAGTTCCCAAGGCTCTTCTTGAACTCACTCTGTAGGTCAAATGGGGCTTGAATGTGCCGCACTCCTGCCTCAGCCTCCTGCGCGTTTGGCATCAGGATGAGCTAGATGTGGAATTTTTTTCTTTTCTGACAGTAAAGCAAAAACACTTCAGAAAATGTTTCTGTGAAGTTCTGATGGATTTTTGTTTTGCTTTGTTTTAATCTTATCCCTGGTGAAGTACATTTTCTTCTCAGTTGTTCAAATGAGTCATTTAAGAACTAGATTTAAACTATCAACCTCTTCAACTTTTTTTTTTTTTAGTAGTCAGGTTGATTAACATGGAGTTAGTCAGTGTTCCCAAGGCTACAATTTAATCTTTACTTCAATACAAAATACTTTAAGAGAAAACTCTTTGTCGACCATCATGTCAAATGGATCTGTAGGTGGCATTCTGTAAAATGCTTCTTCTTTAATTTAGAAATCAGCACAGTAGTAGAACTGATTTTCTCATACCCACACGGTGGCACAGATAAAGAAGATCTCTAGCAAATGATGAGAAGAAGCCTTTGAATGGTCTCTGGGGGCTTATAATAAACACAGGTGCGGGAAATGAAGAAGGACCAATACTCAATCATTTCTATCAGCTAACCGTTTTACATTTTCAACAGTTTTTTTTTTTTTTTACTTGAAGCAAATTATCAAGTTTTCTCTTCTACATCTGGGTTTCTATTACCACTTAGATGCAACTGGTAGTTTACATGGTTATTAGTAAAACAAACTATTAGATTTTTTGTTTTCTGAAATAGGCAGCTCAAACCTGGGCAAGTCAGAAGAGAATCCTTAAAATTGTGCTCTCTGAAACACTCGACATCACAGTTGCTATGGTTTTCTTTCTTTTTTAAAAAAAGATCTAATTTTAACTTGCTGTTAAATGTAACCAGAGAGACATTATGAGGAAAAACACCTTGCTTGTTAGTCTATCAGTACACGTCCTTATTTTTAAAAACATTCTACAAAATATCCCTTCTGATTAATAGTTAGGTACTGCAACCCTTAAAGCATGACCAGGACACTGGACTAGGTGGAACAGGAGAGACTAAAGTTGACCACATCTCAGCACGCCAGTCTTCACAGCTAGTAGAAAGCAGCGGTGGAGGATGGGCAGTGGTGATGTAAAGATAAACAACTCCTTTGAGAGGAGACACCCTCTTACTTGACTGAACTGCAAGGGATGGAAATGAATCCAAATCTATTTCCTATGTGGATGCCCAGTTCCTGCGGAGCCTAGAACACAGCAGGCCCTTGGTGCACACATGTTTTCAGAGAGAGGGTGTGGCTGATGTGCTGAGGCTCCAATACCATGTTTGCTTCTCTAAGAACACAGGTGTTTAGAAATGAGTTCTGGAGAAGAGAGAGGCAATGTCCCCATTCCAGAAATTATTCTTTTTTATCCAAGTAATGTTGTAAGGCATGGTGGACTATTACTGGAGGGCAGTAGTGGATTAGCTTCATAGAATGTATTTAATACATATGTAAAGCACTCCACAGATGAAGATATGTAAACTACTAATAGCAGGGCTGCTCTCAGGTACTAAGATTATATATATTATTACATAAATTATATATGCAATTACATATATTATATGCAATTATATTTGTAATTACATATATTATATATTATTACATATATGCATACACATATACATTAAACCTTTCTGCCTGACTACTTCTTTGTATAGATGTTATTAGCTCAACTGTACTAAAAGAGAAACCATGATGTTGAAGAACTATGAGGTAATCAAAGGAACTGGCCATATCTGAGACCTGAGCTTCGGGCTGTAGATCCCAGATTCCACAACGTTAGGATCATATGAAAACACTTTTCTCTGCACTGGACCCTAGGTGCTCAGATATTTACTTTCCTCACATTAAAAATGTTTTCTTTTATAAATTTTACAACAAGGCACTTAACATCATTGCTGTCTTATTGGGTGAGACTCCCTTTACAGTGGTAAGATAAGCACAATTTTATGGTTAATTCAAGTGTAGGAAGCAAATTTGTTAAGAAAGAAATAGGTTCTTAAGGGTTTCAAAAGATCTTTATTTGTAAATATTATGGACCCGTTGTATTGCAGAAGTCATTAAATAAAGAAAAAATAATGTGGACATAAAAATTCCACATGAATAGATTGCAGAGACTTTGGGAATAATTCATCAAAGCAACTGTGCTTCTCTAGACCAGTACATTGTGCACCTTTATCTGAGAGGGCTACTACAGTGGCATTGTGTAATGGAGAGATTGTTCAGATTGGAGTAGCAAGAACAGTTTGAACTCTAGGTTTATTATTCATTAATGGCATATCCTAAGAGGAACTATTCAACTTGTTTCAACATTACTTTTAGAACTATGAGTGTCCTGGAAGCATCCGATGGGGATGTTTTACAGAAGACACTTATGACAGAAGAGGCTCAGTAATTTCACAAACAGCTCCGTGCAGGGGCCTGTGACTCCCTCAGAGGATTCTGTGTCTTCCTCCTGTCAAGGACTATGTTCTTGCCATCAATATGGTGCTGGCTAGTTTCGTGTCAACTTGACACAAGCTAAAGTCATCTGAGATCAGGAACTCTCCATAGAGAAGATGCCTCCATAAGTTCAGACTGCAGGCCCAGAGGGCAGTTTCTTAATTGGTGGTTTGATGTGGGAGGGCCCTGCTCATTGCAAGTGATGCCACCCACCCCTGAGCTAGTGGCCTGGGGTTCTATTAAGAAAGCAGTCTGAGAAAGCCTCAAAGATCAAGCCAGTAAGCAGCATTCCTCCATGGCCTCCGCTTTAACGCCTGCTCTCAGGTCTCCTCCCTATTAGCTTCCTGCCTTAGAACTCAAGGGACTGTGATTTGAGATAAGAAAGCCAAATAAACTTTGCTCCCCAAGTTGCTTTTGGTCAGGATGTTTTATCATGGAAATATTAACCCCAACAAAGCCTTTGCAAGTTAGCAGTCATTCTTTTGGTGTCAGACTAGTTATGCTGATGTCTATACCAATTCAGCAGACCTTATGGGAAGGAAGATTGACTAAAATCCTACTAGACTCCAGAGGGCTGCCTGCTGCCGGCATGTGTCAAGCACATGATGGTACGGAAGTAGTTCTTCACATATGATGTCTCTTCCAACTCATATTCTCTTTATCATTTTCCCCCTTTGGGGCCCTCTGCTAAGGCTTCTGTTACAGATAAGCAATCACTTCCATGTTTCAAACCCAGGGACCAGTAGGCTCACAATAACTGCAGCTCTAGACAGCCATCTTCACGTTGGACACGTCTTGTCTTTGGTGTAACAGTCTTTTCATCTCCACGGATGTCATGATCATTCAGTTTCCCTCTGCCTCACATACAAGTGATTCATTCACAGCCTCTTGGGCTGCCGGCTCTTGCCCTCCAGCAGGGGGTAATTCTTTCCCCAGTGAGTGTTAGGGCCTTAGGTGACCTTGTCCAGTCCAGGTGCTACCCTATACTCCCATTTCCTGGTGTCATGATGCTCCCTGAACTGCCCAGTGGTCCACTCAACCACTAATATTAATTTTTCATTCAGTTTGTTTAATATATATCTCAAAATTAACAATGCCCAGGCTACAATCTTAATTTTTATTCTACCTTCCAAAAATATGTCACATAAATCCACCCAACTGTCCAGCAGAAAAAAGTTGTCTTTGATCTTTCATTTATCCCTTCCTTTCCTTCAGTGCCCATCCTAGCATCAGTGGTCTTGCTGCTTCCACTCTATGCACTATTGATCTTCTTAAAGCCCCATTGTCTCCCATCTAACCTACTGCCACTGCTTCCGCACACAGCATGCACAGTTGTTCTTTTGGATGACAACCACATCTGCATTCTATTACCATATCTCACCTCACATTTACTGAAAACCCTTCCGTGAATTCACCCAACACCTACAAAAGAACACAATCCCTGATATCCCTTTTCCCTGTGAAGACCATCAGCCCCTCATCTCTGCAGGCTATACCCAACTTGGTTAAACAAGCTTATTTCAACCTCGGACACTTTGCGTTCTTTGGCCTGGGGAACAGGGTGTTTCTGTGTATCCCTGGCTGTCCTGGGACTCACTCTGTAGACCAGGCTGGCCTCGAATCCACAGAGATACACCTGCCTCTGCCTAAGCCTCCTCTGCCTCCTGAGGACTGGTTTTAAAGATCAGTGAGTCTTTTAATCTCAATGTTCTTAAGAGCTTGGCTTAAGCACCTCTTCTCCAGAAAGACTTCTTTGATGACCTGGAGTAAACAGCTACCAGTCACATAGCCATTATAATCTCAGGAGTTCTTATCCCAATACCATTTAGTAATTTATATCCTTCCTGCCATACACTCAGAAGCTATCTGAGACACAAGATACACAGTGGTTGTCTGGATGACTATCTAATGGTGTCTGACTTTATTGCACAGTTCAAGGGAGATCTACTTTCTTTTGCTGTTGCTATCTAACTTGAACACAGCTAGCTTACACTTTACAGCTTAACTGGAATGACTTACGTGTAAGCTAACCTTTTATAAAGAACCTTCACTTTGCTTGCCTCTGCTAACACTCAAGGAGCTTTGATTCTTTCCTACACTTTCTTGGACCTATTTTGGTTGTTTGTCTGTTTGTTACTCTAAATCTATAATATTTGTGAAGTACCTGCCCCACTCAGTCAGCTTTTATTTCAGTCTTTGCTGGGAAGTAACTAATTATTTTGATTCTTGGTTCACATAAAGTACCGGTCATTCACCACTGAAACCCGCAGCATAATTAGTCCTGTTTGGAAAAGTCTTAATATTGCAATTTGCTGTCATTACTAAGAGTGTTGTTGTAAGGATACAATGGTCCTTCTAGAAAGTTCTTGCTCTAATGTGATTATAAAACCAGTATGTCATTTGTGGGGCAGGAATGGGAGTCTTGAAGAAGTCACATCTGAGTATAATTCAGAGCCCTTTGCTTACAAGTTTTCCTGGAACAAACACAGTCAGCTCGCCAAGGTCAGGAGTACTCTGAGACAAAGTTCGAATCTGGTTTGGAATGTCTCTTCAGAGCTTTGCTCTCAGTGCCCCCTCCCTGCCCCATCTAGAAAAGTGATCAAAGTTTCTGTCCTTTAAAGAGGCTAATATACTCAGTGACTGTATACAGAAAAAAAATTTACTCTAAGTTTGATCATTGATTTAATTCTGCTGGTAAAGTTCTTATTTCCTAGACTTTTACATTTGGTTTCTTAACTTTCCAGAAAGAATAGATGATGGAGAGAATTTCCAGCCTTCTCTGATTCCAATGCTTTGGAAATGGGATCTTTGGCAGGTGAAGTGCCCTGTTGACCATCACACAGTGAAACAGACCATAACCACATCTTAGAGCTCTTAAGTCGGTTTCCTCTTTACTCGACTGCCTCCCACCACCATAAAAAAATCAAACGGCTGTCACAAGTACTGTTTCCAAACCTTTCATTTAGAGATGCTAACAGGTAATGAACAGAAAGCACGAATGAAGATTTTAAATATTTTAACTGGTCCCCAGGAAGATTATTTCTCACTCTCCGACCCTCCCGTCATTGCACAGTCATTACTATGGACCTAAGGCCTCACAAGACCTAGCTCTTCTGTGCTAAGCATGCTTACTGGTATCTCCGTGCTCTGCCCGCCTTTAGGCAACCATGCTGGTGAGACTTCACGGGCATAACTTCCTTAACATTTCTAGTAGACACAATCTCACAGCACACCTCCCGTTGTCTTGACACAATCTTTCTGCCCCATCTTCTGAGGAATTCCCTGAGCCTTAGGTGCAGGGCCTGCATCACATATAGATCAACTGGGGTTGGGCACTATACAGACATTTGTTCTCTTCTGTGGTTTAGTAAGCTGTGATTTTCTGAAATAATCTTTTTTATCTATTACACAGAAAAGCTTCTTTAATGACTGGTTAGAACTATACTTATCTGTGGCTATAAAGATAAATATTTACAATTCTGTTAAGAATTCTGCGCTTTAATAAAGCAGAAGTTTATTAAAGATCCAAGTCACATTATTCTACTAGCCCCTGGTAGCTGACTAGGTCTCTAGAACCAAGTGTAATTTCCCTCTTGTTGAGCAGACTTAAAGTCCTATTAGAGATCTGTTTACTTTCAACAAAATATGCCAGCTGCTATTGCACCTTTAAGATTATTGTGCAGTGATGGTTATTGTTCATAGGTATCATAACCTGGTGTACCTCCTACCACACACACACACACACACACACACACACACACACACACACACACACACACACATAAAACCACAGCTCATTCCCCAAACACATGGGCAGCAACAATTAAAGACAAAGAGATCATGAATTTGAGAAGGGGGGTACTCGTGGGAGGGGTGGGAGGGATAAAAAAACTGATGCAATTATGTTAATTTCAAAAGATCTACAAAAACAAATACTGGTTTGTTCTTAAATTTGTATTAAAGTTTAGTGTACCCAGAGGTAGGAAATCCATCTTAATTTTTTTCTTTGAAAGAACTTTAGATTTACAGAAAAGCTATGAGATAATATCCAAAATCAAAATTACCCTTTATGTGCATCTGGAAATTTTAAGTATTTTGGACATGTTCCTTACTTTACATCTGATGTGTGTGCATACACAATCCCAAACATGCATATTCACATATTTGTGTTATTTATTTTTCCAGTCTATTTGATGATACATTGCTTGCATCATGCCCCATTACCCCATAATACTTGACTGCACTTTTCCTTCCTTCTCTGTTATAACACACGTGGCTACGAAATTCAGAGGCAGTAATAGCAACGATACTGTGTGTATCTGAATCTATAGTCACTGGCCCCATTTGTCAGTTGTCTTGGTAAACTTGTTTTATTGCTTATTTTTCCTTTTGTAAAAGATCCAGTCTGAAAAAATATACTGACTGTAATTGTCATGTCTCTTTGTCCCATTCTCTGTAGAGCAGTGACTCTTGACCTACCTAACGCTGTGATCCTTTAATACAGTTCCTCATGCTGCAGTGAGCCCCAACCACAGAATTATTTCATTGCTGCCTCATAACTGTAATTTTGCTACTGCTATGAATTGTAAACAAATATCTGATATGTAGGATAACTGCTATGAGGTCCTCAGAGGGGTTTTAAGCCACTGGTTGAAAATCTCTGCTCTAGGACAGTTCTTGTCTAGGATAGTTTCTGTGTCTGATTGGCATTACATTTTAAAGAGTGTGAGTTAAATATTAGAGACACTACGTATCTTTCATGGAACAGTCTTCCAACCTCAATGACTAAAGAAGCAATGAAGACAAAATACGAATCTGAGTTTTGAGATGACTTGCAATCTTAACCCAGTCTTTTATTTACTGAAGAACTGTTCTCAAGTGATTTAATTTTGAAAGAAGTTGGCTTCCTTATGAGTACTAATTCATTTATTATCATACTAGTTCTCTTCTTATAGAGATGATTAAAGGAATGACAAAACAGCGTGTTAAGAACCAGCTGTATGAGCTAGAGCATGGCATGTTTTCCACAGAGGGCAGCTAACCGTGACAGTAAATACAGCCTACATAACATGGGAAGGCAGCAACACAAAGGCAGCTGACCTACTTGCCAGTGGCGCCGTATCTTTAAGAACAGCTCCTATGATTATTAAATGTAAAAATGAATCTGTGAATATATGTAATATATATTCACTTTACATATATTCACATATTGGTTATAACTTGAACATGGTTATGAGACTGCCTCTATGTGATTTTCTCCTGATGTTGAACTTGATGTAGTTTTTGTGGAGTGTGGTAGGAACATGGAGTAAAAATAGAAATAATTTTCCTAAACATGTTCTATAATAGAATTTTCATTTTGTCATTACAATATTTTATAATATATTAAACTTAACTGGAGAAGTGTCCTTCCTTTTAGAAGTTAAGCAGAGGGCTGTGAGAACCATAACAGGAATTTGCATCTACAGGATTCTGGGAAATGCCTGGTGGCGTGGCAACCCACCTTAAATCCCAGTGTTAGGAAGATAAGAGACATCTGGCAAGCGAAACTGAATCAAGGAGTAATCAAGGAAGATCTTTCAACTGTGAGGCCTCCATATGTGTGTGTACATCGATTCATGCACACATATAGACATGTGCATATATATGCATGGGCACATATATGCATGTGTAACCACACACACATACCTATATTCATACAGACATGCATACATGCATTCACACACACTACACAAACACACACATAAGAAAAAGAGTATTATAAAAAGAAAGAGTTTATAGAATATAGCTCATTTTTAACAATTGAGACACTTCTGAAAAAAAGTTTTAAAAATAGGATCTGAGAAAGAATGAATCACACCATTGTGTGTGACACTTAACCCAAGGTCTGGAGTGAAAGGCGAAGTGTCTGAAGACCATTTCTCTCTCTGTGCCTCACCTTATTCTTTGACCAAATTTTGGCTTTGGTGTTTTCACTGAAGATAAAATAATTACAAAATAATTGCAAACAGTATTTGGAATTTGTAAATATTTGTCTAGACGGAAAGCAATTCTGTCTATTTACAAATATATATTTACTCTGTGTGTAGTTTTTATGAAGATATTTAAAAGATTTGTTCAGAATCTTTGGTAGAATTTGTGATTTTGTTTGTGGAAGAAGTTGTGTCTGGAAGAAATCAACTTTGG